>NW_027286181.1:38195702-38795702 GCF_022747635.1 Hetaerina americana
CTCACTTGAAATATTAAAGCATAAAAAATAAATTTTCAAACTCACGAATGGATACTTGTTTTTTCACCTGCGTATACGCATAAGTAATATCTGTCAAGTATCGCGGCCGTGCCCCACATTCCACCCCCGCCTCAGATTTAGGGCTATCACATATATTTCCCGTCGAACTTCCTTGCCGACAGTCGGTTGACAGCTCTGTTTTCATCATCAAACATTCACTCGTAATTTGAGGAAACCACGTAAACCTTTCCTTCTTCTACAGTATACTATCAATATCGTAATGGTATATTGAAACTTTTGAACCATGGAAATTATTGGGGTAACTATTTTTACATGAAACTATGATAACGCCTGAAGTACGATGATGAGAAACTTCGAATTAATTTACAGTAATTTTATCGACTGGCTTTACCGGAAACGACATCTATTATCCGATTACAGAAAATCAAAGAGAACCTTAGAGTTATTGCGGCATCATTTCCACTCAGCTAAAGCTTAGGTTTACAAACATTGGAGACCTATCTGGTCTGTATTGATTTATAAGATAAGTGGTGTAAAATGCCGCCACCAATAAAAATTCTATGCATCACAATATTACTTAACCAATTATAAGATTGTAACAACGACTTAATACGAAAAATGTCAAGTTAAATCATGTGTAACATAGCTATAAACTTTGAGGAGTTTCAAATTTTGGCTCCAGAGTCAATAACAAAATGGCGTTTTGAGTATGTACGCAAAATAGAGATAGAATCAAAATAAACTGTTCAACAAAATATTTAATCGATCTCTCTGGCAAAAAACCAGTTCCTAAAATTCAATTCCAACACTTCGGTTTAATGCATGAAAATAAGTTATTTAGTTATATGCAAATCATTTTGTCTAAGCAATATAAAAGAAACCACAGAGGTTTATTAAATGTATTAAATAAAAATTAGTTTGCTGATTTAAATGTAAGAATTTATGGTTTAATTATAATCCTCTGCAAAGATGAATGCTTCCTGGGATGTTACTAGATTTGGGTATTAAATCGAAGCCTTTGATTCTAAGTTTGTTGTAATCAAAAATGCCCTTAATACTATAATTTCACTTTGACCTACTTAATTATAGCGGTTGCATTTAGAAGAGCAGAAATAGCGTTTTGATCGTCTCAAATATAGAAAAATACACATTGCAACAATAAAAAAACTTGTGCAACTATGGGTCAACTGTGGTATTTCACGTCCAAAGATGCTCTTATTGGGAATGGGTACCAAGTCAAGATCGATTTATCACTAGCTATTTCTGTACCTCATTGAGGTTTCTGCTTCCGTATTACGTGAAGGTTTTTCTAAAATTATAAAACTGTAAAAAAATGGTTGAATAAGGGAATAATTCCTAAATAGCATTAGTATATGGTTCATTTAAATTACACATTAAACTACCATGTACTTTAAACTCAAGGTATTCTACTTAATAAGTTGGTTTTACACAGTTCCCAAACACTATTATCCACGTATCACGAGTATTTTCTCACGTTTGTCCGACATTATTTGCCATTTTTATTCCTTCATTTTTGTCGAAGTTTAATTTTTGCTAACACCTAGAAGCATGCACTCTGCGTGACGCCATGCATTTCATATTTTACTTATACAGTCTCAGCAGGACTAATTTTATGGTGTTGAATAAAATATACTGTTTTAAGTATTACCTATTAAATTGCAAACTTTATTGAAGGCTAAATGAAACAATTTCTGGGGCGTCACTTGGTGGAAATTCTTCATATTGAAATTAAATTTAAAATACTTCGCCTTTCCACATAAACCACTTTTATTACTACATAAATTTCGTTATGGTATATATATATATATATATATATATATATATATATATATATATATATATATATATATATATATATATATATATGGTTTGACCTGATGATGTTATACCGTAACAAAACCTAGGTAGTAACAAAAGTGGTTTATGTGGAAAGGCGAAGTATTTTAAATTTAATTTCAATATATTGAAGGCATTTGATGCGGACAAAATTATCGAGCAACGGACACCGCAGACCCCTTCACTCTTTAACTCATCACACTAAATTAACACTGCCACGAAGCAAGACTACCGTGTATTCCTTGTAACAAGAACAACGTGCTCATGCTATTCAAAGATTAAGAAGAGAAACACTTATGGTGCTGGGAGGTTCAGCACCCCAAGTCCTGCAGTACATATAATAAAAACCATAAATACAGTTACCATTCCGAAGGTCGGTCGAAGAGATGATAGAGGGCGCCCAACACCAAGCAAAATGGTGCGTGAAATTCTCACATTAGAGGAGGGGGGCCAGATCCTTCCCCTGGGCCGTCAATGATTTCCCAGGATGTTCTGGCAACCGAAAGATAACACAGCTCTGGTGAAGCTCAGGGTGCCCAGAGAGGCCTCCTGGGAGTCCAATGCGGGCCCTCCGGTTCAACACTCGGCCTCTGGACTACCACATACATTATATATAGCATGGAATTATGTATAGCATGCAACATTAATTGCATACGACATTTGCAGAGGAATAGGAACCGTAAAATGACTACGTATATGAAAGAATGTGTTCCTGAAAGATCTTAACGAATTCCATGTTTAAGTAAACATTTCCTTGTATTCCAATGTCTATTGCATCAACAGAAATAAAACATTGGAATGGTAAAGTTTTACCCTCTTTCACGGCTTTAATTTACGGTAAATTGGGCACATTACTCGTGACTCATGATACATGAACCACATTTAATGGGAATCCTGTATCTTTAATTAATATTTGCGTGATAGTTTTCACCTTATTTAGAGTTCCATTTTTTTCACATTTAAATTTCAGCTATTTTGCCCATGAACGTCTTAGAGGTGGAGATAATCAAATCTAAATTACTCAAAATATCCTCCAAAATCTTCGCATCACTCTCTTAATCACTTTATTTGTTAAAAATTTTCATTTCTAGCTCAATCGATAATTCACTACTTCATTCAGAACACCACAAACAGCATGGGGAGTCTGCCATCAGTCAACAGGTGGGCTCCTTAAGGTAGGGTTATGACAGGGTACTAAATGAGTGTATTGGGTGTTGGTTATAAGTTAGGTGCTCTAGGGACTTGCTCCTAACGTGGTGAACTATTTCTTTGGCTAGGTGAAGTTTAATATTAGTTTACGTTTGGTGTATATTACCATTAGTGGTTTATTCTTGGAGAATCATTCCACATTGATCCACATGAAGGGCAAGCTATTGTACTTGCTTTATGATGTTATGGACTCCATGTCGTTTAAGTACATTAATTTCCTAGAAAAAAATCAGGTCTTTTTTACACCCTTTTGTCACATATAAATTACGTGTGCCATTAAAAATTATGTCTCATCTCTAAAGGATCCAGATTATGATATTTTCACTGAGGTGGCGTTAGCAGAGGTGTAATATTTGCTCCATCTGTCTGAATTCCTAGGAATTATATCGATATAAGTATGTTTCTATCCCAAGTCTTTAGTCTCTAGCTTTTTACTTTATTTTTAGGAGTCATAGGAGGGAAAGGAATTTTATAAGCAACAGAGGAACACCCCCAAGCTACAGTATACCCCTTATTAACATTTAAAAATCTGCTATGATCCAATTTAATTATAATACAATGATCCTCTAAATTTATTAAAAACAAACATCCCGGGTTACCAAATTTATGTGATTAGTCAAAATACCTCGTAAGAAAAATGTAGCTTAGGGACTTCCTTATCTTTCATTAACTTTTGAGATATACTAATTTTAATTACCTTAATTATTAGACTAAAGTAGTTTAATATTTTAATATACTTTATATTACTACCCAATGAAACGTTATTTACGTTCTTATTGGCACAAATGTACAACTCTTAAGCTATCCCAAATCGCCATCATGACGCGCTCAATGAGTGCCTACCCTTAAATTTCAGGCCTTATACAACAATAAATTTTTATTTTAGCCACTATAGTAATTCCACTAAAAACTCAGGACAAAATTTATTTCACTTAGTTTGCAATCAGATATTTTTTCAGAACAATTGACATATAAAAGAAATATCTCGTAAAATCTGGTTATCCACTTTGACGAAGTTTAGTATTTCTCATCAACTATTCAAACTTTAAGTTCAAACATGAGCATATAAATTAAATAAAGAAATTATATATATATATATATATAAACTTTTATATATATGTATATATATATATATACACACACACCATTAACACACTACTCAACCCCAAGGTTGGTTTGGTCGGTGATGATAATAGTTCATGCAGAACTAAGCCCGACGGTGTGCGAAAGGCACACATCAGGGTGGGCGAGCCAGTTCCTTCCCTGTGCCAGTTATTGTTTCCCAGGAAGAACTGGTACCCGAAAAATCACAAAGCTTAGGTGGAACTGCATGTGCCCAGAGATTCCTGCCCGGGAATCAAACCCGGGACCTACGGTAATTGGTCCAACGCTCTACCCCTGGACTACCGTTTTTACGACTATGAAAGCATGGACAGAATTTTGCGTGCAACGTTTATAAATGTCAATGCATACATAGCATGACTTTTTCATCATTTCTACTTTTATCTCCCTGAAACGTGGGCAATAACCAATTATTTGACTAAAAGAACTTCGCCATCATCTATGCCACCTGTGATATCTATAGGGCAAGCTACCCATTCGGCTGCCGAAAGTACTTATTAAAGTACTCAAATAATAACTCCAATACCTTCCTGAAATATTAGGTATTATATTAGTTTAGTTAATAATTAGGAATAGGGTATTTTAAAATATATTTTTATATAGATGTTTTTCTAAATATAAATGAATAAATAAATAAATAAATAAATAAATATATATATATATATATATATATATATATATATATATATATATATATATATATATATTCAAAAAACAAAAATTATTTATGGCATTCAATATCGTTCGGCATATTTATTGACTGGAAGGTGGCTTTGGATTAACTGTATCATCGGCGAAACATCATAAAAACAAATGATAACCGGAGGCCACCTAGATAGCCGGAGGCTACTAGGATAGTTGGAGGCCATCATAACTGCCTCCGGGGGTTCTAGGGCACGTGCCTTTTTGTGCGTGCGTGAGTGAGTCGTAGCGTGGACAGTTTACCTTTACGGCAGTAAATGGTTGCTTGCTTCTCGCCGGAAGAGTGAAAGGCAACTACTACTTCTGCCATGATGCGTGGAGGAGGGCTTGCCGTCTCCGCCGATGGTCGATGGAGAAAGTGAGAGCACGAGCAACTTCTCGATCTTATTTACGTGCTAATTCGAATTCTAAATAGAGCGCCTATTACGCCATCCTTATGGAAGATCTTAAGCGAAAAATACTGCCTTGGGGAAGATCGAGCGACCGAGTGATCGAAATCAAGTAGTGGGTTCTGATGTGCTTTTATTAGTGTTAAATCCCTCTTGTTAAGTCACGGTCATTGAAAATATAAAACTTCCTCCAGGCTATGGGAATTAATGATTTTATGCCGTAGGCTGTGAGTTAACAGGAGCTTAGTAACACCTATTTTTTAGATCTTTTGTGTTTCCGTTCTGCATAAGTAAAGAATCATGGGATGAATGGTAGCGATATTTGTATTGGAGTATCTAAAATGAACATGATCAAGTCTATCATTCTCCACTATGCAAAAGATGTATGAAATAAAACCCATTAAATAAGATAAAATGTAATAGACTATTGACTAGATTACAATCATTCTAGTTCTATGGAATAACTGGAGCGCTATCTTATCTAAAATTATTCATTTACTTTTTTATTTCGTCAGGACATAATATACTCTGATACTATCGTTTCAATTGTAGAACTGGATACTCTTCTCCGAATTAGGTTTCCATTCGTTTTTTAAATATAATGCAGCAGGGAATGTTTTAATTTAATTCCAAGAAACCGCGGGATATGCCGCAACAATAAATTTTTGACGGTGTCATCCGCTGATATGCTTTTCAATGCGACAATTTCAATAATAATAAAACAGCATCTATCAAGGGGAACTTCTGTTCTAGGCCACTTCAAGTACTCCATGGCCGTGAAGGATAATAACCAGATTAAACCTCAAAAGCTCTAGTTAAATCTTAGAAAACAAATCCACTAAGTCGGTTGAGCAGTTTACTGGGCTACCTGGTTGATTTGTTGGTTACTCGAGCGTTAAAATGTGTTTCTCTACGGGCGTTCGCAGCGCATTGTTTGACCACGCGGCATTTCTTAACGGGTCGCGAAATCAAGAGCTTTCTAATAGACTGGATGCATATATAAACCTGAGTCTATAAAATAAAATTATCGTGATGATTATTAATAAATCTCTTTTACCCATGTTATGGCTTAAGGATCATTTAAAAGCCTTTTGCCAAATCAAACAATTATGAAACCCAGCCTTCAAAACCACTATGACAAACGATTACTTAAAACAACGTGATGAAGTAGTTTATCGTAATGTAATTAGTATTGAAACATGGTATTTAGGTGGAATATTTTTCGTGTAGATAAAAATAAAACTATGAAAACAAGGTTAAATTTTTTGAAAAAGAAATTGCCGTGAAAAATCTCCAAATGGTTTCAGAATTATAAGAATGTCGAAAGGTAAGGAAGTTGATCTTAACAAAGCTTAAGCTGAGAAGGATCAATGAGAAGGATGAGAAGGCACGATCAATCAAACGCCAAAATAAGACACTTCTTACTTAACACACCAAAACGCCGAAAGTTTGTGATTGAAATCCGGGCAGCAATGATCATATGAGCGTAGACTAACCTTTGGAGCTTAATTGTTAAGTACTCGGTTGAATTTCCAGAAAAACTTTGAATTCCGTGCAAAAGTATCCATAAAAATGTTCTCATTCAAGAAACTTCCTTCACTTTTACAAGAGAGAAGAAGCCGAAGTACATACGAGTCAAAGTAATTAATGCGGATTCCTTGCTGGAAATATGTTTTATCCCGAACGTCCTGTAATGAATTTCAAACTTTGCCCCCAAATTAATCCCTACTGGATCGATTAACGCGCAAACAGGTTACTTAATTTGTTTTACCTTCAAGAAATCGATTTCAAGTTCAGGATTTAATTCTTGTATATTCTGCGAAAGATATCACCTACGTAACAACTATTACACCTTATTTTCGCTAAGAAACAGCTGCCGCGAGGGCAATTTTAATTGCCTCAAATTATCCTATTGCAAATTTGCCAAATTTTCATGGCTAAAAAAGGTAAATCGAATAAATTTCATCACCTCAGTCCAATTGAAATCTGAGAACAATGACAATCTAAATGGAATTAATTTGGTGGCGAGGGATTCATTAAGGCTCTTCCTCGTGCATTCCCATTTCACTTTTCTTCCTCTCAAGCAAGAAGGTGAATGACTCGATGAGCCTCTAATTGCACTACAAATGAAGCAGATATTGATGAAATGAAAATTTACGATTTAAGTGAAACATTTACAATGACCCATTCAATATTTAAATTTAATGTCTGTCAATAGAAATGCCTGAAAATCTAGTAAAACACACCAATGGTAGAAATAGAAACTTATTCATATATTAGTAGTGAAAAGACACCTATTTCAAAGTCGTTGGCTCATAGTGCATATGTGCCAGGAGATACTTGAGCAATACCCATGACTATGGTTAAATATAACGGCTGTATACCTGAAGACAATGGAATGATTATTCAACACCTCAACTTCATAATTCTAATATTTCAGAAGAGTATTGTTATTGTTGAACGTTTCTTCATATCATAGATAAGTTTTCAATTCATATGCATTAGTACTCTTCAAAAATTACTTTGTAGAGAGACCAGCTAGCTAAATGACAGTCAATTTTGAAAATTAAAATATTTCAATATTTGGAATTTTAAATGACTTGATCAACTTTGGAAATACGATTTAATTTTACTGTTAAAATGCTGAAAAGTGACAGCTAAATGTGCAGATCTGGAAAAATAACTGAAATTCTTAAAATTCTGAAGCCTAGTGGCAAAATGAAATTCAGAAACTATGTACTTAAATTTTCAAACATATCACCGTTAGCTGTAAAAACATACATAAGATGGTAATGTTATGAATGCAGGCAATGCAGCATTGCTAAGACAATTAGGATTTGAATTTTATCAAGCCCCAAGAAATGGCCTCATGGTTTTTATTCATCTATAACTTTGGCTTTTTGGTGTCATTTTTAATAAAAAATTCTTCATGAAAAATTTATACAGAAACATACGTCTAATTTAAGTAACATAAATATAATTACTACCGCTGGAAAAAAGAGCCAAATACTAAAAAGTCTCAAGCAACAATACCCACTAACACGTGTAAAACCAAACGTTCGTGGCATAATGTTGTTATGCAATGCATGAACTTGCTAAATATAAAATTTTTTAATAAAACTGTAGACTTAAGTTGAGAGCTGAAATCTCAACAGAGAATAAGGGACAGACACTTAGTAATCCGTCCGCAATTGTCTCGCCAGGTCTGACAGACTATTTACACGTTGTTACTTCTCGTTTTAACGATTTAATTGACCTTTCTCTGATGATTTGGTCACGCCTCCTTGTGAGGGATTGGCGGACGACCTACTTACTATTGAATTCTACCGTTTTATTCCTTCTCCTTATTTTCATCAATATGTATCACGGTTCATTGGTCCGGCAAGGACGTATCCATCAAAGAGTTCTTCCTCGAGTAATTGTTCCAGAAATTGTATGTGAAAGTCGTTATATTGTATTCCTATCTTCTCACCTTGGATGGTTTTCAAATTGAATAAAATAATGGTTCTCAAGTTTAATAACATAATGGTTTTCAAATTGATTGAGAAACTTGTTTTTGGCAAAGAAGCATATGAGAAAATATATGCCCAATTAACTACTTTACTAGATACAATGCCTAAAGTTCATTTTTATTGGGGCTTCATAATATGATTATTTTCTTTTTAAAAAGACTCGAGCCCGTCGTGGGATATATTATTATTATTAAAAATACACATGTGCTGATAGACAGTGTCAGGTGGCACACAAGTCCCAAATAATCGCAAAAGATAATAGATAAAATCAGACTTCAATGCACCAATCTCTTTAACAGAACAAGCGAATCCCCATCCCATGTACAACCATTAATCAGCAAGGAAAAAAGACAAATAAAAAAAATTAAGCTATTACATGTAATACAATACACCACACATCAATCAAATTATTACATATATACCTTACATCTATTCTTAAAAGTATACACTCTGTTAGGAAAGGGCTCGAATATTTTTGCAGGTAAGGTGTTCCAATCAACAATTGTTCTATTTAGAAAAGAAAATTGTTTTTATTTGTTCTCTGTGCCCGGCATTTTACCTTAAATTTGTGACCATTTCTGCCTATAAAATTAAATACCCACTGTGGTCTGAAACCTAAGTTCCTACACACTAATTCATCAAAGAAAGGAAAAATAGTGACGGGTTAAACATAATGAAGTTATTACTTTTCAAAAAAATTCCACCATTAAAGGTTAAACTTTATGAATGCGTCGACAAACGCAGTAATCAACGGCTTTTTGGTAACTCTATTTGCGATCGGTATTCCTTGATATTTCTTGCTCCGTTCCTATGCATGGCACCCATTCAGCATGACCCTCGCCTTGACTTTCAATATTTATTCATTCATAAGTTAACCGTTATCTAACCGTGCTAGCGGCTGGAACGAAGGGCAACTGAAAGCCATTGAAGTACGGTGTCACGGGCCCCTTTTATATGTTACCGTATTTTTCGAAGCAACATACTGAACAGAGAATTTAAAAAAAGTCCGGATTATGCGAGTGCCTTGCATGTTAAATCAATAATAAAATATCCAACAAAATGACGATGCAAGAAATAAGATTGTCGTGAATTACACTATGGCTTTTAATAAGCTCTCGCCTTATTGAAAAATTATAATTATTATGCAAGATTCTTATGATAGGAATATTTGCTCAAATAATCAGTTAATATTTATATTATTTGGAACATGAAGGAAATGTTGCCATTGGATCTGGTTGTTTGGTTTAAAGAAAGACATTATTTCACTCAAGTCAACTTCTTTCAAACGAGCTGACGCCATTTCCTTCAATCATGTTACTTTAGCTATACTATATTCCTACCTGAAGTCAAGGTATACTGTATACCTACTATATAACCGTACATTATGTGATTTAAAATTTTTAACAGAATTAGGAAATAATAAAATATTGATTCAATAAAGCACTTTGAAATCCTAATTTGAAAATTGAACGTCAACACCAATTTATTAAAAATAGGAAAAAATGTTACCAGCATGAATTCACTCGGTGAATGCGCATTAATTGACTTAAAAATTTTATTTGCCTCTCACATTTATTTGCCTCATCCTGTATACAAACTTGCACTATGATAATCAAATATTGATTTCATGTGAATTAGAATATCTAAAATACAATGTACAGTTTGCTGAAAAATGTAAATATATACAGTTCTATTTATTTACAGAAAAGGATAAAATACGCATTCGATGAGATAGGCTCCTAGGTTCTTGTCTTGTTAGGAAGTCAGTATTTTCGGATAAGAAATCATAATATATAAAATTTCTTGACAAAATACCACAAAGTATTTGAATAATATAAGACGCCAGAAGAGTCAGTCAAAAATCTAATTTTTAGGAGATATGGGAAAAGGCATTTCGTAGTTGGTTTTTATTTTCTGCGAGTAATAAACTCGGTCGAAAATCATGAATTTGCTTTATTCTCTCTCTCTCAAGGGACTTCTAACTTCTAAGCAAGCCTCAATTGGACGTCCTCAATCTCATTCGTCCATGAGCATCTTGTTTGATTTCTTTGCTTGGTTTATTAAACTTTTATTAAAATTATTATTCGTATCTTGGCTTTGAAACATTTTAAACCAACAACTTGTGATATACCTTCGCAATAGCCCTCTAATAAGCAAGAAAAAATGAAGTTATGGCTCATGAGTCAAAAAGAGCGGTTTCACCCATTTGAGATTTCGTCCGGAAGCAACAATGGCCATTTAATGAGGAGCAGAAATACGTGCACTGAACGACTCGCCCACTCGCGCGCAAAAATCCATTATTACTGTTATGCTACTCGGCAGCCTAAAGAAAGCGTTTACTGCGGCTGCTCTGAACTTTTCAAAAAGAAAGTTATATTCGTGAAAATTTTCATCGCTTATGGTCAAGCGGTTTCCGAAACTTTAACTATATCATATTTTAGTCATCTTAAAGTTATTAATTAGTATTTTATAACAATTATACCGCAATAAAACTGCACTATATGGTATACAACGGAAGTTAATGTTAACATATAAACGCAACAGAAATATGACAAATTAATTTTCCTACTAAATGATTAGAGACCAGCTTCAGAATGGCGCTAACATCATTCCTCGCAATTATTTAAATTTCCAAATCATCACCCTTCGGCCAACGCAGAGATTTATAGATATAGTCTCATGACTATATTAACTATTATCTTCAAGATGAAAATTGTGTGCACATATATACAAATGATAATAAGGCAAATACATTCAAGAAGCCTGCGCGCTGACGGCACAATGCCAAGAAGAAGTAAAGGCCTGTACTTTCACCGCAAAGTTAATTTTTGAGAACAGAGATTACTCTACACGGTTGATTACGGGCAATTCTCAGTCTTCCGTCCCACTCACGTTCGAGTAAAAAATTCCCTCTCACCCAGGGAAAGGGGATGTTACACCCGTGGGGCTAGAGATTCGGAAGCGTATATATGCACAGGAAGCTTCCGATCCAAGCACATTCAGTTTCCACCCGGCTTTGAGAGAAGGAACTTGAAATAACCTCTTCGTTAGCAACATTCAGGATACTAGAAAGGTTGGTGCCGAGAGTTCAAGTAAATGCCTTTTGGGGTATGACCGTGTGCGTGGGTGCATTTGTGTGGATATTTGTGAGAGGTAATTGTTTCTTTTGATCCATAAGGTAAATTTGGAGCAAAACGAAAACTCCTACGGTGAAACTTATAATTCAAATCTGCTCCGATATTCGCCGTCGAAATTGTCCTATGTTAATCATTAATTCAAGAACACATTGAGTGAACAAGAGCGAGTGGCTCACTTTTCATTGAAAGATCATCGATCATTGTGATTAGATCATCGATTGTTCCACGCTGGGAAGGAGAATTTTATTCATTGGTTGTGGTAGTAAAACTTGATTGACGCGCGGACCGCAGATTTTTTTTATCGGGATCGACAATGACTCCAGAGAGGTACGCAATTCATCAGGGCGATAACCGAGCTAGGCGATTTGATAAAAACTGGCCTGATATGCTGTCGACACGACGGAAGCTATTTCTTTCATACAATATTAATTTTCCACAAGAGACGTAGGTTTTACAATCGTGTTAGTAAAATTGTCTTCAGGCGATTGCATAATAATTCGAGAAAAGTTTTAATATTTGATCGACCAAACACCGACTATATTTGTTGATTTCATTTCACAATATTTTTGTAATTATGCATATCTAATCTGATCACGAAGGCTCAACGAAAAAAATTTGAAGTCAGTTTGAGTCATGTATAAATTATTGGTGATCATACTCTATCCCAAAATTTTTATACCATATGAAAATTTATTTTACAAAATTAAAGCCGACAAGCGGTATTTTTACTATCATCCATTTAACATTTCACTGCTGAATTTTGCCTAGTGTCGTATACCAAAGGGGAAATTCTAATGCAATAATTTCTATTTGATCATTTGGCCACTGAAAATTAAATATAATTTTAAGCTCAACTCAATTTCAAATGACGTCTCTATCTTTTGTACCGTGGTTCAAAACGTCTTTCTCAATTAATTCAAATAATAGCAATCTAATGATTGCAATTTCTGTTCTACCATCTGTATTACGCTTCATTTTACAGAGCAAACTACTAATTATATACCGGCTAAAGGTATCATATTTGTAAAAAAAGCTTTTATAAATGAAGGTCATAAGCATAAAAGTGAAAGCTGAACGACGGGTAGTTAAAAATTCCGAATTATAGCATATAACATGCTATCGGCACTTCGCCGGATCGATCCAGCACATAGAGGCAGTAGAGGCTCGGAAGACTTATCAATACGGACTACAGACCCACATTCCTACGAAATGATTTGCTTAATTTATTTTTAGTATTTCAGTTAACTTTTATGTTTGAGTAAAAGTTTTATGAATATATATTTAATTTAAAAAAATGATGCTTAGTTTAATTATTTATTGAATATATTTGATGGACGCACGAATAGATATATATTTTCTAAATTCCCTTCTATATTATCAAGAAAAAATTCCGACACCTTGAAAAATTAAAGGGTATGGTAACTTAATTCGAGGTGTGTATTCCTACCAAACTTGAGCACCTTGTTCAAATTTCTGGTGGTTATGGACCTTCTCACGTTTTTGCAAGCTGTGTGAATGTTTAAGAAGGTACCAGCTCTTCTTTGGGAAATCACAGTTGGATCACGAAAAGCAACTGTCCCACCATACCGGTCATACCAGGTTTAGGGTTGATGACTCCTGTTTTCTGGTGGGATTAAAAAATTGTGGTCCCGCCATAATTTTAAATAGTGCATTAAATGCTGCTGGAATGTAATTGTATAGCTCGATGTGATGTATTAGATCAATCAATAGATGAGATGATCCATTTGCCGACCTGTTACATTTATTTTCTACAATTCCATGCCCGTACTATAACTGATCCGTATGACGGGGGATAAGACAAGCAGTGATGTTCATTCATAATCATTTTAAGCACAAATGCTTATAAATGATTTCCTTGGAGCAAAAGTACATTATTTAAAAAATCCATTCATTTTATTACACTATTTGGTGAACT
Organism: Hetaerina americana; assembly: GCF_022747635.1. Lineage (NCBI taxonomy): Eukaryota > Metazoa > Arthropoda > Insecta > Odonata > Calopterygidae > Hetaerina > Hetaerina americana. The sequence goes on from NW_027286181.1 coordinate 38,209,588, forward strand.
ACAATGTCAAATAAATCGATATGTTTTTATATTTATACAGATGATCAGCCAAATAGTTACAGTAACCCTAGCGATGGTAACCATCAGCCTTGCCCTACCTCAGCACTACGGAGAACACGGTGGACAAGGCTACGGGGTCAGTGAGCAGGGATTAGGAGGTGGACACGGAGGGCATGACGGAGGTCTTGCCATTTCTGGAGGTCAAGAGAGTCATGGATATGGTCATGGTCACGTAGTGGATTATTACGTACGTTATTCGGCAACTTTTTTGTTGTTTTGTAATGGACGGTTTAGATATCTATTAATCACATTTCTCCTTTCTTTTTATGAATCAAATTTCTCCTTCATCTTTACTTTCCATTGCTGCGTTAAATTATTTACCAATTGGTTTAAAAAATTTTACGAACCTATGAAAATAGATGGATCTTACTGCAAGCCTGACCCCCAGGAGAAATTCCGATTAATTTTAAAATATGCTTCACTTAGATTAAGTAAAACCTTTGGAAAACCGAAGTTTCCCATTAACTCTGTAATGCTAAATCTGTCCACTTCATCGAATAATGTGGAACGCTCTAGTCATATTTTAATGCTAATTTATTGATTTTTAGACTTAAAAGGAGAAATTAAATAATTTGCTCAATTCCGGAAACAATATTCATTTTCTTTGCATTAAACGTTTTCTACCAGATTAAACTATGCTTAAATTTAACTTTAAACGTTTTAATACGGAATACATCACCGGAGACATGTTTCTCTTCGTCATATTAAAGAATATTGGGATACTTTTTAACGCAATGATTTTGACTAAATGAGGTAAGATGTTTGACGACTTGGATGATGGACGATTTGTAAGATGAAAACCGACGCTTTTTAACAAATTGTCGAGCATCGCCGGTTTATAATAGCAAAATAGATCTTAAACTGAATTATAGCTATTTTACCGATTCAAAATTTTCCAAGGAGGTAATGAAAAAACTTATCTATATTTTCATTGCCAACCTATAAATGATTTGTTAAGTCCAACTAATCTTGAATATAAGTAGATAAAATTTGGCTAAATATTAAAATTTCTCTCGTCGAAATTCCGTGATTTGTTTTATGAGATTTTGCACTTTAAGCTTGAGTCTAAAACCATTGGCCTGTAGCCACTATGGTAGTGTGGCTTAAGGGTATACCTAATCGAAATAAAAGGATCATGTCTAATAATGGATTGTTTGGCAACTTTTTTTGACCCACGGGCCCAGTAAATGCCTACTCATTGCTGTAGGTGAACTGAAATGATAACATATGCGCATCTATATTCACATTCAAGGCTCCACCAAAGTACAATTTCGAATACGCGGTTGAAGATAAGCACACGGGTGACATCCACAGTCAACACGAGGAGCGCGATGGAGACATCACCAAGGGATACTACAGCCTTCAAGAAGCAGACGGCACCGTGAGGACCGTCAAGTACACTGTAGACAAGCACAGTGGCTTCAATGCAGTAGTAGAGAGGAAGGGCCAGGCTGTCCACCCACAGGTCGCTGCACAGCACCATTTTGAGGAACACCAAGAGTCCGTTCCCCAGCAAAAACACTACTGAGAGCTGCAGAAAAGCTGATACGACATTCGCTCATTATCATCATCATTTTCAACGATATATCCGAGTCACTGTTCGAACAGTCTCGGAACCATTACTCATATAAATCATTTGTCATATTCAACCCATTTGCTTTTCATTCCAAGGCTGACGAATATACGGCTATAGTTAAATAATGTATAAAATATTTAAAAATGTGTATTAATTGTGAGCTAAAATAAAATAAAACACCCGGATAGTCTTTAGCAAAAGATTTTCATTGAAACAACATCTCTATCACATATGAAAGTCCCTACGCTGTTACCAGATAATATTGACCCACGAGAAGTGCAGGATAAGCATGCCAACTATTCATTGGAAGCTTAATGATTGTAAATATCGATTCAACACGTCCACATGACATCGTACCCTTTTGGGGGAGAAAAAATATACATGCCTGAATTTACACAATTTCAGGAAACTTACTACCCTCTCCTAATTACGTCCAAATGTCGTATCATCGCATAATTTATTGCCTCCATAACATTAGCATTTTTGAATACGTATTAATATCTTAGTTTACTCCTTTATTTATAAAGCCATTTATTTTTTATATTATATCGATGATACGTATCGTCTAGGCGTATCAAATTATCTCCAGGGTAGCACTTTTACTTTGATCTTATGTACCACCAGTGACATTAACCGTCATTCCATCCTACAACGGCATCACGACGATTCCCAACCCCCTTATAGTCCCAATTTGACACCTAGAGGCTATTTTATAATCATAAATTAAAATCCTCCCTGGTAGGACACCACCATGGGAAAGTGCCGTCAAAGAAGTTTGCACGCGTACACCTTAAGGAACTTTCGGCATCCGCCAACCTGGGAGACTTTGAACCGTGAAAAATCAGCTGACAGAAGTGTGTCGACGCTCGAAGGACGTACTTTGAAGTAGTTTGAGGCATTGCAGCAACATTTGAAATAAATGTAATTTTTCGAAAAATTTCCCAATAATTTATATGCAAAACATATATATTCACACACCTTTACTTGCAAGTTTCAACTAGCAAACAGACTAGCTAGCCTAGTTCCTAAGATGCACTGTTTATAAAAATGTAAATAGGACTTAAGGTTGGGCATTGTAAATTAAAAGATTACCCGGCTGCAAGTAGACAAATTTGAGCTTTATGGATTGCACCTAGCGAGAGAGGCCACTGAATGAAACTCCTGACAGCAAATGCAGTCCTGGGAAGAGTCGAGAATCTAAAAATATTTTAAGAAACTAACTGAAACCTGGGAATATGCATTTTCGTTATAAAAAACATTAAGAATGTATACATTTAGTAGCGTAACCTTTTGTGCATTATTAAAACTTTATTTCAATTCATTTTCCGCAACTAAAGGAATGAAACCAAAGGACTATTCTTTAGAATAAGATTTTACAGTCCCATTACTTCCCTAATCTATAATTTACTCTCCAAAGCTCTAAAAATGCACTAATGTTTTTACATTCACGTACTTATCCTAGTTCAGCTTCTTGAGCGTGTACATTCGGATTATAGAATTAATGACAAAATCATACTATAATAAGATGATGTTTTTGACCTACAATGTTATCAGTCACCTGGCAAATATTATAACATCAGTATCGTCTCCGGATGTCCATCCGTGATTCTACTTCAAATAAGAATGTACCCCATTCATTTTTTCTTATTCTCATATGTCAACTGCATTAAGTCTAAATAAAAATGTGCGTGAATCGTAATTATTTCTGTCGTGAAAATTCATACAGAAATTGATAAACACCTGAATCGAGGATTGGACATGAACTAATGCAAAAAGTTTAACGTGATTTCTTATGTATGGTATAAATAAAATGCTATTATTATCATTTCCCTGCATTAGAATCTATTAGCATCGGTACAATTCCTTTGAAATACACATCAATGGCCTTCTCAGAGATTGATACTAGCTCAAATCCACCGAGACGTATGGCTGTAGGTGAAGCGAACATTTTTAACTCGTGAAATTTACGTCAGATCGTAATAGCCTAAAAAACAGAAACAACAAAGATAACATGCGTTCAAGTAAAATTAAGAAAAAAATATTCGTTTCGTTTCAACTATTGTGAGATAACGGATTCCATGATAGTTTACCTAATTTGGCGAAGTATTCGTGCATCAAATGATTTTTGGATAATTTAAAGTAATTGAATTCCAAAAATTCACCGAATAGGATTCTATTAGTATAGATTAATGAACTTCTCGGCCATCTCCTCAGCCTTATAAGCTTATACGCCGCTATTAGTCCATTGCATGGAGGAAAACATTTAAGAATATGACTGTTCAAAAAATTTCAAATGTCCTCAATTGGCTCTTCTATAATTTGAGAGCATTATTATTAGGAAGCCGGCCACCAAAGAAAGTCTATGAAAATAACCTGAGAACATTTTCAAACTAACTCTTACTTCACCTTCATATGCACCACCTTTAATGCTGATATAACCAATTGCTTAATATCCAGGATATAGATACCATAAAAAGGCGTATAAAATATGCATTCTAGTATTCACACTCATTTAAAAAACAATATTTCGTACCATAGTTTTAAGTCATCAGACCCTTTTCCAGCTCCCATAAATATGATGAATTACAATCTTATACTACTAGGCTTAGAGAGTTCATGGAGAAAAGTCGAGAAGAGATAGAACTGAGATTTGGCGTATCACTACTTCGAACAATAGAATAACATTCGTATTGATTGCTTCAATTCAATCAACAAAGACAATAACAGGTTAAACTCCATCCTAAAGAAAGTGGTGATTTTCACACTCAAACCACCCAAACGCCCCAGTTAAAGATTACTGGCATATTTTTGCATCAAAGGTGGCTGTGAAAAATAGGTGGCATAATTCATCGTCATCATCCTTATAATTTTGTTTGAAACAAACAATACTCTAACGAGTACGCAGGTTGAAGGTTTTCCTTAAAGAGTATGTTAACGTTTTAGTTGTAGAAGAAAACTCTACAGAATGAGGTCATTCTTCACCCTGTTATCTCTATCTTTATTACAATCCTTAAATTCAGGCAACTGCACTGGTTAGCTAAATCTACTCGAAATGGACACAACCTTATAATAGATTTTGTAGCCAGAGGATAGATTAATCAGTGACAGTGGTGACATGGGAATCTGAAAGTATTCGTGATGACTTGCTTTTGAGTGCTACGATCAAGATTGTTGCGTAAAATCTTTTGGGCAGCGAAGTGTTATCTCAACTCGAATTCGGGTGACACGGTGTGTCTAAAGAGATCAAGTGTTTTCTCCTTTCTCTTTGCCTCGTTGGATTCCGGAACCAAGGCAAGTGCCACCTCCACCTTCATCAAGTCACCTTTCTCATTTAATCTTCCATTCATCAATTCTTCCTTACGTACCTAGAATGTACATCATGGGGACACATGTCACTTTCTTTTAAAATTATCGATTAGCAATAGTTACTCTTGATTTTTTCAAAGCTCCAACGGTTAAGGTTATACTCAAACATATCTATGTAAGCTGTGTAAAGAGCTGAGCCTAGAAAAATACGATACACATGCCTCACACAATGTTCGTATTTTTAACCGGACAACCTGATCTTCTTCCAATTCGATTCATTCCTTCTGTTCAAATATTTATGAAATCATTGCAATTATTCGTAATAGCATTTAAATCAATAAGGAAAATGAAATTACACCAAATTTAGTGGGACTAAATCGTGACAGCTAATATTTGGTATCAGTCAAAAACGTTCAACCAGACAAACATTGTTAATGCTGAACATTAAATAACAATCGAATTATCCTAAAAAAAGAATAAAAATTATTTGCGAAACATAAAACGCAGAATGTTTCCAATCCGGAACAGTTGAAAAGAGGGATGTAATGCCGTTATTTATTACCAATATCGCATACACGTAACTGTCAAAACATTGGATTTTACATTTTGCGTTGCAGAATAAACGTTCACTGATTTCAATGCTTGATTTTGGTGCCTATAGTGTCGTAAATTTATTCACTAAAAATTAAATATAAAATTTTGCATAAAGAAATCCTGGTCCAACAAGCAATTATTTTAAATTCATAAATGCAGTACTTATTTCGTGCGCGTAGTTTCTGTTTAGATTAATTCCTCAGTTCCTTCATAAATCCCACAGTCAAAATAAATTATTTCTGTATGAAAAATTAGTCCTAGAGCCTAGTCCTATATAAGACAAAAATAATCACACTTTATGCTGGTTTAAAGTTAAATAATTAAGTTTTACTCTGAATAAGGAAACAAATGAAAGACTAAATAATCAAAAGAGATGGAAATTGAATATTCAGATAATTTATTAAAACAAATGAAAGTTTTCAAAACAAAAACCGCATCAAATTTTAAAAGAAAGCCTAAATAAAAGATCATATTACATGCTAGTAAAGTTGTACCAATAAAGTGGGACAAAAATATATTTGCAACTTTTTCGCTCTAATAATATAAAATAAAAGAAGAGAATTTTACATTATGGCTATCAGAAAGCCAACATTAGTATAAACATTGAGTACTCTTATGAGCCTGTGTTCGATAGTAAAAACTATTCTTCATTAAATAGACTTACCGGGAACTAAAATCCACAGCGTAGTCAATATCCATATAGTAGTCGGTCAGATCCATAAGAGATCATATTTCGTTCCACGATTTGAAACTTGAATAGTACGTACCGGTATCTCAGACATAATCAAAAGTTTAACTCTTCCCTGTTTTTGTCATTATTGTTATTATTTATTAACAGTAAATAAAAGAATGGTAGGTTTTTTGTGTGTTCTGGAAATTATCACTACTGCACCCTAAGCCCTAACTATTAGCACAGAAAATATCCTTAAACCCCTATTAAAATAATGTATTCTTTAGCTCTGCATAATTTATACCTCCCTTAATTCCATTCGAAATGCATATTATTTTCCTTCCTCTAAATCGTTTTCACAGGATTCCACCTCTTACTCTACCATGGCCAGAACTTTGTTTGTTTCATCCGTATCCGTCCAATTTATTTTCACCAGCCATATTTGACGAAATTCCTTTTAGAGAAAATACAGGTCGCTAAGATGGGAGGTACGTAACTTTGAGTCTTCCGTTTTCCTTTTCATTCCTTCATTACCTAGCATTTTTTCCCTCATTACGTATACACATCGCTCCTGTTTCCTCCTCATTCCCACTCAGGAACCTGAACACATCCACATCCAATGACTGAAAACGTAAACGTTGGAGGTATAAAAAGGATAGCAGCTGATTGAAGGATATCATTTTAAAAGCACGAGGCAAGCAGTAACAGCTCAAATTTCTTCTGTTTTGCTTGAAGCCTACGTTGGATAGCATCTGAAGCGGAAAGGTTCGTACTATTTTCTTACTATGCTAACACTCTCGACCGTGGGTTACAGTGAAATAGTGGCTAATATTTTATTTCGTGGCATTAAATACATGGAAAATTAAATTTAATGTGAATTTAGTAACGTTGCGTACTGGGTTGAGTTAAATTCTCATATCAGTAATAGGATATTGTACGTTTCAAATTATATCACTTAGTCATTACGAAAAAAATGACCAGTACGGTATTTGGTTACCATTTGAAACACTTAACAGTAATTCAAGAAACCAATGGTAATACAGCAATTATTATACTTCAGTAAGCTTTTCGCTATTCTCAAATCACAGATGATCACCTACGTGACAGCCGTCGTCGCCCTGATCCTGACCGTAGTCAATGCAATTCCGCAGCATGATCACGCGGATAGCATGTCGAGTCAAACCCGAGGAGGGGAACTGAAGGACTCTTCCTATGGGGACTACGGATACGGAGGGTACAGTTACGACAATTATTATGTGAGTATTGCTCAACGTGAAAACATACAAAATTAAATATAAATGGCATTTACACCATTAAAAACTTTTATACCACTACCATTGCGTTTGGGAGAGATAACAGTAAATTATTCAGGAAGTTCTCTCGGGTTTCCCACCGGGTCAGCGTGGTGTGCACCGACGTTTCGACGGCTAACTCTGCCATCGTCTTCAGGGTGAAGACGATGGCAGAGTTAGCCGTCGAAACGTCGGTGCACACCACGCTGACCCGGTGGGAAACCCGAGAGAACTTCCTGAATACAATACGCCGGGAAAAACTGAGATCCAACAGTAAATTAGTTTTATTTCTCGCCATATTTTAACGAACTTCCTGTGTGCGTGAAATTTGAAATTTTTATCTGACTATCAACTTATCTCTACATGGTACATGCAAATCCAGCTTCAGCAAATGAATTACCACATCAATTAAGCAAATATTATGAACAAATAAAAAATATTATAATTGATATCTCTTGAAAAAACAAACATGGGCATGTTTTGCTCGAATTCAATTTTTTGTAGAAAGCCATTGAGGTAAGAGGCGCACGTGTTAAAAGTTTTAAGGGAGTAAGCCTATCACAGTCAGTCCATTGGAAATGTATTGCCAGGCGCGTGTTCAACATCCCGTTTCAAAAATGTTTAAAACTCGATGATGTTAAAAATTCAATTTATTACCACCTTTAGGCTCACAACCAAATTACGCAAAAAATATTATTTAAATATGCTAGAAATAACATTATCAAATACAAGTGTATGTTTGATAACGTGTAGAAAATATGTACAAGTTCAACAACAAGAGAGAACCAAAGTTTATCGATCCAAAAGTAAGTGCCAACAAAGTAAATAGCTGGAACGTTTAGTGCATCATATTTTTTGGGTCAATATAATACGTATAAAATTGATTGAGTCCGTCACTTGCGACAAAAGATCTTATTCAAGAGATCTTTATCTTCAAAAGATCTTCTTTTACAATTTTAAATAAAATCTCGCTTAATCATTTCCCATTATTTCTATTCTTAGGCTCGACCCAAGTACAGCTATCAGTACGGCGTGGAGGACAAGGACACCGGTGACATCAAAACCCAGCACGAGGAGCGTGACGGAGACAACACCAAAGGTTACTACACCGTCCACGAGCCCGACGGCACCATCCTCACCGTCCACTACACCGTGGACAAGTACAGCGGCTTCAAGGCAATGGTCGAACGGAAGGGACACGCCTTGCACCCGCATTCCGTGAAGAAGGTCGCAGTGGTCGCACCCATCGTGCACCACGTTCCCGTCGTTCATCACGTACCCGTCGTACACCACGCTGCCGTCCTGCACCACTAATATGCACAACACCAGTGATAGCGTCACTCCGAGGTGGAAACTTAAGTCTCATAGGACGGTAACCTACCATCCTATTCCAAGACCTCATCTTTCATCGTTCCAGAAGCCACGCCGGAGTGAGAAAGGTACAAAGCATATTCTCAGGCCGTGAAGATCGCTGAGATTGCACCAGTGAACCATTACGATAACTAGAATGGACAACGGCCAAGCTTCATGAATTTTAAATCATGACTCATCAAAACATCTGCATGACATAAGTCATGTATTCACTCAAAACTTATCTTTCACAAAACTTATCTTTTCGTATGTACTGGAAATTTAATATAGAAATTAATCACCACAGTTATAACTATAGATCTAGTAACAATATCACTCTCATCATCGATCTCATTTGTCATTTTTTTCCTTCAGTTCTTATTTGTGCAAATCATTTTTGAATTAGGCTCTCTATGTATCTATGTCGGACCTCAATTTAATACTTTTATATGTAATGTACAAATAACATGTTAATGTTTGAAAAGAGAAATAAAGATATGTTATTTGAATTATATCTATTTTTTCAACGCACAAGCTGATGTATGAGATCAGAGGATTTTGGTATCGAGGTATGTTTCGTGCATATTAAAATCAAGCCGTGAGTTAGGCTGGGGAATCGAAAACAATCAATTACATGTCATAAGACTGCATGTTAAGATTACCGGATGCATTATACTATTACTCCATATTAACTAGCCGCACGAAACCACCTGTCGAGAGAAAAATTATCGTATGCACGAAATACACAAGCCTTCCCGAATTTTAGTAGTCCACCTGTGAAAAATTATAATTGCTGTTTTATCACCTGCAATGATCTACTCACGATTTTGCTTTGGCAATCTGCTGACATTTGCATCAAGTTGTTTTTATGCTCGGATTTCCATATATTTCTGAAATAATAATATGGATTTGACAAATTTCAATGTGAATAAGGCTAAATATATGTGATGACATGTGAATTTAACACGAACCCGAACGAACACGAACCTACGGGTGTAAAGCAATGGAAAAATAAAATAACCAACGCCGTAAGTCCCAGTAAGTAAGTAAGGCCAATGCCAATCAAGTGTACCACCTTGGTTTTTGATTTTGAGGAACATTTGAGGAAATTCATTGAGGGTCAGTACCAGCAATATTTAATTTAAAACAAATCAGATAGCATCGGACAGCAAGCACAGGCACAGATATTAATTATTGGGATAGAAATTTGGTTATCCACTGATATTGTCGCCAGTGAAATGTTCACAAGAAACCAAGGGCAAATTCCAAGAATGAATTTCTGAAAGCGTTAAGCTAATTTAAAAGGAGAAGGTTAGCAGAAAATTTGAAAGCGAATCCGAAAGAATGTTGGTCGTAAGTCAGGTAGTTTCAGGGAAATAAGTCAACAGTTAATGTAATTAAAAATGATAAAGGCGAAAGAGTAACTGGCAATTTGGAAAAGGTAAACTTATTAAATTCCTTCTTTCAGAATATCTTCGCCAATATTTCACCGAATGTCTCCGACAGCTTACTTAATCGTGCCGGCTGACCGATGCCCAAAATTGAAATCTCATTCAATGGAATAGAACTTTTGCTGAAAGATATTAAATCTAATAAATCCTCTAGGCCCGATCATGTACCCGCTCGTATTAATAACGATCTAGCGTCGGAATCTCACCGTATCTAGATATAATATTTAAGAAGTCTCGAGTAGATCACAAGCTTTCCAGAGATTTGAAAACGGCTACCGTAAAACCAATATTTTAAAAACGTAGACTTAGAAGAAGCGAACAAGTACAGACCTTTTTCCCTCAAATCCATTACGTGTAAGGTTATACTTGCTAGTTTGATCGTGAGACACCTCGATAGTCAGGAGCTATTAACGAAAAATCAGCACGGTATCCCGCCGGGGTGGACCAGTGGTAGCGTGTTCGACTCTCATTCCGAGGGTCGCCGGTTCGAGACCATTGCACGGAGAATATTTTTCTGGTTATTCTGCGGGAGAATATTTTTCTGCGGTCGACGACTTTTACACGCAGCACAAAATGACCCCACTACTGAGAGGAAGCAGCTCTCAGTAAAAGGCAATGATGGCGCAGATCAAGGAGATCGGCCCGGCATCAACTGCCACAGCTTCGGGCGAGAGTGAAGTTCACGGAATCGGCCGAAGTACTGCGATGCGGAAGGCAACGGGAAACCACCGCATTAAAATCCCGAGGAGATGCAGCCCTGCAGTACACCAATTCTAGGATTGTAATACTAAAAAAAAATATCAGGATACCCTTAGGCAGCCGTCAATTAGCATCAACGAGACTAACTCACCAATTTTTTGGAATCTATTTATTAATTTCCCCTATAAATACTTATTTAAGTAATAATCCGAAAGTAAGCGTGTTTTCCAATACATTGGATTTGCCACAAAAGAATTAACAGTAATGAGGATCTCAAACACCGAATCCTTCACTGAAGGAATTGCGGAGGTTGCAGGGTATTTTATTGTACTCAGTCACTACTTATGGTGCTATTTACGTTGAGAGTACTCCAAGTTAAGTACGCCGTGCGTTAAATGGAATATTAAGGTAATATTAAACTAAAATAAAACTTGATATCTATCGCTAATAGCCGGCCAATATTGACGCTGAGTTTCCCCCATATCTCTGATGGCGTGAATAGACTATTTTATAAGTTGGCTACTCTAATAACTTCTACTAATTAAGTGGAGGAAACGCCAGATCCGGGGAAACAGATTCCGCGTACACTGAGGGCAGTGGACTTCACCCAAAAACCAACGAATCTACTATCACGATCTTCTGACTTCGTATAACTTCACAGATAATGACCTAGCAATGAATTTAGTATTTAATGATTTACTTAGGGAACAGTCGTGTGGCAAGCCTTTTCAGAACGAACCATACCGTCTGTCTCAGGATGAATAAGATCACACCTTGGAACGGAATTAGGCAAAAATCATCATAAGGGTAGAGAAAATAAAAATAGCGTAAATGATCAATTGTACCGACACTTTGGCCACGTCAATAAAGGCACATTTGCGCGGGAGAAAGCAAAAACTCAGGCAGTAGGAAAAAATGGCAATAGGAAAAAATGGCAGTTCTCCAATGTGTCCCTGTGGATAAATATTTTATTTACGCTCATATGAGTTTTTATAGCTCCTGGAATTTTAATTTACTCTGTGTATTTGCCACCGTTACTCAATCAGCATAATCATTAGAAATAAAGCGTCAACTACAGCGGATCAAGCGTCCTCCCAGCTAAGGAGTGTAATTGAATGGTAAGGTAACTAAAGCTGTCAACGCAAAAATTGATTTTCAGGAGTATTAATTTTCTAATCCAAATTAGACAGCTTACAAATAAAAACCTTTGCCAAAACCTACCACTTCCGATGATAATCGACTCCTGGATACTATAATAGCAAAAGGAACATGGTTGGTCTGGGAAAATATAAGGACGAACCTCGTCCATCTTGAAAGCAAAATATTAGATGATGTCATTCTTTTGTATAGTTCTGATATTGCTAATTGTTATAACCGTCCCATGCCATTATCGATAATCGAAAATTTTTCGCATATGGTAATCTTCATAGTTCTCATTAGCTACGAGAAAAATGACTGTTGTAATTGTAGCCCACTATCATTATGCTTACAATCCGCATTCCGCCCTCTTTCCTTACTTTCAGAGATATCAGTATCATATACACCACGATATTTTCATTTAAAAAATAGTCTTCATAGGAAAAATAAATCACATTTGGCCATTATCATTGTATAAAACTACGATAAACGTAATGTCACCTTTGTATAATTTTAGGTCGGTGATGATCACCGGGGTGTACCGCGACGACTTACTATCAGCCTTAAAACAAAGGTTTTTGACTAAGCATAAATTTATCTGTCAGCATTCTTTAACTTGAAAGTAAAAGTTCGGATGAAGAATAAAATATTACTTTCAAAATACTTACCAATGAAAACCTTGAATTCGGAATTCAACAATATGGCTCAAGGATGCAAATGGTCGAGATTACATTATGAGGAAGATTTTCTCCCTTAAGGTACACTGATATTCATTTATGAATTGCAATTACTGAAAAGTTAAAAAAAAGACCATTTAATCGCAAATTGTTGATTTATTGAATCTACTTGTCATGACCATAAAAATATAGTGTTCGCTGTGAAATAGGATCATAGTCTACATTGGAAAGTGTTCTAGGGTCTCACATAGAAACGGTAACGATATTTGACCTGTAAGTGCATTCTCGAAAACAACTTTGAAGTGCAGTTTAAAACCAAATATAATTATTTGATTACAATACCAAATATTATTATTTGACATTGACCACGGTCATTAACTCGAAGGTCGGTCTGATAGCTTAGAGTAGAGCTCTACTAAGCCTAACTGCGCGTAAAATTCACACATAAAGGGGTAGTTCCTTTTCCTGTTCCGCCTATGGTTTCCGAGGGGATTCCGGTATCCAAAAATTGTTAAAAAATTAATGAATACGCTTTCATCTCAATAGTGAAGAGTATTAAATTTTTTTACGTAAATACCATAAAATAAAATAACGTGCATACATGATCAAAATTGTGCATATGATCATGAGTGTCTTTATTTAAAGTTATTATTTGGTTAAAACTTTCAATCTTCTTCAGTTGCCAAATTTCTTATACTTCTTATGCAATGACATTGAAATGATTTTTTCAAATCGCTATTACAAGTAAATATATTTTGATTTTACGAGTGAGAAAATTCTTAGGCATTTACATACATGAAAAAACCCATTCGATCTGAATATAGCCAATGGTGATGACTATTATGGATGCGATTATCTGCATGTTTAGAAAACCATAGCCATTTCGAGCCAAATGCTAGTACACATAGCCAGCAAAAAGTATAAACCTTCTAATAAATATTTTTCTAATAAGGCATGTGCGTGTGATATCAGTTACTCTCGTACACAGGAAAGTCTTTAATCTGATTTTTCTAGCGAAAGCATTAATTGCCGTATCCGGTTAATTTCTCTCAGGTGAACCCGAAGAGATTGACATCAAAGAGAGGAGATTTATTTAACTGAGTATAACATTTAATCCTTTTACTTCCTACTAGGCCATTTAAAACAGTGGAAAAAGTAACACGCTAGCTCCATGTACATAGTTTACAAACTCAACTCTCTACATGGAATTTTGAAATCCAGTCTAAATGACAGATGACACTTTTATGGAAATAGTCGAGGATAAGGTAAATTAGTAGCACGTACTACTAAGTGATACTTTCTCCGGGAGACTTCAACGCCTGCCGGCCATAGTCAACGTACAAAGTAGTTTAGACACGGAGAAGATAAAAATGGTCATCGACTGAAACTGGTCGAAAAAAATAAATAATTCTTTGAGAAGAAGTCCTAGGTGCTTTTAATGTATTTTAATCAGGTTACCGCAGGATTAAAATTTGCCAATTGAACTAATCCACCTACGGCTACGTGAAAAATGTTTTTATGGAAAAATATGTTTCAATATAACGGAAAAATTTACCTCATGAAATATTAAGTTCACAAGTATTGAGGAACTTCGCCCAAAACTAAATATTTTCCCTTTGGCAGTCTCTATTAAGGTCTTTCCAGTAAATATGTGGTATCAAAGTTCCATCTTTATCTCAATAACACAAACACACATTAAGTAAATCCCTACGTACTTCGCTTCTGTCAACCTTAGAGGCATTCGAAGTACGAAATTCACTCATTCGGCAAGAAATGCGAATTAAATCCACTGCTATATTTAAATTTATAATCCACTACTTTATTTGTATGTTCAAACTTTAATAACATATTAATTTTGATTTAACTATTCGCTTTTATCAATACGATAATGCCATGTGCTAAAAATGAAATATAAGTCACCAGTTGAACAAAAGATAGTACGGTCTCCTATTAAACTGTCGTGCTCGTAATCCAGTGAAATTGATCCCTCGCTGCACAAACTCCATCGATCCCGTTATAGTATAAAATAAAATATGTTACAGGAATGGCTACAAGTCGAGGAATTTGGTGATCATCGTTAAAGGTTATTAAAAACATAATTTTCATGCTGTGATAAATGAGCATTTTAGAAATACGCATCGTAATCATCAACACTGGTCGCCAATCCTAAGAATGGTTTAATTAATATATTGACTGGGAATTTTCCTATTGACTATGTTGATACATTATTTTCTTTGCTGTCTTCTCTTTAATATTTATTCCTCGTATTATTTGTATCAACGGTGGATTTTTCTGTCACTAAGTTATAATATAAACAAGTAATTTTCTCACAACCACTGTTTTCATTGGACTATTTTGTCAGAAACTGCGTTCAATAATATTATTCTCTTATTTTATGAGCATTCATTTCTCTTATTCGTTCTATTAATCTTCGTAGAATCATGTCCCTCTTTATATTTGATCTGCTAAATAACATTTTACACTCTTCTGCAGCAGTAATTTACCCATACCTCCAACTTCTTTTCTGCTGCTGCCAATATCCATTCCCACCTAGTGATAGTGATATTTCATATGCACGTTTTGTTCGAGTTCTTCCATAATTCCGGACTTTAATGGTTTCAGGCTTTCAGTAGCATTTTTATGTGGCAGTTTCGTTTGTCTAAGCTTATCTGCAAATTGTTTTTTTTTGTTTCCTTCATAGCTACTGATTTAGCTTCCAAAATTGAAAAACAATAAAAAATAACACACATGCCGGCTAAATTAGAGACCCTGCGATTATTTTCCAAAATTTCTGAAACAATGATGATGGGCTGACAAGGTAGAAAGGACGATTGAGCAGATTCTAGGTCACGCTAAAATTTATACGAACTACATAAGAATAGAAAGACCGCAAAAATCCAAACCTAGAATTATACGAGAGTGAAAGCATCCAGCTTTCATTTCTGGATTTTCTCACCCTCTTTTTAATTTCACGTCCATTAGCGTTCGGTATAAGTTCGCATCTCCTGATGTCAAGGTGGAAGGATAACAGTAACTGGCGTCAGCACTACATTGCTAAGCGGAAGTATTGGGCATGCCACTTTTACTGTAGACGACAGTTATTTAAACGTACACTACCCTGGTAGTGTACATTACCCTGGTAATGATTATGACTTAGTTCTAGTACCTATTTTTCGATAAATGCATAATTTAAATAGAACCAACCTGGTTAATTATTCTTGATTAAATCAACCCATCACCGAATATTTCAGTATCATAGTTATTAGCTTTATGTCTGCAAAAGATTTACTTTTAATAAAAAGGAATAGTTTGTTTGCTGAGAAAGACCTCAGAAAAAATGACGCATTAATCGCTCTTTTTTTGTTGTTTAAATACATAATTTCCAATCAACTCATTTATTTCTGCTCAAAATATATTTATCCAAATCAGGTCAAATTGCATGAAACTGCCCTTATAACTGCCCTTGACTGTGGTTCTAAGTCTTCTTTCTCTATTTTCTTTTCCATTTTCCAGTGGACCTCTTTTGCAGCGTTTTTCAATGACTTACTCCTATTTCTTTGAAGGATTGTTTTTTTACTGCCTCCTTCCTTGTTTGATACAAGTAATTTTGGCCTCGAAGCGCTTTTTCAATCCTAACAAGAATTTTCTGCAGTAAAATTTGAATTTCTTCATATTTCACTTCATATAGATGAAAACGGAACGAATATTTGATATTTTCTTTTGAGTCATTGGAATCGCAGCACAAAATGAAGAAGTATGCCTAAGCGTTTTAACGCTGTCTTCCAATTAGTGGAGAGTGAATTACAACAAGCCAGAACGCGGATTATTAGAAAAAAAACCTTTCACTTAGAAAAGTAAAATAAATCAATGAAGCTACATTCATTCTAAGGCATAAAATGGAGTAATTCATATTATACTATTTACTATCCTCTTAAAAAGCCTTATTTTGCAAGAAAACCACAAAGACACTACTTTATTAAAATCTCAATACCTTGATTTGAGTGCACATAATTTACTATGAGCAAAACATTACTATGGAAGGTGGTCGAGTAAAACCCGAGATATATGGAAAAATTTGGAACCTCTATTATATTTCCGGTTCACCCAATTCAAAACCGGAACGTTAATAGTATGAGCAACATATTTAGAAACAAGTTGTTTCCCTTTACTTTTTTTATCCGTCGCAATTCTTTCAAAGAAATGAAAGGAGCAGCACCCTTCCCTACCGAAGCCTACCACGCTCTGCATTCGAGTCTTGTTTTATCCAGAAATCTACTATCTAAATTTAAAATTTCTCACCTTTCACTCTGTCTATCAGTTACCACACTTTCCACATAACCAGCCCACATCACGAGAGTGTCGCCAGGTAAAAATTGGACGCTTACAGGGAATAGAATTATTTCAGACACTTGAAGCGAATAGAAAATATGCGAAAGATATTCTTTCATTCTATATTAAGCATTTTTTTGAACTAATCTCAAGTACAAGTCAAGTAAAAAGTCATATAAAGCTGTTTTATTGCTACTATTATATGAACAAAGACATCCTAATTACGAAATCAATAAATGGACTTAATCTGAAACATTTAAAATATTAAAAATAATACATTATCTGTAGATGTGGGTGAACGTGTATCGAAATAATGGCATTTATTCATTGTACCTTCATTCAAATACATTTCTCAAGCTCGGGAAAAAAATCATTCGCTGATGTGAGAATAAGAAATGAAACGAAATGGAAAATCTCCGTCGATGAACCTTTCCACCTCCAAATTATTTCAACATTTTACAAAAGATTATCACGATTGCGGATAAGAAAGCGGATTGTCTTAATTGTTCCATATTACGGTAAAGTGATCATTGATACAGTAAGTCTAAAATTCACTAGGGGAAGATATAATTTATTAGGAAGTGGTCATGGTTCCACCGCTATGTTACCCTCTGCCTCGTCTTTTTTGCCCTCTTAATACCTATTCATCCCATTGTATGGAAGAAATATAATGATATCATCACCAAGCAAGGTCCACCAAAACATTTTCTGCGTCGGTAGTCTATCATTAACAAATACGCATTTTTTCATTTTTTCTATGACGTCTTTGTTCAGTCCTTCCTTGGGCCCAATATATTTCATCACTGTTGAATTTCCGTTGCGATAAAGTCACCATTATTTATTTGGCATTAGCCGTTTCCTTCTAAAACTCAAGCTGGTTCATCTCAAATGGTTTTTCGGTTTTATTATTTTTTGATGTAGTATACTATATATACTCATTTTTTCGTGTGTGTCAATGAGGAAAGTCTTAAAGCCACAGAGTACGGGAAAAAATTGGCTTTTGAGTTTCCGAAGGCTGTGAACCAATTATTTCAGGAACATAATATGTGCATCAGCAAGGAGAAAACTAATGTCATTGTGTGCGGAATAGGAAAGCTGGAGACACATATCACAAAACGAGGATTGAAACTGGGAAAAGTGAAACCCTTCATCCATTTGAATAGCAGTATGATTTTGAATCGGAAAAAGTTCGATTGGCATCAAGCGAACTATAGTACAAGCTAAAAGGCATATATTAAGAAGAGAGAGATACCATGTTCAAAGAACCTAAGAATTTGGGAAGGAACAAGTAAGCAGTTTTTCGTATTTTTCGTCAAATTTTTCGTATGAAGTATGGCTCTCTACGGAACAGAGACATGGAGCGTAAGAAAAGTGGAACAGCGGGGAATCAAAGAAACCTTTTGAGTCAAGGTACTGGAAAGGAGAATGCTGAATACTATTAAATGAAAAAACAAACTGAGGAACGATAAAATATATATTTAGAAGGGTGGAAGGAGAGATTATGATAGAAAACTAAAAATAATAGTTTCGGATCACAGTGCAAAAGATTTCTTACCAAGATATTTCAACGATAAAATTATTTTCAAAAATCCTGATAGAAAATATTTATGGGAGGTACTCTTTCTAAAGGCATTTTTCGTGCTATCACACACTGAACCGCAGAAGTGGGTCAATATTTTGCATTGTTTTAGAGAATGATATTTCTGTTGCATGCGATTACTAACTTGTATTTTGAAGACTTTATCTTGACGGACGAAGGAAAATACTTAAGCCAACCTTGATTTAAAACCTTAATAAGATTCCAATGACGAAAACGTTTATGCACTACTACGAGAGTCATAAAAACCAACTTGAACTTGGGAAAGGTCTCTTATGAAATGTACCATTCGGTTATGCAGGCCAATGGTGCAGCGTATGCACTCTCACCGATTGATATCATATGACGGTGAGCACCCGAAGGCGACCGCCTTCGGGTGTGCGGGAGTTTCGGCAATGACCCCATTTCGAGGAAAGGCGGATACTCAAAATATCACCCAAATAAATAAACCATTATATATCACTAAAATTTTCTGTGCATGTAAAAGCCCGGGAAAATGAAGATAATTTATTCATAACAATGAATGAACTTCCGCAAGTATATACCTGACACTTTTAATACTTAACCCTGTATTTGAGGGGGGGGGGGTGCTTTCAAAGAAAGACAAACTTTCCAGGAACGAAAGACCACTCTGCCAGTTCCCCTTTTCGGAACTCTATAAGAAAGCTAATATAATAGTTGCTAAATTTTGAGCTATACAGAGAGCTATACCGAAACACATGTCTATTTTGCAAACCGATTCGTAAAAAACCAAACCCAGCACTTAAATACATCAATCCACTGACAAATACTTGTTTCCTATCATTTTGAAACAGTAATACCAAGCCACACTGCACTATATACGATACTCACAATATTAATTTACACGCACTTTCAGTAGATCAAAAGGCAACCATACAGGTTGCCTTTTGTATGCATATATATATATTCCTGTATATTTCTGCTGATTGTAATTAATACGGGTGGAATGATTAGAAATGTAGTGGAAGAGACACGTCTATTCTCAGTGAATGTAGAACAATGGATTTAGTTCAATAAAATTGCTACAACCAGTGCTAAGCTTTGGATTTGAAGTTTCATATCACAGATAATAGCTAAGTAAATACATAAAAGGTTTTAATGGACAATAAAATAAAACTGGGCTTTAAAAACCAGGAACAGCGGGCAGGGAAAATGAGAAGTAAAACAAGGAGATGAGGCCAAATGAGACATGATACGAAAAGGCTAACCATTAGAATAAAAGATGTTTATTATATATCTCCTTATATAATAATATTTTAAGGAATTTAACGGAAGAATTTATCGAATAAATCACACCATGGACACTTTAGTGAAATTCTGATGGAGATAGGAATAATAAAGTTTCAGGTTGCGTGCCCAAAGCGGAGCAGTAATGGATGTAGGTTAATCTTACATAAAATGGGATAAGATATATTGAGGTGCTGTAATTACTATCTTAGCATTGGAAAACTCATAATGACTAACTGTCAACCTTTGGCATATGCCACCGTTTTAATTCTGGTTCTGAAAAATATCCGTGTTTAAATCAATGGAAAAATGAGGTGCTATTTCTTGGCTTGTCACATGTTACTCAACACATTTTATTCTTTCCTTTCTCTTTTCGCCTCGGTTGAAATCTAATTCCGGAAACAGGACAAGTTCAACAGTCACGGAGATCCAGTTGTCTTTGTTTCTTTTATACTATACACCTCCGAAAACCAACCACTAACTTTTTATACTCGTAAAATTAGTTATCCAATACCTTGAATTCAATCGTGACCACGCCCTTTTATTTAGCGACGTCATGATTCACAAATAAATGTTTAATAATCACTCAGTCACCAAATTTTCGAGGAAAACCTTCAAATAAGGTATAAATGAAGCTGAATAATGATAATTTTTCTTTACTTCTTTTTTACAAGAGGGTATTGATCACCGGGAATCATATCATGATTTTTTTCTACAACAACAGAAATTACACGAACGAGAGTTATTCATTACACGCATGGAAATCGTTCCCAAACAAAGAAATTACGCAGATATACGAGTACGAGGATAATTATCAAAATATTAAACAAAACGAGGGGCTGTACAGCAAAGAAAAGAGAAAACAGGTATCAGAATTAAAATAATTTCGGCCACAAAAAAGGTTTGAATCAAGCCAATATTATTACAATACTTCATTAAAAATGGTGGAAATTGTATCGTGAGCTTTAAAAAAATGTAACTACATTAATAAACCGTATGATATGAAATGATATTTTTGATAAAAAATATTTGCCATAAATCCCTGAATATCAATCGGACATCATTTAAAAGCAATAAATAAACTATCAAAAGGTTGGCAGAAGAACTGGGGAAACGACCAGGCAGGCGTCGCTTCGCCAAGATTCCATATTAGAGACAGGCATCTGATACCATATTGGAGGCAGTCATCCGAAGGGAAAACAACGACTACCAAACGTGCCTTGGCAGTTTCAATCGCATAAGGATGACATTTAAGTCATTTTTCAGTTTTCAGTCTGTAATGTTCGATAGAGAAATGATCAAACACATAGGAACATTCTTCTCCAATGGATGAAGTTGTTTTTTATTACAGTCACAGTTCTTTCAAATAAAAGGGTTTAACGTATAATGGAATGATAAATGTTCATCGGGTCAGTGGTGCACTGTCAAAAAATCTATTAATAACGCTTATTGCAGCCTCATACGTATCATTTATTTCAAACAATACGTCGAGTCACAAGTTTATACAAATATAAACTCTTCCTGGCGATAATAGAAGAAAGTGAATCGCAGATTACGCCGCAGAAATGAGTGATTTTGTTTTGCAAATTTAGGACATTCGTTTAAAATAAAATACAAATAATTTTTAATAACAATTATAAATAAAGATAACGCCATTAAAAATGACATTTTCTAGTGGCTCGTAACTTTGTGATAGACGGTTTGGCTTGTACTTGAAAAAATCACAGAAACTAGCTCTGTATCTTCTACATTAAAACTGTAATTAGAATTACCGAGACTGAGCTATTGCTAGCATCAAGTGCTTCGCTGAGAAGAGCACATAGAACTCAATCCCATTAGCTTGTTGCTGCACGGAGTACACCGATCGTATTGAAACAGATACCGCGTGAAAGCTTAACTTATATAATTTTTAGAAATATTTTTTTTCACTGCCCATGTGATTCATCGATCTATAAGTGCAGCAACAGGAAAGACTTTGGCATTCAGTCAATACCCCCTCTAACGTACTCATTTTGTCGAGGGAAAAGTGAGAGCTAATACGAGATTGCAGCTTCGATTAACTTCCTGAATGGTCCAACTTCATCCTTACTTTATAGCTTTAGCCCCACGTCTCCATCACTCTTCCTCCTCTTGGCACAGCGAAGCTTAAGCTAACACTTATGTCCGCCTATCGAATAAACGCGAGGAGAATCATATGAGTTACAATTGTGTCGGAAATGCGGTTATTAGTTCAGTGTCCGTCAATAGCAAAAGCGGTTAATAATACAGATGGGTATTTTTTCACTAACACCGACAGTTAAAATTTATTGAACCGATGAAAATTCTTAAGCCGGATATTCAACGAAATTTAAATAAATAATATACTCAAAACAATTCTCTACTCATAAATAACAACTGGGCACCTTAATTACATATCCATGGAGATGTTTAGAGGTAGTAACTTGCAGTTTGAAGAAAATATTTCATCTAGGAGAAAATACCGGAAGAGAACGGTTTGACTCTACAATAAAGATCTTTTTGATCTTTTTTTCTTGAATTGACAAACGAAGTCGAATGCAAAGAATACTAACGTCAGTGACCTATTCATCAACGTTTTGATCACCAAAGGTTCATCCTACATTTCAGAAATGAAGCTGTGGAAAGAATCCATTTCGCAATATTACAGACTAATCTCGTCATACCTTCAATATATGCCTAGTAATTAATATTTAGCTTTCATTTTAGCTAGCGACTATTGTCACCCATCAATGCTGCGCGCCGTTCGCGGGATGGCTCCATACATTCCAAGCAGCGATCTGTCGAGTAAACGGCGTTTACAGTCAAATCATGAATATGGCCTGGGGCCACCTGACCCTGCCAGTCAATCATTAGATTCCACCATAACCAAGAAGTAATTTTAACTGTAAATTTTTCACGCAAATAAAGATAGAAACTATCATATTGACAAAGTACCGACATTCGAATAAAGAACGTCATTAGGCTTAGAATTAATTATTCGAATAATATATGTTCGAATAATGCGATTTTCATTCAATTTACTTTCCACCCTTATTTTATCTCTTCTAGTGATAAACTACACTTAAACCTAATATTATAAAATGAGGTGCCAAAAATATTCTCAATCACATTCGAAGTATAAGTAACTATTCTAAACAAATACTGTAAACTAAAAATACAAGGCTATAGATCCACACTTAGCTATAGCTAATATTTTCTTTACGCATTTACCTAGAATGTCTGTCATAAACCTCATTTTAATCGCAAATGCTTCTGTTGGCCAATGAATTAATCCTCCTGCCTCCATTATTACGCACATTTTCCTCCAAAACGCGCATTGCCGAAATTTATGAACCCTTCTAAATGAAGCCTCTCATGATCCTGGGTTCTTGATCCTTTCCGTCTTTGCCATTCCTAGCGTTTCCTCTGGAGGAAGTGATAATCTTTTTTTAAGGTCGGCCCTATTTCTCTCTGTAGTTCTCATCTATCTACAAATTTTCACGAAGCTTTTTTAGCTCACAAAGTTTGATACTCTAACTTCTGATTCCCTGTTTCCATTTTTTCCTACTCTGCTGAACTGCAGAAGTCAGCGGGTCTTGAAAAACTAAAAATAGCGCTGAGTACATTTTAGGCCATACAAGATGCTAACGGAGTATTTAATGCGTTTGAAGTCATTCATACGGATCTATAAATTTTTTTCGCGGGGCGCCATGCCATGACCGGTGCCTCAAAAAGTCTTCCCGTCTGAAAGAGATCTAATAGGTAGATAAGCGGCACACTACCCGCCCAAGGCCCTAAATAAATCCTTTTCTGAATATATTTTCGTTTTCCAAAATAAATCCTGAAATAATCCTCCCTTGATTCTTAAAATATGATATAGAGTCATGTATTCTTTACTAAATCCTAGAAAATACGCATTACAGCAAGGTATTCGTTGAGGGATGCCTATCCCACAATTGAGAGCAGAAAAACCAGATGGGATCTAATCTTAAATATAATTTTTCATTGATTTATTGACTTAATTAATAGAAGATGTTGAAATACTAACTGTAGACAATATATATTTGGCTACAACCTAAGGTAAAAACTTAGCTAAAGAAACTATATTTAAATCCAGTTATAATATTTTATTCTCAACGTGTATTCACTTTCGCTCTTCTCAAAAGTGTCTTAAAACCGAGTAACCCAAAAGGCTGAGATATTCAGAATTGGAATATTCCAAATACAGAGTCGCAAGCCAGAATAAGACGCACTAAATAACATGCTGATAGAGATGCTGGAGATGGATCTATTTTATCTGCCTTGCCAGTATAATGCACTGGAAATAATTTCCAGATGGTATGCCATACGTAAAAGCTTACGGCTCCTTTAGCCTCATATTTTCAGGTTTTATTTCATGGAAATTGTCCACATACATTATAACACAGGTAAATGCACTAAGTTAAGGGTATACTTGATGATTCTATGTCGTTGTGAAACTAGTTGTACCAAACAATAACTTTCTGTGCGAAAACACGCTTTTTCTTCTACTCTTATGGCCATATGGGACAAACCTCTTCACCGAAAATAGGAACCTTTTAATCGTTGACACGTTTCAAAGGTTATCAGTCAGTCCGTTGTTTAACTAGATCAAACATTCAGTTTTGTATTGGAATATACTGATGTAAAGTCAGGCGTAGGGAACAGTATTTATTCTATGGTTTGCTTCATTAAAAATTTAGATAACCTCAATGTTAAAAGTACAATCTTACACGGATTTTATCTATCAAATTTAAGTTTTTCAGACATTTAGTATAGTTGTGAATTTTCTGAATTATCAAAAAAACAATATAGTTGATACCTCGTAGGGATGGCTACTACAAATACCTTGAATTCATGTTTTAAAACCCAAGCCTATTCTTTGTCACCAGATAGAAGAAGGTCGCCATCCACAGCATAAAAATTTGAATTCATAGGGAGCTATTTTATCTGGCAGAGAGCGAATAGAAATATTGCGTTTGATGCATACTTCAATTTTTAGTAGCTTTTATTTTCAGCACTTTTAGTTTGCCTGCTTATCCACGATATAATATTCTCCTCGTTAGCAGTTTTATTGTGCATGAAGAACTTGATTGTACTGTGCCAGAAGAAGCCTATAAAAATGTCATCATTTCCTTGCGTATTTTATGTTGAGAACTATTTGGAAGGGAGTTTTTTGAAGAATGAATGACGCAAATAAGTTCTCTTTGACTCTGACAAAATTCCAGTCGTGATCTCGATTTACTGGGAGTGAAAATCAGATAGGTATTCCATCAATAAATATCTCAACGCTTTGTATCGTCTCTGGGGTTTCTTTATAAAATTTGGTTAGCATTTATGGGAGGACGATTTACGGATGTACATTAGAAACTAATTGGATCTAGTCACAGAAATGGATTCATTGATAAGAATCTAGTTCTGAAAGTAAGATGTTTGGTGCATTGCGGGTTCAATCCCCCTAGTGTTCAGGAAAGCTTCCTAGCATAATTATTGGTTTAGTTCCAAATATATCGTTCAATAGATATCACACTTGGAACTTTTTCCTGATGTCCTTTAATCGACATATATCAATATGTATGCGATCTTTCTATCGATATTCCCATTCGAGTTAAATTTTACTACGATAATATCTTGGAAAAAGTTTTAACTTCATTGAGAAACCACTCAATATTATCTTATAGTAATAAAAGCTAATTTCTCGTTTCAATGCTAGAAGCAAAAGCTTGGAGGATTCATTTATACTAATTAAGAATTTAAATAAAACCTTTACCTAAAAATCCATACTTTGAGACGTTTAAAAGAATAAAAAGAATTTCACTTTCAACATGAAAAAAGTTATTTACTTTCGGACGTAAAGTAGTTTTAGGAAAGACTGTAAACCCGGCTGCAGTAACTCAGCCATCCACTTAATTATTCCATCTCTGAATGTGCTAATAACAGAATTCTCTCTTTTAAACATAGTAGGTGACACAGTGTATATTTTCATATCAGTACCTGGACACATAGTAAAACAGTCTAAGTAGTGAAAGTATCAAGAAAAATTTAAGCCTTATGAAATTTGAAGATTCAATATAATCTTACTTCTCACTTACAACTTCTTGTAATGGTGCTGAAGCTGCAACTGCCTCTCATAGATGAAGTATAACTTCGGCAAACGTGTAACCCCATATTTGAATGAAATGTTTCATAAAAAAATGTGACGTTATATTTTCTAAAAATAAGGAAAAATATAATTGAAGTTTCACTTTTTAGATATATTTTATGATACATATTTTTCTAAATTTTACATGAATATTTGACAGTATATCTTTATATTCTGATCTTTCAACTGACGTGTAGGTAAATATAATTACAATTGTAAGATGATGCACTCTCTTGCATTGGCTTTTAAAATAAGCAAATTTGATTTTAAAATTATATCCTCGTTTTACCAGGTACTTGGCGGTGTTCACAAATGCACAGAATTTGCTACTGACAGCGTTATCTTTGGCTACCATTGAATATCACACCGACCGATTTTTCAGGATCTAATGGATGGATTGGCTGTGTTTTGCATGAGCTCTGTAATCGAATTTTGGTTGTAACTTTAATAGGACGTCAACAAAAGAATTATAAATAAATATACTAATAAATATTTATTGGAACATGACGCACATGAACGACTCATTCAGTTACACACTTCATCACATTTTCCACATGTTATGATATAGGATGCCAACAACGAACATCGGACATCGAAAAATTAAAAATCAAAGCCCCCTCCTCCTACTTAGGCACCTAATGGGAGGAGCTAGGATATGGGAAGTGCTCATAATAAGGATAGTTAACCCAATTACGTACACTTCCTATAAACACTTCCCTAGATAACAAGTTCTTAAACTCCGCCCAGTGCAGCACCCACAGCTAGTATATAAATGAGATGCATAGATTGAAGAGGACACAGAGCAACTAAGTCCCACAGAGAGCTACAAGACGAGCTGTTTCAAGCAAACCTGATTGAGATTTTGGAATTTACCAAGTAACAAGGTGGGTACACACGATAATATAAAGCTAGGTTAAAATTACCAATGAGTGCCAACTGCAGTCTGATTGAGAGGATTTAATATGGAAAATCCACATTTATTCGACCTGGTGGAACCAGTTTTTAAAGCAATGCGATTCGGATATCTTTATTCCTTCCGCGTTGCGAAACAGCCTTGTCAACTTTTTCCTCATACTGATTATGATTGTAAAGACTATTTCGTCATCCGGCATAGCTCATAGCATGGTGTGAATATTTAATTCAAATACTGTATCATTTAAAGGCTATTAAAAGCATAATATTCTGTCGCGATATAATGTTTCTAGTAAAGTTGCTTAATATCTCAGTCAGTGTGGTTTATAAAATATATTTTTGAAACAATCATGATTAATTTAAATTGTGCATTTTTCCGAATTCTTATAATTCTATCGCTAGAACTCACTCGTTCTATGAACGCATTTAAATAGAGTGCATTTCAGTGGGGATAGAAAAGTCAAGATGTATTCATTCATCTTTGTTATTCACCTGAATACATATGAACAGAACTGTTAATACATTAGTGAGTTTGTATCATGCATTAAATTATTAAACACACGACCTGTAAACACCCGCGAATATGGCAGTTCGGCTCTTTATGTAGAGACTTTCACAGAGGGGGTTATTTTTGAAGCTCAGCGCAAATTTAAAGATGATTACGTTTCATTTAGAAGAAAGTTGAAACGTTGACAGAGAGTATTGTGAATTTGTATTCATGAATAGGCTTATAGTCGTTTTTAGATGATCTACGAAAGAATGTCTCCAAATGTACGTTAACTTTAACATTGACTTGAGTTAACGGACAATTTGAATTACTCCGCAGATGGACGGACGTTTGGCAGTCCTCGCCCTGGTTCTGGCCGCGTGCAATGCCTTCCCGCAGCGCCACCCCTCCTACACTTCTCTTCCCCGGCCGTCATACGGAAATCACCAACTCATCCGACGGGGATTCAACCAGTATGCCGCATACCGAAACTACGGGCATCGAGGCTATGCCATTCCAGTCGTACCCAAGTTCGCTGGCGTTGCACCCATCGCAAAAGTCGTGCCACACGTGTCCACCATTGGCAAGCGAGTTGCAAATCCGATTGAATACTACGTAAGTATTTGCTCAATTTTTTGTTTTCCCCGTATGCACATCACTGATTCACAACAGATAGTTTTAGGACTCTGTTTGTTTCATTTTCATACTTGTGTTTGCATAATGAGATACTTTAAACAATTATTTTGTGCCTAAATAAACGCATGTATTTCCTTAAAAACTGATTTATGCAAAATAGTTTGTTGGGATGTTTAATTTATACTTAAGTCTGGAAAAAATCAGCCACGATGTAAGAGAATGCGACAGTTTGGATTGGAAATTAATTGAAAAGATACCATCATGTATTTCGAATGAACTCAATGTCCATACCAAATACTATCATGCCTAAATCAATATTGGACTCATTAGGCATAGGGATACAATATTAATAATGTTTTTACCATAGTGATAATAAAAATGTTTACATTCTTTTAGATGCATTTTACATGTACTTATAGATGTGTCGTAATCAAAGAAAAGGTATCTGGTTTCAGAATCATAACAAAAAATATCAGCAAGACTTTTCAATTTTAGTGTTAAAAAATAAACAGCGATCTCAAATTTTTTTTGTACCCTTTATGCATCAAGCTTTTATATCTTAATATATGTTTGACGTTTATTTTGTGGCTAAAACGGATTTTACTCCATGAAAAACACTAATTTAAAAGCCATACTTGTAATTTTAAAAGGAAACTAAGAGTCGTAAACTAGTTTTGAAATGCGCATCTCGGGCATAGATAATTCCGCATCATAGTCCTTTCTATTAAATTACAATGCAAACCAGGAATTGAAATAAAAATTTATTTATAAAATGATTTATACTATTCTCTCCTTACAGGCTGCACCTAAGTACCAATACGAATACGCCGTCGAGGACAGGCATACCGGAGACATCAAAAGCCACCATGAAGAACGCAACGGAGACAACACCAGGGGATACTATACAGTCCACGAACCTGACGGCACCATCCTCACCGTGCACTACATCGTGAACAAGGACAGCGGCTTCCTCGCAGAGATCAATAGGAGAGGACATGCCACCCATCCCGCTCCCGTGAAGAAGTTCCAAATTGGATAATGCAGAACTTAACTGACGGCATTGATTCACCAAAACCCAACATTTCATTTTTACCTCCTCTGGAATCTGTTCATCCCTTGGTTGAATGATTTATGATCAAAACCACATAAGAACTCATTCGATTCCATCTCAATTTCATCCATTGAGTCACTTTCGAGCCTTTTAGCTCCGATTTACGTTATATTACCGACTAATGAAGCAATGTCTTTCGATTACATTCGAATGATCAATACGTATAGCACCTATCAATCTCAATTATGCAAATATTTGCATAAAAGTATTAGGCGTCGCGCATACATTGCATGTTGTTTCTTTGTTTCCTTGACAATTAAAGTTATAAAATAAAATAAGCAGTATATTTATTTCATTTGCATTGCAACCTTACCCCATATTTTGGCATTGAATTCTTTGAGCATTTGGTTAACTCTAAAAAGATAACTATATTTTATTAAACAATGGAATGCTTCACCAAATGAAATAACGTTTCACCTGACTTGGAGCGATGCATACTATAACAATTATGTTCTCTTCTGAATATGAAAATGATAAAAAACTATTGCAGGTTCCTTATCATGGTCGGAAAAATTCAGCATAGTAATATTGAAAAGATTACTATGCTGAATACTAGGATAATATCAAATTAAGTTTAGTCATATTTTAGCTTTGTAAAAAAGAGGGAGCACAGTATTATAAAATTATCAGAAAACGGGTATCAAAAATTGGCAGCGAAAGTGTCACTTTCGCTACTTAGTGACTAGAGGCCATGTCACATATTTTTTACTCTGGATATTTCTTTGATTTATTTATTTTCGATGCATACATACGTATTTCTAATTTTCATATTTCCATTCTTCCGAAATTGGTCTTTTTTATATGTTACCATAATTGTAAAGCTATTTTACCCTATTGAAATTTGTAATTTTTTTTGAAAAATTTGGTTTAATTGGTGCATAGCTGATTCATATATAAAATACCCCGTTACTGAGTGCTCATACGATAACTTACCGTGTTTAATACGCATGTGTCCAGCTCATCGCTGATTGTAAGGGTATAAGTTTCCCCGATTGGGAAACACATTTTCAGATAAACCCAAAGCTTACAATGTTTTAAAAGTAAATCAGGCATTAGAAAAAATAATGTAATTTAAATATTTACTAACTCACCGTTGAGCCAAACCAAATCAACTGTAAACTGATGAAATCCAGAAGGTCCAGTGCACCAGCTGGCTCTTATTTACTGATCAATACGTTCTTAGTGGCCTGGAAGAAGTGGAGACATACCGGTATTACTGGTTAAAAGCAAGATAAATATTTACCTGTTAAGTCTCTTAATAAATCAAATAATTTAAATTTCTAAACATTCTTAGTATCAGTACAGACATTATAATTACATAAGCATTGCTGTATACAAGGTGCGTTCCGAAGGTAATGCAATTGGATTTTCCATGCCGCTCCAATTGGTTGGAGTGGGATAGAACTACTTGAAATAGGTGGGGGGACGCTAAGCTTTGCCGCAAGACCGGTCTCAGTGCTCTCCTAAGCTGTGAAAGGAGCAGGACGTCAGGTATTGTAAACCTCTGCGCGCCGACCGAGTCACGAGAGACCAACCGAGAAAGATTTCAAGTGAACTTTTGCAACGTAACGAAAATGAACCTGATTATTTGGACAAGGTCATCACTGGTGATAAAAACTGTGCTTTTTAATAAGATCCAGAAACAAAACGCCAAAGCTCTGAGTGGTACATCAACCAGTCCTGCAAGTCCAAAAAAGCAAGAATGAGCGGACCAAATGTGAAAACAATGGTCATTGTCTTGTTAGACAGTGGTCCATAAGGAGTTTGTTCATCAAGTACAGACAGTTAACGCTGTCATGACAACGTGCCCTGCCACAACGCGCTACGGGGCCGCGAGTTCCTGGCCAAACACCAAGTGCCAACGCTGCCCCACCCCCCCTATAGTCCTGACGTCGCCCCAGCAGACTCCTTTTTGTTCCCTCGGATTAAGGCAGCCCTGAAAGGAACCCGTTTTTCATCCATAGCACAGATACAGTCAGCCGTGACGACGACCTTGCGAGAGGTCCCCGAAGACGCCTTCCAGGGCGGGTACCGGTCATGGCAGAGTCGCTGGAAAAAAACGTGTTGAGGCCCAAGGACAGTACTCTGAAGAAATTTAAGTATATGTACAAATCTGTTTAATAAATTACTTCAACAAAAAATAATTGCATTACTTTCGGAGCACACCCAGTATTACAGCAACATAGCGTTTCAGAGAGACCCAATTGAGTGTTATTGTAAATAGTTTTCTGTTACGCAACCTTAACGAGGGCCAATTTAAAATTTAATAGAGGAAAAAATTATGTTTCCACTGCACTGCCTAAAAATAATTCTAGATGGGATGCCGCTTGAAGAGACCGCGGCTTTTTATACGTAAAAACAGCCAAATTAATCAATGAAACGTATAGGTACATTTAACATTGGAAATAAAAACAAATAATCCTATTTATTAAGTGGATCATTTCATATATTAATATTCAAACGTTTGAAGTCGACAAGACTCTCCATACCACTCTGGAAACATTGACTTGAAAACAGTGGAACAGTGGAATTTTGCGGCAAAAATTCAGTATGAAATTTACCATGAATTCTTCCAAATTTTCAAATTTTGTGGAATATAATTCCTGTATTCTTGTCCTTTTTCTACACATGCATGCATACACACACACACACACACACATATATATATATATATATATATATATATATATACATACATGTACATACATATATGTACATACACGCACACACATATATATATATATATATAGTTATATATATTTATGCAAATATATCAGTATGTGGGTCGCGGTAGTCGAGTGGGTAGGACGTTGGACTGCTGACCGGAGGGTCCCGGGTTCGATTCCCGGGCAAGGCACTCTGGGCACCCGCAGCTCCACCCAAGCTAAAGTGATTTTTCGGGTACCAGGTCTTCCTGGGAAACCATAACCGGGCTTAATACTGGGTGGACTCTAGCATCACCTACTAAACCGACCTTCGGGTTGATTACTTTGTGTATGGTATTATAAATATATGAAAGAATTCTTTCCCGTAGTAACAGTCATTCCCTTTATCATTATTACAATAAGTTTTCCTGGGTACTAGTTCTGCCATCACGACATATGTAAAAATTGAACTTTTCCGATCATTTATTTTACTTTACATTTATGCGTCTTTCAATTAGTAAAAAAATTACGGCCATGTGTATATGTAGTTATCTAACCCAAAGCCGAGAAATATTTCTCTTCTACAGAGTAATATAGCGTACTTGTGATATCGTGATATATATATTCTAGGCTTTTGGTAACGACATCTATGAAAAACTCTACTCCTTACGAAAGGGTCAGGCATTGACACTCTATCCGATGAATGGTATACTGCTCGTGAAGTGCTCCCTCCACATGGCACCCAAGTAGGATGCTACCGCCTTTGTCGGGATTCAAACCTGGACCTTCGGTATGGAAAGTCAGTATATAAGCCACAGTAATGACACAATTTCACTTTGCCAGAACTATTACAAAATCTAAGAAATAAATATACGCCTAAATGATCGTTCAAAGATTTTAATTATGGGAAATATGTACCGTTTCATTAATTAATTAATTAAAAAAAAAGACTTCGTAGTAGTGCTTAAACCAGATCCTTGAGACGCCAACCCAAAAGACGCGGATTTAATTCAACGCGCCTTTTAACAAACTCATCCAGCGCCTTACTTGTTATTTGTTGCTTCACGAATGGTGGCTAACACAATGAAATGACCAACTATCAAACGTGAATGTTTGAAACTTACAGAGCCTACTGCTTGGTACACGTACGTACAGAGCTCTTCTAACTGTCAGCTTGACTAATGATAATTGAAGTTAAACAAAATTCACTGGTAGACTACTTGAGTAATGATAGTGGAGAAGATAGGAAAAGAATGGATAAGGAGCAAAAGTAACGCATAAATGCATGGCAGGGGAAGAAAGGTTCTTGAATAAATTGGAGTTGAATGGAGCATATATACTGGGAGGTAATGGATTTTTGAAGATGGCACTAGAAATGAGTATGCAGGGAAGGTTACGTACAGGCATCAAGGTAATATCCTTTTTGGACGGAATAAAGGTAGGTAGAAAGTATACATAGCTAAAGGAAGAGTCATTTAGCACGGAGTTAAAGGTGTCTGTTGTGCAGTGTTAGTTGGGGCCTTACAGTGCAGCGCCTGGATATAAAGAAAACCAACACGGTAGATTTATGCCAATAATAATAATGAAGTAAATGATAGATTTAAAAAATATACACTGTGGATGCGGCATTTGAAATTCTTTCGAATGGCACTAAAACCTAAAAAAAATCGAACAACAATGTCTAACCGGTCATCGACCAAGTTTTCCGAGAAATGCTCGTAAGACGCCCTCCAGAAAAGTGGGTCAACGAAAAAAATACGGTTGCGTTGGATCTGGATCCAACGGAGGCCCCCTCCTGTGAGTTTGCGTGTGCGTTCGATTTCTGAGGTCTGGCCAATCAAATCCGACCGGACATGAACCACGTCAAGTTTACTCAAGCCATAATATATTATTTTTCCCAGTGGACGTTAATGTGGAGTTTAATAATTAATCATTAGAATTAATCAATATTCCTCATTCCCTCAGCTGCATAAAATACACTCTGTGAAACAAAATTTAGGAAAAATTATTAATAATGGAATATATTGCGTTGCCAATTAAAATTAACATGCCCAAAAATTACTTTTACAATGGTATCGTAACATATTTATATTTATAGTAATGTATGCAAAAAATACTTCCACACGATTTCCGCAAAGTATCTTCGTCAAAATTGATGGGTTTGTGAAATTCCATGCATATTAAAAACGTATCATATAATTTCGGTTGGTTTCTCAAGTGAAATTTTCATGTAACAGCACGAATAGAACCGCTAAAAATGCATTACTATGGCTATGCGATTGTTCGGTCGTTGGAATAAGACTTTAAATTAATCGCATTCATGCTAATTTCAAGTTCATGCATGAGAATGCCAGATCAATGGAATTTCCAAACAAGCTTCACTATCTCACCACAGAAAATTACGATTTAGCTAAGAGTTAATCTCTTCCCTACAGATCATCTCCCAACGTCGAAAGAGATTGATGAATGAGGAATTGGGAACCGTTCCAGTCTAACGACTACGGTCTAAAATTCATCTGGCGGTTAAGGAAGCAGTTCCTTCAACGACGACTCACATGGACCGGACCAGTTTGTCCTTCGGAGGCAAGGGGTTTTACGAAGGGGGCGGTGAAAGGGAAGCAGCAGGTGAGAGGAAGAATGTGGAGGGGAGAAAAGTATTTCTCAACATTCCGCGGCAAACACGGAAGCAAACATATTGTAAAATCTATCTTTTTAGAGCCCAAAGTGAAGGAACCCTAACCACAAAGGCATTTCCATGATACTTACTAAGTAACCTCCCGTCTAACAATTTTCCATATGCGTTCAGCACGTCGGTACAGAGTGGAAATTTTCCAGATTGATTAGTCCTACTTTTGTTAAGTAGTGCTAAAATATTATTCTCACAAATTGTAAGGTCCTAACTTACATGGCAAATTTTACCTTGATTTCCATACGGCTAGGATTACAATAACACATTATTTAGCTCTCTACGTATAATTTTATTACTCTATATTATTATTATTTCATTAATTGGAAACGCGTAAAAGAGATGCAGGCAAAAATGTGTTTTTGAATTCACGTTACCATATATGGGGCTCTCCAGTAATATGTAGTATTACTGTTCTCAATAATGAATATTGTAAAGCAGTCCAACAGTATTTGTTAAATTACATTTATGTCTAACCCTTCAATAGGTATAACGGCGAAAATGTGGCTTAAGCCACTTGACTTCTGTCTTATGATATCATGAGGACACTTTTACTTCACCTATCAAATTAGTGCCAAACCTTCATTTTTTTCTTCTAAAAATTACTTTTGTTAGCATTAAAATAATAATTAGCACTAAATTAGTTAGCTTTTTCAACATTAAAATGTTAATTTTTATTTCGAAAAAATGCGAACACAAGATCGCATTTTGGGACTTTTTAGAGCAACGATTATGGAGAAAGTATTAAAAAAATAGAAAATCGCGGTTAAAAAAATATAAATATAATACAGGCCCCTAGTAAATAACTAGGGTATTAATTCCATCATGAGCTATTTAAAATTTAAAATCATGGTCAATTCTCAAACACGTAGTCCGAGTTTCGGCTGTATTTAAATAGGAATTGACCCAAAATTAAAACGTTATGATCGGTTAAACCCATATTAATAGTTCTTATACTTATGATATGGATCCTTGTGAGTCATGAAACTGTTGGGACAAAAAAGGTAGTTTTTGCGGATTTTGAGCGATATTGAGCTACAAAAGAAATAAACTCTGAGAAACTACATTTTCGACATAAGGCTTCAGAAAATTAGTGTAATTGAGAGCACGTAAATAATTTTAAATACTTCTCGTGGAGTTATTAAATTATTAAATTAATTGTATTATATATTTTTGTTTTCTTAAACTAGGGCCATTTGACCATCTATAATAGTAAAATCCCCAAGCTGACCCTTTGCTCGCTCGGCTGCAACTCATGATAAGAAAGAAAAGATAAATATTGTTTGAAACAGTGATTTCTTCAAAGAACTTCTTTCTAAAATACATTTAAAAATATATCATTTATATTTTTCGAAATATTGTATTTTTATTATAGTCTTGTATGACATCATGAAAATTAAAAAATATTAATAGGCACTTGGAAACCAACAACAAAACACATGAAAAGGGAGGGTATGATGAACTTACATAACAGACTACCGGAAACGGTTTTAACATCTATTGGAGCATTTTGTAAGGATGCATTTTTAAGCTTTACTACCCTCAAATATATTACCTGTACAGTGATTATCATCACAAATATCTGCATGTGCCGATTCCTGGTACCTGACCTCTCTCCCTGCTGTTTGATCATCAGTCATCTGACTTCTCTATCTTTCACCTATACAGCGTTCTTTTACTGTTCCTTCTAGGACGTTAAATACCGTATATGGTGGTCTACTGGTTTCCATCTTCCCCTACTCGTCTCAATATCTCTTCTTTTGTAAACCTGTTTCACCATTTGCTATAAATCACTCTTATCTTTCTATTGGTCTTCTTTCCGGTCCTGCTTATGTCACTATATCCCAACTGTCCATAAAGAAACTCAAAACAAAACACTTCACAAATTTCGCCCACAGTTCTCCGTCTATTTAATTAATAACCAATATTAATTTATTTCTGAAAGCCTACTTAGCACATCTTCGCATTTTTATTTACTCGAAATGTTTCAACTGCCGCTGCAAAAATGGTCGTCAATGTTAAATTTCAATACCTTTGCCTTTGTCTTATTTTTAGTCTTCATTCCTTTTCGCATTGCCTTAATTGTTCTAACTTAACGTTACATGCAGGTACTCTTCACATCCTGAAAAGAGAATCATAAAGCATTCTACTCTAATGTATAACATATTTCTTTGCCAATATTTTTTTCCTTATCGATTTTCCAGGACCATTATAATATATCCTTCTTTTAAAAGTTAAAGTATTTTGAGATACACTTTACCCCTATTTCGATTCTCAAAATTCTTATCAGATAACAGTGTTCTCTTTCATTTTTGAGGGCTACTTGCTGTTTCTTTCACAGTATGCTTATTACACCCTTGCTCTCTAATCAAATCTATTCCTTTTAAATATACTCACCAATTGTTCTCATTTAGTAACACTGCCCTGCTCTATGAAGCAGGTTAACTCCTCCAACATTATATAGAATAACTTTCCACAATAGATCTCATATCTCCCATTGAATCCCTATTCCACCATCGATTCCTGAACGGTAACTGGTCTATTCTATTTACTTCTTTATCTTCTTTTTAATTAATCTGAAGTGCATATTCGCAGCATATACGAATAGACTGAAGGTTCAAAGAATTTTAAATTTATTTATTATACTATATTCCCTCAGCCAGTGTAATCATAATATTACTTAATAAATCACTAGACCATTCCCAAATAGTGTGTACATGAGGGCTATTAAATTAAAAGTAAAAAAAATTTAATTCTTGTAATTTATTGTTGCTAAATTTAATTTCATGCCATTTGATTTACCTAATGTGTGCGATACAAGTTACATTGATTTTTATCTGGTCCTGTGCATCCGAACTACTAGCGTACCACTACGTAGCTAGAGCCGTAGCAATTTCGACCACGGTCGGCTCGCTTAGGACTGAGTATGATGATAAAAAAGGGACTTATTCATTCCCCGAAGGTATTTCTTCACTTTGGAGAACATAAATTAGAAACATGAGACTAGGTGTTGACTATAGAGAGGATTAGGAATGAAATGTTAAATATTTCTGCTGGTCCTCTTCAACAATATTCCCTAATAACCAGGGCAGCTAATAATTTTTACTTACGTTAAAGCATTGACCTTCGAGATCTTGATAATGATAATATGAATAAAATCAAATCATCGAGATATCATGATAAGAGAAAATGAAATTTAAATTTGAGCCATTTTTGGATTAAATTGTAGGAATGTGAAATAGTTTAAAAATACTTGAATTATATTTCTAATGCTTTCATTAGAAAAATTGTAAAAAAATATGTTAAATATAAAAATCTCTGCCGATTCTATTCATCAATACATAGGCGTGAGAAAATGATAAAATGTTACTTGTCGGTATACTTGCCCCAAAAGAAGAGAAATGGTATAAAATATTTCCATGTATAGACAATAGCATGATTAATATAAATTAACACGATATTGATTAAGCCAACTAGAGTGCAAGTTATATACATTGTGGGGACGGCACTAATTACTCTAGAGGAATTTTTCTATACCTTCCACAGAGGCAGCGTGATGTAATGCATCGTAATGCACCTCAAACACCTAGACAGGGCAAAGTCGAAAGTTTTCTCCTTTCCCTTTCCCCATCTTCCTCGACAGCCGGAACGAGGACAAGTTCGACCACTGCCGGCCAATTTCAGGCGCCATCCGTTTTTCCTCTCCTTTTTCAATACCTTAATTTTGCCGACTAGTAAGAGCGACGGAGAAAGGACCGAGAGACAAAAACGGCCAACCCACTCCAAATTCGAAATTTTACTTGCAGACTCCGCCCAGAAGCCATATCCAAATAACTCAACCCCGAATGGTATATAAAGTATGCTGTGATCTGCAGAGGCATCACAGACTATCGAGACCCACCGTGGAATAAACAACTACATTTATCCCCCAAAGGATTGGAAAATTATCCACAGAAAGGTTTGTACTAAAAAAGTTTAGAATATTTTTGGGTTTATTAGTCACTTGAACTGATAACTTTGAAAAAACTTTCATTTTTCACTTCACTATCTCTCGTCACAACACTGTCGGAGATTTTAAATATTCTATTCAAACAAAGCAATTTTGACTCGGAACTAGAATTTTAGAACGGAAGAGTACACAATCAAAAACGAAGATCAAAAAAATATATTACCTCTAATGAGGTCGTATGGTTATAGTTCGCTGACATTTTTAATTTAACTCCATTTTACAATATATCAACCTAGGTTTTCAAAACGAAGTCTCTTATTGCACCGACTACTTATTTTGCTGCAAGAACTATTGTCTTAAACACGATTTAAAAAAAACCAAGACAATACGAAGATATTAACTCATTTTCGGATCATAAGAGCTAATGTGGAAGCAACCCTATAAGGACCATTTGAAAATTATATAGTGATCCATGAGGGAAATAAATAATTTAGATCATAAAGAGAAGAATAAATGTACAATTTTAATACAGACCTAAATTCAAAGTCAATATTTCTCGTCGTAGGGATAAGGTTTTCTTTTGTATTTCTTTGTGGATGAATAAAAATTTCTTAAAAATTCTAAATTCCAGCACATGCAACAACATATTTCCTCTCTCTCTCTCTCCTGCAGATGTGGTCCCGTCTAGCAATCCTCGCGCTGGTCTTAGCCGTGAGCCACGCAATTCCTCAGCACCAACAAGCCTCCTCCTTCTCCTCCTTTAACACGCACGGAGGTGCCTATCAGGGTGCCGGAAACGCATTACACGGAGGATTCGGTGGCGGATTCGGAGGATACAGCGGTGGATACAATAGTGGATACAATGGTGGATACAATGGTGGATACAACGGTGGATACAATGGTGGATACAACGGTGGATACAACGGTGGATACAATGGCGGATACAATGGAGGATTTAGAGGAGGATTCACCAACATCGGTCACCAGCAGCAATCCTACGTGGCTGCAGTTGCCCCAGTAGCCGTTGCCCCCGTGGCCAAGGTCGTGAGCCCAGTTATCGCCCTTGGAAAGCAAGTCGCTCACCAGATTGATCATTTTGTAAGTAAATTAGAGAAGTTTCGCAGAAATTTTTTCATAAAAACATTTAATTCTCAATTGGTTCCTCCGAACTTCCAATTCACGTAGAGAAAAACTAGCGCGGATATTTTTCATTTAAGAAGCAAGATAGCACGTTTATATGATATAAAATATAATATTGGCACACAAAGGAGGAATGATTACTGCGGATGTCTATTCTGCCTCGGATTGTTTAAATTGCTGAAGCAAAAAAATATATGAGCTATGAAAAAGTATGACCAAAATCAACCACAAATTTCCGTTCACAGGCTCCCCCCAAGTACAGCTTCGAGTACGGCGTGGAGGACAAGCACACTGGTGACGTCAAGAGCCACCATGAGGAGCGGGACGGAGACAACACCAGGGGATACTACACCGTCCACGAGCCCGACGGCACCATCCTCACCGTCCACTACACCGTGGACAAGCACAGCGGCTTCCAGGCCGTGGTCGAGAGGAAAGGACAAGCCGCGCACCCACAGGCCGTGAAGAAGGTCGCCGTGGTCGCACCCATCCTTCACCACGCTCCCGCCCTAAACCATTATTAAGAAGAAAACAACGACAGCATCACTACGGTGTGGAGAGACAGTCCCAGAGGACGGCGATCTCACATCCTATTCCATCTCGTCATCATTCAACGCTTCACTGTAAATAATACACTCTGCCTCTATGGGAAACGGGGTTCGAATTCCATAAATCAACGCATCTCACTCAGCGAGTCATCATTGCAACGCTCAGTCATCCCATCAACGTACGATCACCTGAAATCGAATCACTGCGGATGCTTTAATGCTATCATTTAGTCAATGAGCACGGTGAATTCCGTGCCACTGTATATACGTACCTAGTGTTATTTTTATGTATGTGAAAAATAAAAATTCACAACTTGCGAGACGTATTTCTCTTCCCTATTTTGAATCCCATTTTCCAACGCCTATTTCCCAAGTGCATATTCGTCATTGGGTGAAAGACAAGTTTTTAAACATTGCTAAAAACTTGCCGGCCCACGATAACCTAAAATTTAGTGTTTAGTGCCCCTCTGAATTCAGATGATATATCACATATCAGGTCATATTCATGGCAACGAAATTTTTCAATATACTATCCAAATTTTTCTGAAATTCAGTAAATTAAAACATTGTTATTAATTAAAGTCTTTGATTGTTATTTTTACGATTATGTGGGCATTCTGAATTTATGAGTCCAATTGAAGTAATTCAAATTTTAATAAAACTATGCAGACCTACATCATTATATGTCATGAATACATGTTGCCTAATTCTCTAAATGTAATTTATGAAGTTGCTTAGTACTCATGTAAGAAATTATGGTGTTTGCTCTCAGAATTAACCTAAGATCCTAAACTGCCTATCAATAGATGAGAGAGCAAATGCAACATTACAATAAATATTTGAAATATTTGGCGTTTGGATGGATGATAAATGGCAATTTCTACTATTCCTCCCATAGAAAGATAAGTTACCAGTAATTATTCAATATTGCAGCAGTATATTTTTGTAAAAACCGCTCCTACAACCTAAGACTTGCATAAACTGTAATCTATTTCTATCTGTATGTTTCCACCATCTCCGATCAAACTAAAATTGAGTAATCTATTTTTTCTTAATGATTTAACAAGATCTCAAAAGAGATATATATATATATATATATATATATATATATATATATATATATATATATATTATTATGTAATCTACCGGTTAAGGTAGGTTTTTGGATGGACATAATTACTAATTAAATAAGTTGTGACTCCTAGCAAAACACAACATTCTACTTTAAATCAGGTCCCTCTTCAGCTCCGAGTGCTTTCTTCCTCCCTTCATCCCGTCCAACATCCCTATCCTGTTCCTTCCCTTTCCTCGTTTGCCCAACATTCTTCCCTCTATCATAGTTTTCAACATCCGACTGCCGGTCAATACCCCCTTCATCCACTTTTCCTGCCTCCATTGAATTTCTCCCAATACACTCCTCTCTTCGCCCACCATCCCAAGTACTTCCTCATTTGTTTTATTCTCTGTCCATATATATAACGATTATATGGAAAAACTCACACGAGCGGCACAATAATGGGACGGCACAATAGAGCACAAATGGAATAGCAATCCATCAAATAGCCTCCATGTGAGACCCTACCTAGTGAGAGTCTCACTTGAATAAGGCCTCTGAGAGGGCCGCAAGCTCGAACAATTTACCGCATGAGTGTCCTTTTAAATGTTGCTATTCCATTTGTGCTCTATTGTGCCGTCCCATTATTATATATAAATATATATATATATATATATATAAAGCATATTTATCCAAGTTCCCATAGTCAAACTACCTGTAATAATTATTTTAATCGCGTCCTTTATAAAGGAGATTTGGAAATTAAGAGAATATTAGCAAAATTCCATAAAAAGTTATTAACATAAAATGCATGATGCTATTTTTGTAATGCACGTGTTTCACTGTGACTAAACGTGTTATTTTTTGTATTATGTTTTTACTTATCTTCTGAGATGCCTCTGTCACAGAATATTTTCGAAAATATGCAAAAACTGTCCGATAAATAATTTAACCGTTAGATGGTTATTTGGCTACTTTAATGAGGACCGTAAAAGCTGGGAAGCTCTAATACTCTGTTTTTAATCAATCAGAAACGTCAAAAATCCCAGAAAGCCTAATTCATAGCGGCGTGTATTGTAAAAGATTGGCCGTACTTTTGACAAATGTTATTAGACATACAAGGTAAGCTTGAAATGAAACAAACTTTGTGAAAAAAACTCATTGTAGAATAAACGGTTTGTCTGCGTGTGAAATAATGTACAAGGGGAGTGAGATATTACAAAAATTAATGAATATGATAAGGCATTGGGATCAGTGTCTTGATAGCAATTACAGAATTCAATGAATATGATGCATGCATGCATTTAAATAAGGGTGTGTTCAGAAAATTACTCTAGTATAGCATGAAAGCTGGTGGCCGAAGGGACAGTATTGCTGTCGATAAGAACAAGCGGAAACTCCCTGAATGAAAGCGCGAAGAATGAGTTACGGAGTAATGGAGAGCGGTTTCAAGCATATGACCCTGGTGAATGTAAAATAAATAGTCTAAGAAGACATGAGTGCTCTGGTGGGTATTAAAAAAAGCAGGCCTTAAAGAGTGGTAGAGTCATTTGTTGACACCGGTGAATAAAACAACGAAGATAATTTGATTAATAACATGAACGTAGGCTTATTCGTGTACGATTCTTGGATTAAGAATTAATCTCTTCGATTGTAGACTTGTCATAGAATCTTGTCTACTAAAATTGCTAGATTGACTTCGACATATATGAGACAGAGCAGTCAGTGAAGCACGCACGACGGCATTGATATGTTCGGAATGTGGAACAGACCACTATCTGGTTGTCTCAAAAGTGGTCTGGGGAGAAAGTGGGTATCAAGGCATATTATAGCGCAAAGGTAATTGAGAGTTAGCGTCGAAAAGTTGAATTGAATTCCCCGTGAGGACATTCTTGAGGATAGATTCAGATCAAATGGGACGGAATGAAATGTTATGTTCAAAATGGGAAGTGCGAATGGTGCTTGAAAAGGTTAATATGATGATAATTGAAATTTGTTGACAGTGGATGTCAAGAACGTGTGGACGAAAGAATGTGATATTTGGAGGAATAAATACGCATATGTGGAGGCATTAGGAGAAACAATTTATCATACAGGGCCACAGAAGATGTATTGGTGAAAAAACCCTTCGTACCGCAAGAAAATATGGAAAAACCCATGAAGTGTTCTTTTGATTCCTCAAGATGAGATTTAACAAGATTAAGCATGATGCCATTGAATTGATTTAAAGTATTAGGGATTTAAGAGAACTGCTGAAACTCAAAAGAATGCATATGGTGTACATATATCAAGAGAAAAAGAATGAAAACACATGAGTTTGGATAGCAACCGAAGCACGAATATGAATGGCAGTTGGGAAAATACTGAAAATGTTTTAAAGGAAATAATTTCTTAGCATTGCAATAAATAAAATTACGATAATTGTTCATTTGTACAAAAAAAATTAGGTGTAAGACGAAATCTGAGAATCAAGGAAGAATTCGACTTGTGAGATAGGGAGAGTATCACAAAATGTTGATTTAAAGAACAATAAACGAAACGCTGAACAAATAAATTATAGGGAGTAGTATATGCATCAACGCTTGGTAGGAGATGCATAGATCGCAATTAAGCAAGTAATTCAGTGATGCGAAAAGTGAAAGTTGCATCGTGCAATAATCAGTGAGGACAAAGTATATTATATGGAAATAAATAGAAGAAATTAATGGAAGGTTTTCAGGGGATAATGCATTTTGTAAAACAAGGATGCGTATTGTTACGATTGATTTTAAATGTATTCAAAGATAAATGCATTACAGATGATTTAATAGAAAAGCATAACGGCTGTAGTTGTATGAGTACTCGTATATAACCGACGTTTCAGCTTTGCTGACTGAGAAAAAACTAATCGAAAGGAGTAATTTATAAATTCCAGACACTAGAGAAAAAATTAAATTACGGTGAAATGTGTAAACTATAAGAAATAATTTTTTGTTCGTGAAGTTTT
The DNA here is from genome assembly GCF_022747635.1 of Hetaerina americana. Lineage (NCBI taxonomy): Eukaryota > Metazoa > Arthropoda > Insecta > Odonata > Calopterygidae > Hetaerina > Hetaerina americana. The sequence continues at coordinate 38,253,885 of NW_027286181.1, forward strand.
CTCGGGTCTTCCACCGGGTCAGGGGTTCCATATTGGCCGACGTTTCGATGACCGACTCATGCATCGTCCTCAAGGTAGATGAGGTCCACCCTGATGACGATGCACAAGTCGGGCATCAAAACATCGGCCAACATGGAACCCCTGACCCTGTGGAAGACCCGAGAAAACTTCATTAAGCAAATACGCCTGGAAAACACCAGATCTCTATGAAATAATAATTGCTTGCATCTATGACGGGATGAATAAGCTTGATAATTTTAGACATTGTTTACGATAAATACCGTCCGCCCAAGTCAGTGACTCTATAATTCTATCCAAAAGGACTCCTCGGTTCTTTGGCCGAACTCTCTCTTTTAGCTTGTTACGGAATCAGTATGTTAAAGAAATAGGTAACATTGGAATGAGACAATTCAAAATAAAAATCATCAAAACTACTAAGTAAAACTTGGCACCACAAAAATTATTCTCCATTTTCTCCCTTTACCTAATTTTGAATTACGGTTTTGTTTATGATTACCCAACTAATGAACTTTAAAATTGGCTCAAACAGCTTATCAACCATTGTGTTAGGTTCATATTTGAACATTGAAAAGGTTATCAACATTCTCCAAAACTACTCGTATATGATCTGACTGTTTAACCCGAAGGCGAAGATCCTAACGTCTTTTCTCACACTTTTCCTCGACCGGAATCCTTAAAATGTATGCATATGATATTTTTCGCCTCTGAAATTGCATTTGAATAGTTTTTTTATTTGACATCTTCAATATACTAAAATATTTAATTTTATTCTTTGTTTATCGCCTCCCCAAAATGTTGTAACTCCATGCACTTTCATAAATACTAAATGTTCCTAGTCCGTTAGGAGATAAACTATTAACTAAAACTCTTCATTAAAGTGGTGCTTTTCTTAAAAAAGGTTTATTTGAGGACAAAATGAGATTTAAGACGGTTTTCATTTCATCATACTTATTTCTGTGTAAATGATAATAAAGTTTTCCCAAAATGTACAAGAAAAAATTTTTTTCTTTGGCTTGAGCCGTTACATAATGTAAAATTTCGGTCTCTTTGCTCCTATATATTTATTAAGAGCATTAATAAAGTTATTTATTCATTTATAATTAATTAATTCTAAGGAAATGTATGGTGTTTCAGAAATAATTATATGGTGATTTTAAACGGTGAGAAAATTGGTCAAATAACAATTAATATTTAATATCCTGAAATAATGTTTGTGAAAGTGGACTGGTTCTTGAAGTAATCAAAAGATATGGCAAAAGTAAAAAGCGAGGTGCTGGCCAAAAATTATTTCAGAATTCTTAATAACGGTAGCCTACCTGTTAAGATAGATTAATGGTTGACGGATAGAAATACCACTATTATATTTCCAAGGCTATCAACACAGCAGAATGTGACACCCCTTAATAGAATTAATTCTAATTTAAAATTAAATACGCTCTGCCACACTGCATTCCTTCCAACACGGATATTCCTTTCTTACCTCTACACCACATGCTTGAAATTCTCCCCTCTTTCAGATTCCTTAACATACCATCACCAATTAAAATCGATTTTCATTCCCCTTCAAATTTTTCTCCATCCTTGCCAAAGTCGGACTACATATTTTAAATGCTGTTCGTAAAAAGGCAGCAAAATGCAGTTTAATAAATATGCTACTCAAAAATTATTCAATGAAAGTGAAACTTCAGCATACCCCTACAATTCCACTTGAATGCGGTGATTATGGAGTACTTGGCGAACGTTTGTGGTGAGAATGATCCAGATAAGGTGAGCATGGAGTGGGTTAAGAAAGAATATAAATTGAAATGTATCGAAAAATGATCTAAAATATCGATAAATCATTCTTAACTTAAGTCTACTACATGTGCGTCGAAAGGGAATGCCGAGGTTTGGTTCCGTGTTATAAACTATGCCTATTTGTGCTACATTCATAAATTACGGGTTATCTATTATCAAATACAAACAAATATATCGAGCTACAAGGAAAACAAAATTAAGCACTACCATAACATCCCCGTTTATTTGTTATCTATGAAATTGTTTTCACTTTAACATGCCTAATACGCTCAGCAACGTTCGACGATATCTAACAAAAATATCTGTATCGTAATAATCGTATATATGTATATCGGATAGGAAAATTAGAAAATGTTCAAGCGAGAGACAGAATTCATAGTAGTTTTGAAACATTAAATATTTAAATAGTGCAAGCACTTTATAGATGCAGCTTTTCTTAACAACCAATAAATAAGGATACATATACATATATATATATATATATATATATATATATATATATATATATATATATATATTATACATGTACATACATACAACTATATTTTACCACCTAATGGTTCCTAAAAATTAATTTAAAAAAATTCTGTGATCTAAAATATTGGGCATGTTCTAACCCTCGACCCTAAAACTATGATAAGGAATACGTACTGGAATTATCAGATCAAACGATGATAGTCGTTTCCATTAAATTTCTTTTCCATCTGTAAATATAGTCCTCATTATATGAACTAATATTGTTGTTTTTTCAAATAATGCCTTTTCGAATTTTCCATAGAATTTCATATTCCAAAGAAACTGCGGGAGATGCCGCTGCAATAACTTTTAACGGGGTCATCCGCTAATGCGCATTTCAAGCGAATGATTTTTGAAACACTCTGTAATTGTTGGATATAATTTCATATATTCACTGCTCGTATTAGTTCGTCTTTCCTTTGATATTCTCCCTCCATTTCAAAGCATCTGTCAGTAATGCATGAATTTACATACAAAATATCATAACGGCGAATAGTAGGGAGTAAAACCATTGTCAGTGGAATTTGTGTATCAAGGCGAGAAGGAATTTTAATCATTTGATATTTTAATTTCACCTTTGATATGCATGATAATCATCTCCAACATATATATTTCGTTTTACTTTTAACCTGTTTGCAAATTTGTGAACTTAACCATATGCCAATAAACTAGGGCTGTACGAAGGAAATGAAAAGAGAGTGAATATTATAAAAACGACAGTATATAGGTAATATTCGTAATTAGTTGATGCTAAATAGATTAATATAATTAGTAGGAACAATAGCAAAACCAACGAACTTGCTTATTATTTAAGTTTACCCGTATACAAAATAGTGAGGAATACGTGGGCATTGTAGATAGACTAAGGAATGACTGCAGTAGTTACTGGACGGAAACACCTGACAATAGTGGGAAAATTAAATGCGAAGGCCAAGAAATGAAGAGATGGGAATGAGTTAGGGTAAAATGGTTAAGGAACAAGGTATGGTAAGGTAAGTAGAAAACAATACGATTAATGGAGGAACAGATTAGATATAACTAACATATGATTTTAATGTAAGCTTTACCTAGGTACACGTGAACTATTCCGATAGATAGTTAGATAGTGAGAGAAATCATAAAGATTGTAATTACAAACAGATATAGGATCAGTCATCAATTTACACAGATGCTTGTTAACGGATATTGATTCAGATCGCGATTCAATGATCAGGATGCACAATGTCAAACTGAAGTGACACTTGGAGGAAAGAAGCACAGAAATATATAAAAAAACAGAAAAATAAAAATAAGAAAATAAGAGGAAAAAATAAATTATAGAGGCAGGGAATATGGGTGCTCTATGGAAAAAAGGGAAAGAAATTTCTAGAAGTAACAGAGAAACGTCCGTTCACCCGATCTGACGTACAAAAGGAAAAGTATTGTTAGATATATATGATATTGAATCAGGATGAAAAGAATTCATTGAAAACTATGGGCACAGATATTACGTTACCATTAGTTTAGACAATGAAAGAAAAAATGGAACCGATTGGGATTAGGTTCAGGTGTATATAATAGCGGGATGGATTAGGCCTTAAAAGGGTATGAAAGTAAATAAATTTGTATGGACAAAACAAAACGTCTTCGTAGAACTTCTCAGAGGTTGAGAAAAACCTAAAAGAAGGCTTTTTATTGGTTCACAAATTTTCGAAGGAGGGAATTGGTCAGAAAACTTCGAGGTAGGAATGATGTGGAAAGAATGAAGGTCGTTGAGAAGATTAAAAGTAGGAAAAGTTGATTATGCAAATGTCGGCATGAAGAATTGAAGACTACAAGTTGGTTGCATAAAATACATAGGCCTTTAGATGACCGCTAAAATATTAATGGACAGAGTTTATGTTTGAACTTCCAATACAACAGATGCATGCGTCAAGTCATTTGATAATTCATGAATAGTAGAGAATAAAAAAAATTCCATTAGTCCTTTAAGTATATATCATTCTCTGCTGAAGAATAAATAGATGACTTTGAAGCAGGTACTGTAGACCAATAATTGCTCTAACACGCATTCAGCTACATAATATAACACTCCACGTTACCAGAAATACCACGCCATGTAAGGCTATTACTGTTCGCATTTATCCTCTTGTCTGGAGAAGTAAAAAAAATTATTAAGAGCCTGAACGTCTTTTCTTCTGCACACTAAACAAAATTCCAGCTCAAGCATGCCCTAGATAATTATTTTGTCATAGCTTCTAAAGGACAGGTCCTCAAACTAATCAAGAATACTAAACATCATTGAAAGGCTAATATGTACACATACCATAAGAAGTGAAAAGCTAAATTATTTACCTTACAAATATATCACATGTACATGGATTATTTTTAATAATGGTTCAAGCAAATCTTAAGTTAAACGACAAAAAAATATTCATAATATACATTAGAAAATATTAATAGCGAGGGGAAAGTTTGGTTTCCGATTTCATTATAATGCAGCGAATCAGAAAATAGTATTTTGGCGAAAATATCAAAATAATTTAAATGCCATATAGAGAGAGTTTAGTTAGTTGAGAAGCCTACAGGTACTTTCTTTGGTTAAATATTTTCTGAGAAACGAATATTTTTAAAGGGATCCATTTTATTTACGCCTTCCACGCGGGCTGCGTGTTGTAATTCATCGTAACACAACCGCTGATACCTCGACAACACAGAGTCGAAAGTTTTCTCCTTTCCCTATCTCCCGTGATTGCTGGATCGGGGACAAAATCGACCCTCACCGGCCGATTTTATACGCCGCTCGCTATTCCTCCCCTTTTCCTATCCACTACCCGCGGGCTGACCAGAGCGATGGAGAAAGGAACGGGAGACGCACACCTACCACCCCCTCCATCATCAGCAATTTGCTGGAAGATTCCGCCCAGAAGCAATATCCAGATACCTCATCCAAGAATGGTATATAAAGTATGCTCTGGTCTGCAGAGGCATCGCATATTGCTCAGATCCACCGTGGAATAAACAGTTCAGGAGTTGGAAACCTATCCAGTGCAAAGGTTTGTACTCAACATGATTAATTGGCATTCACAATTAGTATATTTTCGATCACTTACATAAAAACTTTTGATTTGGCGTTGTACCATTGCAACTGCAGAGTAATTTTTGAACCAAAGAAATAGTAATGACACTCAATATTATCCGTCTACATGATTCCCTTTTGAAACTTAAGGAGCTTTGACTGAAGAAATAATTTATCACAGAATTGGTCAATGACTATGATCAATACGAATACGTTCAATAAAACCCGAACATACTTTCGATATACATTTATCACCTGATAATCTTAAAGTGTTTTTCAGGAGAGGAAACCATAAAATTACATTTTTTAAACTTGTATTATCTTAGGTTAGCGAAGACAGGTGAAATCGTATTCGAATAGAATAAGAACATAATTCATTTCGTTCATTTTTTTCAACTCTTCCGACAGTAACTTAGCCAAAAATTATCCTGCAAGATTAATTTTTAAGTAATTATCTGCAAATTTACTTTTATCTTGACTGTGCAGGAAACTTTTAACTAAATAAAAATTTAATCCCTCCCGACCACAAATGAAATACATAGATAAATGAATTATAATAATTTTGAAATATGATGACTAAACGATTGGATTTCGTCTTCTCCTTCAGATGTGCTCTCGATTGGCAATTCTCGCGGTTATCTTGACCGTGTGTCAAGCATTCCCCCAGCACCACGGAGCATCTTCCTACTCATCCTTTACCACGCACGGAGGTGGCCATGAAGCAGTTGGAAATCATGGCGGTTATGCAAACTACGGCCTCCAGCAGCACTCCTACGTTGCCGCAGTAGCCCCAGTAGCCGTTGCTCCCGTGGCCAAGGTCGTGGCCCCAGTCATCTCCATCGGAAAGCAAGTCGCTCACCAGATCGACTATTTTGTAAGTAAAAACAAAACACTTCCGGCGTTCATTTGTAATATTATTAAACTCTTTGTCTTTTCCAGCATTCTAATTCACTCATAGAATATCTAACAAATAAATTGTATGAATATTTAAAGAATGTTATGTACTAAAACAGCGTAGAATATTGAAGAAATTATTATAATTCGTCAAAAGTATTTCCATTTTTTACCTAAGATTCAATTTAATTTAATAACCCAGTAGTATTAATACCCAGACTTGTAATGTAACGTTCGAAATTTCTTTGCTATATTTCATCTTGCAACTGAATAATTGTAATATATGTAACACGCTAGGAAGTTGGAGAAATATATAGAAAATATGAAAATAAAAGTTATATTAGCACTTTAATTATCTTTTGTATTAACTATCGCAAAATAGTAATGAACAAATGTAGATTTGAAATGAATCCATTTGATAATTGAGTTATTCTGGATAGATTTTAGGGCAGATAAAAATACGAATTATATTACGACAAAATCCCTACAAAATATGTTCATGGCTTTTAAAAAACCTTTCATAGTTTTTTTTACTGGGCCCAGTAGATGGTTCCGATTTTTAATTTCTCTTACGAATAGACCGAACAATCAAAGGATTATTTAAACTGGTGTAACTTCTACATTATTTCAACATAGATGATCTTAAAAAAAAACAGCATTGTTACTCCACATTGGCTACATAAGTAGCTAAGGCTAAATTGTAGGCAGAAACCTGGAAGATAAAATAAAAGCGTATTTATCTACGAAATTCGCTTTACAGGCTCCACCTAAATACCAATTCGAATACGGCGTGGAGGACAAACACACCGGTGACATGAAGAGCCAGCACGAGGAGCGCGACGGAGACAACACCAGGGGATACTACACCGTCCACGAGCCCGATGGCACCATCCTCACCGTCCACTACACCGTGGACAAGCACAGCGGCTTCCAGGCCGTGGTCGAGAGGAAAGGACAAGCCGCGCACCCACAGGCCGTGAAGAAGGTCGCCGTGGTCGCACCCATTGTACACCACGCTCCCGTCCTGCATCATGCTCCTGTCCTGCACCACTATTAGGCAAAACACCCACAGAATTACTCCGGTATGGAGACATTCGCAGGGGATGGTGCCCTCTCATCCGATGACATAATACCATATTTCAACGACCCACTGTAAATATTACACATCGGCACCCTTGAAAATAGGGCTTCCATTCTACATACTCATTTTTTTCATTCATTGACTCATAACCGCAGTGTATATACATTCCATCACCCGACGATTGCTAGAAAGGAAATGACTGCGGATGCTCATTGCTATCGATGCGTGCATGAGCACGCTAAATTTCGAACTGATGTACCTATTATTTTTTTGTTGATCTAAATGTGAAATAAAAAAGTGAAATATTACAGTTTTCGTTTCCATTCTTTCAATTTGAACCTATAGTTTCGAATGCAATGTGTTCTATCGCCGTGGATAATAATTTTGCATTTTCCTTAAAATCTGTAGGCATTGCCATATATTGCTATTGGGAAACCAACAGTTTAATGTTGGTTTTTGGATGGACACCAGCTTAACGTGCCTACATTTATTACTCGTTAAATTATGGATTCTACACGATAAACTTAAATAAGGATTTATTAAAACATACATTCATAATTTTTAGCATAATGTCCTATCCATGATTTTATCCTAACTATAAAAATCTATAAAATGAATTTTCTAGAAATTAAACTAATTATTTTCCACAAATAAGCATTCTCTCGTTATTCGATACACATTCGCCAAAATACGGATTGCAAGAACAGCGTTTGTTTTATCATATAAAATATGACCAATATATATGCTTTCCTCACGGTGTGGAAATAAAAATCGATCGACCGATCGAATCAATCAAAAGTAAGGTGGAATTCCAAATTTTTTATCACATGGCATGCTGTTTAACTTGTTTGGTCACATCTTCTCTTGACTCAAGATTGTCAAATTAATGACTTATGGGAACAAGGACGGCCGGCATGTATGAAATTGTCACCGAACCGAGTCGCCGCACAAGAAACGTTTACAATTTTGCATTTGAAATGTAGAAGGTGTGCTTGGGAATGAAATACATGCATTAAAAATAAGAGTCAATTTAGGAATTTGGGCGTGGGCTCATTTGAAAATTACTGCGGCAAGAGTTTTAATCGTAGGTAATATTCTACCTCGGAGGGCTTGAATGAAATCGTAAAACATAGGCGTGCTCTCGGATCTATTGAAAAAAGTTGATAAGACTGGCACATTTCCACGCAGTCTTAGAAAACTTTATTGGAGGATTAACCTCTAAAATGTTATTCATTTTCAAAAAAGGTTAAATATTTCGCAACCCAGGCCCAAAGTATATGATGAAGGATATAACTTCTTTGCGGTCATGGGTAAATGTTCGCTCGCGTCAATGACAGTTTAACTAATTATCGTGAAGAAAAATTGGGTATTATGTACGGCCAGAGTTCTAAGGTAATTCAGAATTGAAGTCAAAATGATCAAAGAGTAATAATTATATGTAGGACATCATTAGTGATCATTTTAAATCAAAAGCGATGAGATAAAATATTTACATGCAGAAAGTAAGTGCGAGAATTTTTGGCAAGAGTTGAAAGGGATGGCGCGATGATTGCTGAATAAACTGATGTTTTACGTCGCAAATGTGTCTTCGAAAGGATGAAAGTTGATGTCCAAAAGGAAAGAAAAAAGTCTTTGAGTGCGAATGGAGAGGAATATTTAAAGTATCACTAAAGCTGACGATAAATAAGGTCAAATTTAATCACATGATTCATCTCAAATGGCGAATGACTGAATACGCAAACTTCGTGGAAGAAAACTAAAAAAGGGGTATGGATATCAAAAGTTGAAATAATACATTACATAAGAATGTAATGTAATTTTTAACTTTGGTGGAATAATGAAAAAGCAATAGAATGATTAAAAAGTAATTAAAGTACAAGCACGCAAAAAAGGGACGCGACGACGTTTTATCATATTCAAAAATGAATTTCTTCGGACACGTTTGAAAGGAATTATTTTCACGAAGGACTCTGTTCTCTTGCTGCTGGCACAGCATTGGATCTGGAAAGTGTCTACGAGGGGGAACCATCTTCATATAATAAATGAAGGCGGGTGTATAAAATTGTTTAATGACCATTTTACTACTGAGAAAGCTGAAAATCATGTTAATATTGAAACTGATGGATCGCATTCAGATACTGCAACGAAATTAGTGAATATGAATGTTAGTTTACACTCGGGTGAAAAATGTCCTCGAGAGTTGTATCGGTCATATACTCCATATTAATCTTGATTGAAAATTTGCAAATTAAAAATCATTCCACATTTCATGGAAGTCATGGGTCTTCTTCGGATGGTCAACTATGCTTTCACCATGCCTTTGCGATTGCCCTCGTGGTTTATTTGTATATCTCTAGTTTATTCAGCTGTTAAATTCTGCCTGAAGGCTGAATTCCATCATCTCCTTCGGGATTTCCATTAACCTGTCTTCCTATAATTGTCATATGAAGGCGGTTCTTCCTCAGGATGTGAAATATCCGGTTTCCTTTTCTCATACCTATGCTTGTAAATCCCAGATTCAATAGAATTCAAATAATTTCTAATTCTATCTAACTCTGTCCATTATCCGCGACATCCATATTTCAAAAATTTACTGGCATTTCTTCTTTCTTATAAGCAAATCAGCTTTAAAATCAATGCAAAACGATACCAGTCGTTTTAATTTGTAAGTTGTAATTTGTAAGATGTAATTTGTAGTTTACCGTTTCGGGTACGTTTTACAAGGAAACGGGTTATCATAATATTTATTAGTTTCGTCTAACAAGAAACACCCTGAGACTCCAAACTTTACTACACTGCTATTCAATTCTACATGCTTTCTACTTCCTTTCAAGCCGTCAAATATGCCTTCCCATTCCCACACCTTATCTTTTCCGCCTAACATTCTCGCATCTATTGCAGAAAATTATACAATGCATGCTATAATTAGCAACATAATTGTCCTTAGTAATCTGCTGATAACCCTGGTTTGTCAGCTATTCTCTTATCTTTCAAACGTTTCGTAGTTTTCGGTAATCATAATTCTGTCTTCTAGACAACAGCGTTTAATGTGAAGTTACTTCCCAGATATTTAAGAGGGCAAGCAATGCTTCCCGTGCAAATTAATATAATCAATATTCGTTTATTTCAATTTTCAATGCCTTCAATTTATCGATACTAACTTTTATTTCGAAGTCGTCTCCTACAAACCTTATGTTTTCCATGATTTATACAAATCATTCATCATTTTCTGCTACCACCGCTTGTTCACCTCTATCGTACATATACATTTAGTTGAATTTAATCTCTCTTTTCCCACCATCTTATACCTTCGAAAGATTTTTCTATGAATTTGCCTCCTCATCTGTTGAATAGCGTTGGGGAAAGGCATAGTCTCATTCACACAACGTTACCAAAATTAAAAAAGCAAGGGACAAAATACTTCCCACTATGTGTTGTCTATACTTTTTCCAATAGGGACTAGTCCCACAAAGCAAAGCCTGTGTTTTTACGATTTGTTATACTTTTATATTTATCTATTATTCCTCTAGTTCCATTCCTGACTGTTTCCTACATATGTGCAACTATATTACTCAACTTCTACCATTCTAGTTCACCCCGATGTCTTTAAGGATGCTAAGTAGTGTACCCCATTTGTCCATATCATATGATACATCAAGCTGTTAACCTCTAATATATTCTCAACACCACTTTCATTCAAAATAGTTAACATCTCGTTCTTCGGATTCTCCTAAATCAAAACTTTCCAAAACTTCCAAAAGATTCATTAAATATTCCTCTCCGTTCGCTAAAATGAAATCAGAATATATTACAGCATAAATTATGCATATTTTGAGAAATCATCTAATCACTACCCTACCTCATATGCCATAATGAGCAGTTTCGTAAACTTACCAAATATAAATTCTCCTAAGTCCTTAAGTGCCTAAAAAGGTATTTCATCACAGCCCAAAATCCTCCTGTGCTTATTGTCGGCTCCTATTATCTCTTCTCCCTCCCTAATTATTTCAACGTTGCAGTCATCAGAGCTCATACGTATCTTTAACTCCGAGATATATTCATCAACTCTCAAATAAACATCCCCACCCGAATTTATAAATGTGAATAGCTTTTATTCAAAGACATTTTGTCACATGAGTAATCATGCATGGTAATGTTTAATTTTGATTCTATGTGAGTATTACCTAAATGAAAAAGCTAAATAACAAGACTTGTGGTATTCTCTGCCATGGACGAAGAGTTAGAGACTGTTGGAAGGAATATTATGAGTGGTGGTGCAATGGTTCTTTGGAGAATTAAGTTCGACAAACGATTTGAATGGTAAAAATAAGTGGTGGGAAATTGATACAGGGAAATATCCTAATAAAACCACCCCTAATATCTACTACTACTACTTTTGTACTGATTCGTATGAATAAGATACATAGAAATTGAAATACAGCTATGAAAGTGACTGTGAAATTGAATGTATGTAAATATATGAGTGCGCTGCGCCATAAAAATGTATTTCAACTAAGGTTATGCTAACTGTAATATCAAAATCCATTATATTTTAATATTTTTGCTCATAACTTCCAAAAATAATTTACGCAAACAATTTTGAAAATATGCATAATGTCGATGATTGCTATTTTTTCTGCCGATGGAATTGAACATTTACGTGGGGGAAGGTGATGCGTACTCTGATACCCGCTGAGGATGGAGAAGCGGGACGAATGATATTCATTCCTGGTAGGCTCACCCATGCCAAAGACATCATTGAGTTGGAGCCAAATGAAAGGTAGTTCGCGCAGCGACAGTTCTTTGGTGCCGCGCTGCATAGGTGACAGAAAAGTGGGACGGCCATTTAAGGTGAAGGCATCAGGTAAAAGAAATCGATGTAAAAAATTAAAAAGAAACCACATAAACTATTTTCCAATCTAAGAGGTATCAGGCATCTGGGGTTGGTTACGTGCTCGGAATAGGGGTAGCAAGCCCTCCGAGGTATGAATGACTCGAAATTCTTGTATACAGATTCGATGGCAGCAGCAGTGGAAAAGCTGACAGAGATGAGGAGAACAACAGCTATTAAATAAGCTTTAAATTGCAGGAAAATTATACAAACAGGGAACTCAGATAAATTCAGGAAGGAGAAAGATTCAGGAAGGATAAAATATTTAGAGCTGTGAGAGAAAAGACGACAAAAAATCGGAAATTATTTAAATAATAGCTAGAGTAAAATACACAGCGTAAGACAGAGTTCCAGGGCAGAAAAGTAATATTATTGAAAAATTTCGGGTAGAAGAGAAGAAAAAATATTTCAGGTAGGTGATAAAAATAGTCAAGGTACACAAAGAACTTGGTTTTTACTCAAATTTGCACACAAAGGCCTATAAGAAGGAAGAAATACCAGAGGATATGATTTCCAGTTTTATTGCGAGAAATATGATTGATGATGGATTCGAGTGGCGGTTTGTGATTTGAGAGATGGCAGTGAGGTAGCTGCTGATTACGATATTGGAACAGGGCATTGAAAACATTTTTGCAGGTTGAACAGCTTACAATTGGTAATTTAAAAAAAACAATTTACCACTATAAGCTGAGAGATGAAAGAAGTACTGTGTCTAAAAGAGAGTGAGGATATGAAGAGTGTACAGAAATAAAGTCTGTGTATTGTTATGGAATATCAACAAAATGTAAAAAAATACTGTAGAGAGATCTGTGTGCACTAACAGAATACTGCCACAGATCCAATAGTACGCTGTCCATGAGGAAGTTTTGATGTCACGCGTAGAAATGATAGAACGCAGAAACGTCATCAAAAGGATAACAAAGAGATAAAACCTTTACAAAAGGTAATATCGGTTCGGGTATAAAAAAAGGAAGGGAGTTACTGACATTTTAGGAGTAATTAGAACAGTGATAGAAATAAATAAAAACTACAACCATAATGCGAATATTCAATTTGTGGATAACGAGAATGAGTATGAAATAATAAATAGTGTATATTAATGAATATCTTTCAAAAGACAGTTATAGACTGAAATTGGAGAGGGAACTTTTTCGAGACTTGTTCATTTCTCAAACAGCATAAATTAGGGCATTGGAAGTAGGATTATAATGGGCAATGATAAGTCGGGGGCTGTCAGTTATTATATAGGCCTTGAAATGCAAACTTAGTGGAAATGGTAATAGAAATATGCTAAGGAGAGAATGAAATCAATCGTAGGTATAAAATGGCATTTTTCAGATCATTAGTCGATAAAGCCATTAAGGGAGGGTCTTTCTTGAAGCAATAACTTAACCAGTCAGAGAGCTATTATATGAGAATTAATCGTAGATACTGAAGATGCAGCTATTCTAGAAAAAAAGTACTTTAAGCATACTATTTGAAGAGCATACATGAGAGGTAGAATAGATGAAGTAAAGAAGTTCAGCTATTTATATATCAGATTAGTGAGCAGATAGAAAAGTTAAATAAATAAAAAATTGATCTTGGTGACGGAAAAGGGATTGAGGCCAATAACAACAACCGTATGTAATAAACAGGACAATTGAATCTTTCAAAAATTTTGAAAACCTTAATCTGTAGCGTGTTTTGTACAACTAAAAACAAATAAAACCGGTTTGAGAAAATAAATAAACATTCAACACATTTAACTGGTAGCTGTGTAAAAGAACACGAATGGTTAAATGGAGGGTAATGAAAGAAAAGAAGTGCTAGAAATATTAAAGAAAGACAAAAAGTGAATTCGTAGACGGAAGAAAGCCTTGGACGTAGGAAAATTGGATATTATTGAACGGCAGAGGAATGAACAGAATTACTCGATGGAAGATTTTTAGGTAATGGAGGCAAAGAGCGGAGGACTTTGGCATAACTGACGGTGGATAGAAAATATAAGTGGCTAACTTTTTTATTTTAGTAGAATATTAGCTTCTTGTTTACTGAATTTCAACCTATATCAGCAAGCATTATTCCTCTTCCCTATAGTCGCACGAAAACTATAAACAATCAGTAAATAATTAGCATTCGAACTAAAAACTCCGTTCAAAAATACCATTTCTTTATGAATAATAAAGTGGTCCTCCCAAGAAAAGGATACTTCTGTAATTAAAGGAAGCATGAAAAATTGATTCAAAATATAGGCACAGATGAAATTGAAAGTTGAATTGTTGAATGCTTCACTTTAGATCTTTTTCCTTTCGTCATTCAGGTGAAATATTCGTTGCAATTAGGTACAAAAAACCTAAAGGAGGATGATAAATCCGCTTGGCCAAATTTTAAGAGACACTTTGGTGGTGGGCAATTTAACACACGTATTCTTTTTATTATTAGGACTCAAAAAGCAGCACCTTGCAAAAGAGGGTACAATTAATTTTCAGAGCGAAATAAACGATTGGTAGAGTCAGTTAAGAAGTCACTAGGTGTCATATTGGGACATTAATGTTTCTGGGCAGCACGAACACTCAGATGGGAGCCCATTTTCTTTCCTTCTCCCGCGTGGGCTGCGTGTTGTAATGCATCGCAATACAACCGCTGACACTTCGAAAACACAGCGTCGAAAGTTTTCTCCTTTCCCTTTCCCTATCTTCCGTGATTGCTGGATCGGGGACAAAATCGACCCTCACCGCCCGATTTTAGACGCCACTCGCCATTCCACCCCTTTTTCTATCCCTATTAGCCACCGGCTGACCAGAGCGATGGAGAAAGGAACGGGAGACACACACGTCCCACCCCCTTCATCATCAGCAATTTGCTGGATGACTACGCCCAGAAGCAATATCCAGAAGCCTCACCCACGAATGGTATATAAAGTATGCTCTGGTCTTCAGAGGTATCACAGATTGTTCAGACCTACCGTGGAATAAACAGTTCAGGAGTTGGAAACTTATCCAGTGGAAAGGTTTGTACTTTGAATATAAATACAGACTTAAAACGGACTTAAGTCGTTAAGGGTATCTTTCATAACACTTACGTTATTATTTCGGTAGTCTCGTAGCAACAGACAGAGAACCAAACAAAGAAACTGTATCTAGTCCTAAGGCCATTCCAAACTTTGGAAGTAGATAGATAGATAGATACAGGTCTTGATTTGGGAGAAATTGAGACTTAATGGTCCCTTCTTCCATTGAACCCATATAGTACAGATTGGAGAAAAAATTCCTAAAGAAATAATAATAAAGTTAGACTACCGAATTTAGTTACTACATTGACACCAACATACACTCCCGTACCCAATGATAATGGTGTAAATTCCGGAGGAATCAATTGGATAACGAAATTACGCATTTGTCTAACCAAAAATTATCATTGGACATAAGTATTAGGCAACATCGCAATTGAAAACAGATTACTCTATATTGTTTTATAAAATTATTTGAACTATTCCGAAGAGGAATTATCCACAAGATGTATTTGAGATTTTTTTCTCCTTCTACTTGAGTCAAAATTCCCGACGGAATCTTAATTACCATTGAGTTTGCATCAATGAATTTAATGAACCTAACATAGCTTGTACAAATTAAAACATACGAAAACTGACCCAATAGTTATCTATTCACCCCTCCAGATGTGTTCCCGTTTGGCAATTCTCGCGTTGGCCTTGACCGTGTGTCAAGCATTCCCCCAGCACCACGGAGCATCTTCCTACTCATCCTTCACCACGCACGGAGGTGGCCATGGGGCGGTTGGAAATCACGACGGATATGCAAACTACGGCCTCCAGCAGCACTCCTACGTTGCCGCAGTAGCCCCAGTAGCTGTTGCTCCAGTGGCCAAGGTCGTGGCCCCAGTTATTTCCATTGCAAAGCAAGTGGCTCACCAGATCGACTATTTCGTAAGTAAAACAAAGAACATATCTCGGTGATTATTAATATTATTAATTCTGCAACGTCTTTCCCCAAAATACCAATACATTTAGCCAAGAACTCGCAAGTATATTGCTAATAAAAGATAAAGTAGGAAAAGTAATTG
The DNA here is from genome assembly GCF_022747635.1 of Hetaerina americana. Classification (NCBI taxonomy): domain Eukaryota; kingdom Metazoa; phylum Arthropoda; class Insecta; order Odonata; family Calopterygidae; genus Hetaerina; species Hetaerina americana. The sequence continues at coordinate 38,270,205 of NW_027286181.1, forward strand.
GTGATAACGATTCAACAAGGTAATTAATTTTTTTCGTCATGATGAGCGAAAAACGTTAAAACCAAATAAGTGAAAAATTGATGTGTCACATTTTGATAGACATACTCCTGTACAAAGAACAGTAGCACGGTGTGAACAAAGCTCCCAATTTACATAATTTGTGGTATAACTGCAACATATGCCATTTATGAAACGTACCAATAATTATAGAAAATGGGTTTGTCGTTGTCACAGTTAGATAGATAATAAAGAAATTTAGATGAGCCATTTACCACACTCTGTATTAGTTATTGCAAGGTTATTACCCCCGACAAGAGGTTTCCCGTGCAGATTTTACCATACATAAATATTAGAACTAATGGATTTTTGCGTTTTACGTCCATTGCAATTACGCTAACTTAAATGAAAAGAAATGGAATACATAAATATATGGGTGGTATATAAATCCATTTCGTTGGTTTTATTTTTCACGGCGATGATGGATGTTTCTAATCTAATTCTTTCAAAAATTGAGCGAGAGAAGTTCGAAGAAAAATATAAGCTCATTTATTCCCGTCCTTCCTTTCACAGGCTCCCCCCAAGTACAACTTCGAATATGGCGTGGAGGACAAGCACACCGGTGATATTAAGAGCCAGCACGAGGAACGCGACGGAGACAACACCAAGGGCTACTACACCGTCCACGAGCCCGATGGCACCATCCTCACCGTCCACTACACCGTAGACAAGCACAGCGGCTTCCAGGCCGTGGTCGAGCGGACTGGCCACGCCGCGCACCCACAGGCCGTGAAGAAGGTCGCCGTGGTCGCACCCATCGTGCACCATGCTCCCGTCCTGCATCATGCTCCTGTCCTGCACCATTACTAGGCAAAACACCAATACCATCACTCCCACGTGAAGTCCATGGTCGTAAGGATTGATAGTTTATCATTCAATTTTATCACGCCATCTTGTAACACCTCACTGTAAATATCACTCATACACACCCTGGAAAACAGAGATTGTATTCCACATACCCATTCATTGCATTCAGTGACTCATATCGCAGTGATTAAACACTCCATCAACATATGGTCTCTTGAAAGGATATGACTGTGGATGCTCTCGTGCTATCCATGCCTGCATAAGCACGCTAAAACTGATGTATTATTATGTATTATGTAACGTACGTATTATTATTTTGTTGATTAAAATGTGAAATAAAAAAATCAAATATAGAAATCCTTGTTTACATTCATCATAATATGAACGTATGTCTCTAATGCAATGAATTCAATCGTCATGAACAAGAAAGTATTTTTTTCCATGGAATCGACAATAATCGAAACTAAATGATAACCTTCAACATGGCACAAACACCAGGGAATGAACTTTATGTTTTCTAAATAAATTATGAATTAACTGACGCTCTATCTACTATACAAGGTCATAGAGTGAAGCGTTATGGTCAATGAAGGAAATTGAAGGTTGGCGAGAGATAGTGTTTACTTAAGTCCGAAATAAAAGGGTTACAATAAAAGATTTTAGACGCAGTCCGCAATAAAACGGCTGCAATCCTACGTTGAAGTAAATCTTTTTTGCCCTGTATCTTAGCTCTTTCCTTACTTTGTTTTCGCATGGAAACAATTGTCGGATGAGATTTAATTGTAGTCACTATTCTTTCTTGAATGAAAGTATACAGAAAATTTTCTCGGGAATATTGGCATAGTTTTTGAATCAGTTGAATTAGGCATGAAATATTATTTAGAATTCTGGATCCTGGATGCAAAAAAAGGTGTTCCTCTACAAAACATGGGGCGTTCATATGGCGAGCTCAGTCCCGTGTAAATGATAACAGAGATAACTTCTTGGTGGTCAAAGGGGAAGGTTTTATACCTTCGTAGACATGATTTTACGATAAACATCTCCATTCAGAAGCTCGACTAATTGGCGGTATTTTGAGAGTGATTTCTTTCGCCGCGTAATCGTCCGGGAAGACGGATGCGAAATCGGAGGAATGGAATGAATAATTAATCGCTATTAGGCAATTTGTAAAGTAAATCTCGGGAGAAAGTGGGTAGCGAACAGTATCAAAGCGCAAAAGAAATTGAGAGTTTAACGGTAAAAGCTGAAAAACGTCGAAAAGGTAAGAATTCGGAGATACGGCATAATTGCGGATAATTTGATATGCAATGTAAAAAGGACATGTAAAGCGGAAGTGTGAGTTATTCGTGGAAATTACGGGGCAGTGAAGATTCTTCAATTTGCTGATGGCGCATATCGAACGTGTGGTTGGGAAAATTTCGGGCAAAACCTGTGATAACGTTTAAGCGAAATATTCTGTGAGTACAAGACCAGAGGCATGTTAAAGTATCACCTTGGCTGAAGATGTAAAAGCTCAAAAGAGCATTAGTGTCAAATGCATTCAATGATTAAAAACGAAACGCCGTGAAAAATGGTCGTGAAAGGAAACATGAAATGTTCACAAATACCATAAGCAAAAATAATATGGAAAAACTCTAACTGGAATAATAATAGTCTTTAGCTTTGGTGAAAATAATAATATGTAAGCATTAGCCAATGAATGCATAAGATGAAGGTAAAAAATATATAACTGGAGAAAAATGGTTCAACATAAAAACATATATGAAGGACATTGGCCTTGAAAGGGCATTGAAACGTCGGCTCCCTTTTCGCCTTCATAAGACTGAGAGATATGAATTCTCCCTGATTAAAAGTACATAATAGTGGAAACGTTTAACAAACCCCCATGTTGTATTTTTGATTTATTTTAAACTTATGATCATTTCATCATAATTTTATCTGGTAATATATCGTGTCACTGCTCACCAGCACTTTACAGCTGTAGGTAAATATGTGTGTGCGTGTTTCAATAGGAAAAGAACAAGCAAACCATGGATTGCGGACTAGTTGGTTAGGAAGATACACCAGAGAAGGAAATGGAATAATTAAAACTCAGAGTTAGGGAGAAGAAGGTATAAGGAGTTGAAAAATAAAATGAGTCAAGTAACAAATTGAGCGAAAGAAACGTGGTTGAAAATTCAGGCCAAGGATGTGGAAAGTCTACAGAGAAATGGTGAAATTGGTGTGCTACACAGGAAGGCTGTCAGATTGTTAAAAGGCAAAATTAAAACCGAGAAAAATATTATTGAACAAGAGAGGTCGAAGGAATACAAAAAGAATATGTGCTGTAAATAATTAGACCAACGAGATTAGACATAGAGTATATATCGTAGATGAGGATGGCCTACAGGTAAGTAAGTCCAGGTTCACTTGTTGGTGAGATAGAAAATGTATTGAGGAAATGAAAATGAAAGAAGGTCGCGGGGGTAGACAAGGTGTTTCCAACTCTGCCGAGTGAATTGAGGAATATGTGTGATAGGCATTGGGTAAAAATGAACGCAGATAAAACAAAGATTATGCCATTTTCTATAAAGAAAAAAACTAAGCTAAATGTTAAAATAGGAGGGCAAAAGCTAGAACGAGTAGAACAGTTTACCTACCTCGGAAGTGTTTTGGATCAAAATGGTCAAAGTACTAGAGCTGTGAGAAGAAGAATTGTGTTTGGCAAAAAAACTTTCAGAAGGCGGGAGTTGATGACGGATACGTTGAGTAATGATGTTAAGAAAAGGCTCGTCAAAACCTTGATATCGAGAGTAGTTATGTACGGTGGGGACACATGGTCATTGAAGCAGGATGGCAGGCGTAGATTGGAGGCTTTTTAAATGCGGGCGAAGGAGAAGAAAGGAGAAGGTGAAGTGGACAGAAAGGAAATCAAACGAAAAAGTGCAAGGCATGGTGGGGGAGGAGAGGGCATTGTTTAGAGAAATCCAAGGAGGTGGGAAAGATGCATGTAGAATTGAAGTGGGGTTTACAGTATGGCTGGATGTCAACCGCTTGGTAGCTTGTATCCTTGGTAAACCTACCTTAAGCAGTATATTACCGATGTTGATGACGTGTTTATGGGACTACTCATGGTTGCTATCTACTCTAAACATCCACTCCAAACGATCAAGGATTGGCAGGGATACACCTTTACTTAAGACCAACGACAAACACTCGCAATACTTCTACACCGTTTTTACTCCATATTTCAAAAATTGTGTCAGCAGAAATACTCTCCGTTCTATGAAAGTTTCCCCGTTCTAATCAAAGACAGTGCTTTAGCCTCGAGTATGGGCCCAGGTTACGGCAAACTCTTTGTTGTTAACCTGGAATAAGCTATCTCTTCCGGGTAACCCTCATATCTTTGTAACGAATCCCATGCATCGATGCTACCCTCCTAAGGAACCATGATGAACGTTATTGAATTCATAGAGTAGACTCGTAGATGACACTTGTAGATTAGACTCGTAGATTATAATCATAGATAAGACTCGTATATTCCCTTATGGAGGTATATCAGTCTAAAATCACCTTTCTCTGTTAAATAAATTACTGTTGACCTTTCCTTTCTGATTCCGCTTTTATTTATATTCGAAGATATAGATACTCTGATTCAAAACTATATACCCATCAGGGCACAAAAAATTGAAAAATTACTTCACCCTAATGATTGAAATTTCTTCCACACCAAAAACTCAATCCCCAATTCAATTTCCACCAGGAGGAGTCAAACTTGCAAAAACTCAACCTCTTTAAATAGATAACTTGAGAAAACATGCCCGTTGGCTAAAAGTGGATATCTGGAGCACCTATCAAAAAAGATAATTCTCCTATGTTTTACAAACTTCACTCTAAGTCCCAAAAGCTCGAAACCTCGAAGGACTTTGTGAGCAATAGAAGATTTATAAAAGGTAAGAGGCGAAAAATTATAATAATAATATTACGTCTTTATTAGAGCGGCATTAAGACTAGACAGCCACTTCTTGTTGCAAACATAGGGGTGGAGAGATGTAGCTGAAGTATGGCACAAGAAAAAACAAAATCAGGACAGCAGAGGTTTTCCTGGAGGAATGGCTAAAACCGCACATGATTTAAACTCAGCAGGAGACAAAATGTTAGAAAATTACGGGAGATTTAGGAAAAGATGATTCCGATCATAATATGTTTACACATACGAGATACGATACTCGTAGATTTATGGTGCCATTATCAATTCGGAGTTTCCTAGGAGTAAATAATCATTCTAGAATATTCGCATCGTAATATGCTGGTGCTCATAAAAAAGCGTCTTTATCTCTATCAATCAAAAAGTTAAGAGTGATAATCATTGGAATGTGGTAAAATAACGCGGTCGAAAATAAATGTGTATCAGTAGGCAAGTTTATGAGTTTGAGAAAATAAATATCCAATATCTTGGACGAAAATTAAGAGTACCTCAATAAATAGCACACATTTCCAAAAAAAACAATGGAAATACTCCATAAAAAATGGAATAAAAAGACACTGAATATATAATAGACGAATAAATGAAGTGGAAGGATGTTCACAGAATATTAAGAAGGAAAAAGAACATGGAGGTAAATAATAAACTCCTATAGATTAATTCAGCAAAAGAAACTAAATAATCAAAAGTGCGACGGTTCAGAGAGCTAACAGATAAAAATTGGAGAGTTTATGATGCCAAGGATGATAAATATACTCTCAGAAAGTAGGGTATGATACTCCGTTCATACTATGAGAGGTAAAACAGGGAAACCATTCCTCGATTTATGAAGTGATTAAAGCCAAATGGAACAAATATTCAGAAGATGCCTGAGGTATTCAATATTTGTACAGAATATTTAGTCTCATAAAAACAGTATTATTTCAATTAGGATAATTTGTTTCCCAAGCAGGAAAGGTAGTATATAGAACAGATCAGTATGGAATGGAGAGTGGGAAAAACGATTTTTATAGCAATGTGAGATTCGAGTTTAAAAAGGAGAAAGCTATGTATCACATTTTAGAACTAATGAAAGGAATGATACAAAAAATTAAAAACTATTACCACGACGTGCACATTTGGTTAGTGGATTTGGAGAATGACTATGGCGTAACACACTTGGCAAAATTATTGAATACCTTACAGAAAATAGTTCTATACTGCAAAAGGAGAGGGGATCAGTATGAAACCAGATGAAGGATCAATACTACTTCCGGGAACGGCCGACGCGTAGGTTGCTTGTTAAACATCTGTTTCGACCCCAGTCCTAGAGGGGTCTTCAGGTCGAAGTGACCAATTATTATACATTGTGTATAATAATTATTATAAAGTATCAACAAAAATGTTAGTGTTATTGAACACACAATTAGATTCTTCGTAAATTATAATTGTTTCGAAACAGCGCAAAATTAAAAATGGGAATCAAATATCTTTACTCTTCCCCCGTGGGCAGCGTGTTGTAATGCATCGCAATACCACCACCGACACCTTGACAACACAGAGTTGAAAGTTTTCTCCTTTCCCTTTTCCCTATCTTCCGTGAATGCTGGATCGGGGACAAAATCGACCCTCACCGGACGATTTTAGACGCCGCTCGCCATTCCTCCCCTTTTCCTATCCACTAGCCGCGGGCTGACCAGAGCGATGGAGAAAGGAGCTGGAGACTCACACCTCCCACCCCCACCATCATCAACAATTTGCTGGAAGGTTCCGCCCAGAAGCAATATCCAGATGCCTCAACTACGAATGGTATATAAAGTATGCTCTGGTCTGCAGAGGTATCACAGATTGCTTAGACCCACCGTGGAATAAACAGTTAAGGAGTTGGAAACTTATCCAGGGCAAAGGTTTGTACCTAACATGTTAAAATAGGATTCCGCGAATAGTGGCCATCAGCGAACACTTCGGCCATTCTTTAATATTTAAAATGACTGTGTCTGGTATGCAGCAGGTTAAGATTTAAAACAAGAACGAAACGGTATTTAATCGTATCCATCTACGTGATTTTTACTCGAAAATTTCGAAGTTTTGATCGAGAAGAAAAATCTCAAAGAAGATTGAAAAAATGTTTAGCATAGAATTAAGTAAATATATATACACCAAAATGAAATGTCCAAATGAATCGATTCATTGATAATTTCTGGAAGTAAGTAAGTGGGAGAAGAGGCATTTTGAAACGCATTACATTTATCTTCTTGAATTTGGATTCTCTTAAATATTGTATGATCAACTATATACTGCGTATAGGGCCATAAATCATTAACTCCGTTGATAGAAGATAAAGGTCATGACACTCAACGAAAATACACATTTGATATGGAAAATTAAAGTCATATGCCATTTGATTAGAACAGGTTGATATTAAGGCACTTAGCTGGACCATGATATTAATCGCTCATTTGCAAACTAACTACCCTTTGGCAATACATACCATTGCCAAATGCAGTAAATCTAATCCTTTGAAAAATCAGCATTTTAACTCCTTTCACGAGGTTTAATCACAGCATTATATTGTTTAACAAGATTTATAATCATTTTGAAATACGACGACTAAACGATTGGTCTCCTCCTTCAGATGTGCTCTCGATTGGCAATTCTCGCGGTTATCTTGACCGTGTGTCAAGCATTCCCCCAGCACCACGGAGCATCTTCCTACTCATCCTTCACCACGCACGGAGGTGGCCATGGGGCGGTTGGAAATCACGGCGGATATGCAAACTACGGCCTCCAGCAGCACTCCTACGTTGCCGCAGTAGCCCCAGTAGCCGTTGCTCCCGTGGCCAAGGTCGTGGCTCCAGTCATCTCCATCGGAAAGCAAGTAGCTCACCATATCGACTATTTTGTGAGTAAAAACAAAACACTGCCGGTGTTCATTTACAATAATATTAAACTCTGTCTTTTCCAGCATTCTAATTCACTCAGAGAATATCTAACAAATAAATTGTATGAATATTTAAAGAATGTTATGTACTAAAACAGCGTAGAATATTGAAGAAATTATTATAATTCATCAAACAGTATTTCCATTTTTTAGCTAAGATTCAATTTATTTTAATTACCCGGTAGTATTAATGCCCAGAAAGACCGGACCTTACTGGATTTGGAAAGTCATTTATTGAAGTTATGCTCCCAATGTAACGCTCGAAATTTCTTTACTATTTTTTATCTTTCAACTGCATAATTGTAATATACTATATGTAACACGCTGGCAAGTAAGCCGCTCACCAGATCGACTATTTTGTACGTAAAAAGAAAATTCCCGGAATTCATTCAAAATATAATTTATTTCTTGGTCTTTATAAATATTCTAATTTACTTGAAAAATATCTAGTATCTAAGTAAGAATTAAACAGAGTATTATATTTCACCAAACGTAACGAACCAAAGTAGTAATAGCATAATAATTAAATTTGTAATTAGAATTACCAGTAGTTTTTAACTCGGCAAGGTTTAAGCATTATTGATTTATGAAAGTCACATTTTTTAGGATTCATACTCCGAATAAAACTTTTAAAGTCTTTCTTCTATATTTTGTCTTGCAGCTACATATATGCAATGCGTGTAACACGCTAGTGAGATAGGTGCAAATCTATTAGACATATAATATAAAAGTTAGATGAACACCTAAATAATTTTCTGTATTGGCTATTGCAAGATTGAGGCTTTTATACAGTTGAAACAACTCAACTGAACGAGTTTCTACGATATTTTTATGCCACTTTACCTTTGCTTTATTTTTTTACCAGATCTGGATGATCAAACAGTTTTAACATTTTTCTCAAGAAAAAGGCTTTCTAAGTATTCAACATTTATTTAAGATATTCTGAAGTCTACATACTTCCGACGCAGATGGTTTAAAAATATCATAATTTTCTAGTCTAATTTTTATTAGTCAAGACATTAATAAGTAACATAGAATTTCTAAGACAATGTAAAAGCGTATTTATCTACGAAATTTGGTTTACAGGCTCCACCTAAATACCAATTTGAGTACGGTGTGGAGGACAAGCACACCGGTGACATCAAGAGCCAACATGAGGAGCGCGACGGAGACAACACCAGGGGATACTACACCGTCCACGAGCCCGATGGCACCATCCTCACCGTCCACTACACCGTGGACAAGCACAGCGGCTTCCAGGCCGTGGTCGAGCGGACTGGCCACGCCGCGCACCCACAGGCCGTGAAGAAGGTCGCCGTGGTCGCACCCATCGTGCACCACGCTCCCGTCCTTCATCACTACTAAGTAAAACACCGATATCATCATTCCACTGGGGAGAATTTGGTTGAAAGGGACGGTTCCCTCTGACCAGATTATATTATACAGCTTTCATCGCCCCCTGTAAATATTAAACAGCGAATCCATGGAATACTCCAATTCCATGCACCATCAATTTCACTCAGTGACTCATTAACAGCATTAATTAATCATTCCATCGACCATTCATCGTGTGTATGTAAAAGGAAATACCTGCGGATGCTTGAATGCTACTGATGTGCGCATGATGGCACCGATTTCGATGTAAATATGTACCTATTATTATTTTGTTGATCTAAATGTGAAATAAAAAAAATAATTATTAAAATTCTCGTTTCCATTCCTTATATTTTTAACACCGTGCTGCTAACGGGACTATCTCCTTTTATTTCATGTTTGCGGAGGGACATCCTAGAATAAGCTTTTATTAACGACCGAATTTGACAATTTTAAGAAATTTTTCTTGGCGTCCTCTTAATATTAACTTATTAAATATTTAATAGAAGTTTTTATCCAAACAAAACAAAATTCTCTCCTTGAGAAGCCATACTTCTGTGACCAATTAAGCAATTTTATAAAAATGGAGAAGTGAAAGCAACAAGGAATTTTAGATATATTATTTTTTCTTACGCCACGCTGATGAACAAATGACAAAATAATTCCACTTAAAGAAAATTCAAACCAACAATTCGAAAGACCATGACAGAGGCCGTAAGTCAAATTAAATCAACTTATAGAGGAAAAAATTGAGGCTATTGACACTTGAATTGAATACATAATTATAACCTTGGAAATGAAATACTGTTTCTGTAAGAAATAACTAAGACACGAAAAGGCTGTCTACGTCAGAAAATAAGGTCAAGTTTTGGGAAGGCTTAGTCATTAAAGGAAATTATATGTTTAAAAGGGTAGCCGTTTTACTTATATGCGAATTGAATCCCTTCCTTTTTTGAATTCTCATGATAATCTCCACCGCAAGTGTTTTTATAGTTGTGAATACCCTCCGGCTTAGACCTTGAATGAAAGTGTGAAGAATGTATTCTAACCAAATTCCTAGAAATTGCGCCAAATTCCGCTGCAGTAACTTTAGATGGAGCCATCCACTTATCGTATATATTCTGGGAAAACATCAGAGGTTTTGAGCCTGATGAATCCGTCATTGCCATAGGAACATGAATGTCTTGGAGATGGTTATAAGGAGTGGGTCTAAAAAGTCTAATGACATTTTTCAATACTCGTACTGAGTGAATGATAACGGAGAAAACTTCATTTAGTGCCTACGCAGCAGGGGTACCATTACTTTGTTTCAACTTAAACATTGATTATTTCTATGCTATGAAAAGGGATGCTACTGAGGTGCCGCGTGAATAATTTCGTCGTATATGAGGCATAGCGTCTGTGAAGCAGTCGAAAAAATTGATCAGTTCTGAATGTGGAACAGGCCACATTTGGGTGTTTCAAATTACTGGGGAGAAACATGGGCAGTATGGATAGTCGGGGCATAAAAGTACCGGAAAATTAAACTAAAATTGCGGTAAAATGACCAATATGTATGAATTCCATGTGTAGGTATTCTTAATGATAACTTTAGCTCATAAGAGATCGAAGGGTAAATCAACATGGAAAGTGTAAGATTGTTTCATATCAAGGGTTGACAGGGATGACGGAATGACTGTTAATTACACGAGTGGCGTAAGTCAAAAAACGTGTGACCAGAAGAATAAAAGTTAATGTCTGAAGGAACGAAGATATAAAACAATTACGTGAGTCCAAAGAAAGTAGCATATTTACGTATCACTGCAGCTGAAGGTGTGGAAGCTCAAGTGAAATCACATGACGTATCTAAATTGAAATATAACTGAATACACAACCTTCGCGAGAGAAACTAAAAAATAAAGATGAATGTTAAAAGCAATGAATAATACAGATTATTTTCAGAGGAAAGGATATCGTACTTTAAAATTTGGTAGTAAGAAAAAAAAGTATATACGAAGCAAAGGATACTTGACCGTCATCAGCAGAGAATATTTATGCATAATTTTCAGAGGAACTCTTTTCGTCTGCCACTCAGAACTTTTTGCCCTTACTCATTAGAGCATCTAGGTCTAAGTGGCCATTTTCATACTTGTTAAAAACAATTTTATAACCTTTTTCCTGCATATAAAACAAAAATTCACGCTCAAATGGAAACCTATCAAACTTATTTAGACGCCTAAACGCACCCTTTCGTAGATAATAATAATTTCAAGCACGAGAAACAAGAGGCGTTCAAAATAGTTTTCGTGCAAACAATTAATGTTTCAAAAAAATTATTATAGCCAAAAAATAATCCATAAAGAGATGTCATGTAAACTGTGCATCCACTTAGACTCACGATTCGCTTTCTTTATCACATTGGTAGTTTCTTCTCATGATGTCTGATAGTTGAATTTCCATCTCTTTCCACTGCCTCCCCCTTCCAACACGCTGGCATTAATTTCTACATTCTGCAGGCAGGCCCTAATTAGGATGTAAACTAATAAGGACCTGACCGCCCTTTTCTCACACATATGTATGCTGATCAACATCCTGTTTCTATTGAAGTCAAAATATTCCTGAGATTGCCTAACTAATCCTGATCATTCTCCCGGACAACCACATTTTAAAATTATTAAATCGAATTGGCTATTTCTTCCTAATAATACCATTGCCAAGTCAATACAAAACTTTAGTCTTCATATTTTATCTTTTAAATATTATCCTTAATCTGCGCTGATAATTTTAGTAGCTAACAGTTCTCTTTTTATACGCTGTCTATCCTTCGAGCAGTAGTAGTAGAGTTACAGGAGGCGATCGACAGCTGAGGCCATTTGCGCCATTAGGAATGGATTGGAAAGGAGAAAGGGTATAGGGAAACCCGGCGTCGGCATTATCCTACTCTTATCGAAAGGTGCCAAGGGGTCCGCAGTTTAACGACCCATCTGACGAACGGTGTATTCACTCAAAATGCTCTCCACAAAGCACCTCAAGTGGGGATCAAGATACCACTAAAAATATCTGCTATCTCCAGTATTCAAACCCGGGACCTCTGGATGGGGCCATTGCGTAAGCCATTGCACTTATCCGATCCACATATCCTTCGATAAGTGCGTCTTGTTCTCTGCACTACTTATGATGATACTACTAAATATTTAAAAGACTACATCAAAACATCTTCCTTCCTGCATAACTTTATTTTTCATGATTTCTTAAAAATATTTTCATCACCTTCAAGTTATCGACACTATTTTCATTTCGTAATCCTCTCCTATGCTCCAATTTATTTTATGATTTTATCTCATCATCTTCTGCTACTCTTACTACTGATTATTCAGATTGAATTTCATTGAATTCAATTTCCCTCTTCCAACAGTCTTAAATATTTTTAATTCATAGAATTTCTTAATTATAATTCTCCAAGTTGTCTTTCAAATTTGCCTTCTCGTTTTTTTGGGGACAAATAGTATCCGTTTTACAGACAGTTACCTCAGTTGCCTTTTTCCTTTTATTCCTCCACACCCCTAACTACTCTCTATCCTGTATTTAGCTGCATTATTAACCGTATATCTTCCAAGTTTAATCTGAATTCTTATAGAATGCCCCATTTCTCCTCATTATATGCTCTGCAATAGTCAACAACACAAATTTCCATATACCTGTTTCTCGCCACCATCTCCTCTAAAAGAACTTTCATTCAAAGAAGAGAATATCTCGTTCCTCGACTTCTTCCATAACCAAACAGGTTTTCCTACAGATTTCCCTCATAGTCCCCTTAAACCTCTAATTAAAATTGGGAGTTTCCTTCGCTACTTGGGATAATAATGTGATTGCTTCGGCCTTCGTTACAGATTTTAAGCATTGAATTTCTGAGGCATGGGCAAAGTTATTGACTTCAAGCTATGTGACCACTACCTTACTCCATATATCATATAGACTAGTTCCGTAAACTTACTAAATTGCACATTATCCCAAGGCCTTCAGTATCTCTGATGGTATTTCATCACAGTGTAATGCATTTATGTCCCTCATGTCAGCTCTCGCTTTCCATATTTCCTTCCTCATTATCTCTGGATCGTTGTCATTATCCTCAAATGCAGTTTCATCGTCTAAATCTATTCATCCGCTACCAAGGAAATATACCCACCTGGAAGTAGAAATTAGCCTATGCTTATCTTACAAAATCGTTTGTCGCAGGGGTGATTATGAAGGATAAAGTATAATCCCATGTGAGTGTGATTTATGATAATGAATTAGATAAGGATAAAGGACAGGTTGGGACACTGCTGGAAGGAGTGGTTTGAGTAGTCGAAAAATAGTATTGTAGAGAAAGAAATTCCTTGGATACATTGAATGGTAAATATAGATATGGGGATATTGATGCTTGAGAAACTTAGGTTTTAAGATCAGTAATTATTTTGAAAAAAACTTGAAGTAGTGGTGATTGACGGCTCTCCACCTTGCCTCCATCACTTTAAAATCCTCCTTCTACCAAATGATCCACATATTACCAATGTCGCGAATGATCCCATCTGCCGGTAATCATCACTAAAAACCACTACTTTTACTGCTACGTTGAACGATATAAAATTGGTAATATAAAGAAGTTACATGAAAATAGAAAAACAAATATAGGAGTTACATAAACCGACAGATTTCAAATGATCATTGAGGTGAAACGGCCACTTTTTATGCCACCATAGCTATTCAGTGTGCTCCGAGGTAATAAGTGAGACTTGTTTCTATAGATAAACTAAGTTAATTGAAAGGAGATAATAAATAGGAGAGGTAATAAAGATAGAAAGGAGATAGTAAATATATACGCGTGCCTTTTCACTGAAAATTATTTCACTGGGTGAGAACTCAACCAAAACACAAGGACCTCTCTGGGACTTGCATGAGACAACAGGGAGTGATATTTAGGTTAATTAGTAAGTGAAAAAAGAAAGCAGTCCTGCTTGCGACAGATATATGGGAAACCAATGGTGTAGTGAATGTAAATGGTCAAAAAAATGAAACGAGAGGGGGGTTTCGTGCATCTTGGAATGTTCCCGAAACGTCGTAGAATGCTAGAGGAAATGATCAGGCATCTGAATGTTGGAAGAAAGGTTGTTCGTAATATGTGCACCGCCTAGGTAAAAATGACCATATGTAAATGGGAGCAAAATGCAGTAATGTCAGTGTGCTCCTCACATGCCTACACTGTCTAAGGTGAAATGAATACTACATAATAAGGGCATGGGATACTTCGGGTATGTTTGTGCATAAAATGGTTGGCATGCATTGAGAAATGAGTAGGTTATGACATGATGCCGATCTGAAGGCAATGTTATTTCGTATTATGTGCAAATGAAGTGTGCAATTACTGTTCGGTTAAATACATGACACATTCTAATTAGGAAACAAATGCATTACACAAAATTAAATGTTTTGTGAAGACTGGTTAGCCTTAAATATTTGGATTAATTTTTGCTGAAGAGAATTTCATTTAAAGGAGTATCATTAAACTAAAAAAATAACAGAAATATGCATGATTCACAATGTGACAAAGTTGGAGTAATTTCATATTACTATGATTTTAAACTTTGAGATGATTTAAAAAACAATTATAGACAAACTTTAAGGTACCGAATCAATGTCCTTTGATATATATTTTCTACATCAAAGCCTATATTATGTATGCATATATATATATATATATATATATATATATATATATATATATATATCAACATCAGTACTTCAATCCTAAGATTGGCTGACTGCAGCCCTCCATTCTTCCCAATTTAGTGTTAATTCCCTCATCCTCTGATAGGTTCCCTGTTTTACGTCCTTCTTAATTTTCCCGATGCACTTGTCTATTGGCCTTCCTCGCGGGACCTTTCCTTCAATTTTTCCTTCTATTATGTTTCTAACTAATCCATTGTAACTCAAGGTATGTCCAATCCATACAGTTCTTCATTGCCTTAGAGCTCTCCATATGGTCCTTTCCTCTTCTGCTCTTCTAAACATATACTTCTTCGTTCCTCATCTTGTCTGTCTATTTAATCTTCAGCATTTCCCTTCAGCACCTTGTTTGAAATGTTTTTATTCTTCGTTGGTCCACTTATCCATTATTCAATGTCTCCGATCCGTAGAGTGCCATGCTCCACACGAACGTTTTGACAAACTGCTTCCTTGTTTGCAACCTTATTTTCTTTGAACATAAAGTCGCCTCTTCTCAATGAACGCCTTCTTTGCCTGGGCTATTCCTCGATTGATGCCCGTAGAGCTTCTTCCATCCCAAGTTGTACTGCTGGCCAAGTAGATGAAGAATTCCACTTGCTCTATTTTCACTCCTTGAATTGTGATATCGGTATTCAGCTTCTCTCTTCCACACACAAGGGTTTTCGTTTTCTTCTTGTTGATGTTCACATTATATTCCCGAAGTACTAGGTCCATATAATTCAGGTTTGCATGCAAGTCCTCTCCCGTCTCAGCTACTACTGCGATCTCGTCTGTGAACCGCAGCCTGTTAATTTCTTCGCCATTCACCTTGGCTCCTTTGATGCCCAATTCTTTTGCTTCTTTTATTGTCTCTTCTAGATACACGTTGGATAGTGCTGGCGAGAGGTTGCATCCTTGTCAAACACTTAAGTTTATTTGGGCTTCTATTTTCCGTCCATTTTTCATTTAGATGGTTGTTACCTGATTCTTCTTGAGATGATGGACTATTCTTCTGTCGTCGTTATCCTTCCCAAGCGCATATAGTATCTTGAACATTTTGTTTATTCAACATTGTTGATGGCCTTCTCCTAGTCCATGAATGCAACATATATTGACTTGTTTACATGTATCAATTTTTCGGCCAGTACCCTCAAGCTGAGTATTGCTTCTGTTGCTCCTCGGTTTTTCCTAAACCCGACTTGGGCTTTCTTCCACCTTTCCTTCTATTCGTCGGCTAATTATCCGATTAAGTATGTTCGATGCATGACAAGTCAGGCTCATTTTTCCATATTCTTTGCATTTATATGTTCTAGGTTTCTTCGGTATTACACACTTCTCGAAGTCCTCAGGTAGTCTTCCACTGACGTAGATATCTTTCATTATTCTAAATAGGTTATCCGAGGGCTTTTATAATTTCCCCGTTTATTTTATTAACTCCCGGTGCCTTGTTGTTCTTCATGTCTTTCACGGCTCGGCCGCATACACTTCTCGGTACCTACGGGTCTCGTTCGTCTTTTTCTATAACGCATTCATCTTTAAGTAAATCACCTTCAAGTGGCTCGGGCTCTTAATGGAGATCTTCAATGTATTCCTTCCATCTCTTTCCAACGTCTTAATCTTCTGTCACTGTCTTTCCTTTCCACGAGTTGTTCGTAGCTCATAGAAGAAAGAAGAAAATACAAGAATTCAAGAAATGAACCTGAGGAAGCCCTGCGGAACCAGTATACGTTTGAATATATAATATATAAATATATATATATATGTATATATGCACAAATACTCGTAATATGTGTACTATTACTACGGAGGCTGTTTAGTGAAGTTGGAACCTGATGATACTTATATATATATATATATATATATATATATATATATAATATACATATAATGATAAATGAGGATGATAAATCGAAATCGTTTTCATTCAAAAGTGGTACGCACATCTGACTAAAAATCATTCAAGTTACCAGTTAATAATTTTAAAAAATGTCAACATTCCCTAATATTTCCCCGTCACATGAAGTCGAAAATCGAAATGGGGAGGATTTGCATTTTCCGATGAATCTTAGGAAAGGAAAAGTGGGATAAATGAGATCCACGCCAACCACAAAAAAGGAGGAGCCAGATGAAATGAAGTGCGCCTAGTGACATTCCTTCGTAGCGGCGGCGGCTAAGTGCTTTAGCAAAGTGGGGCGGCCATTTACAGTGTTACCTCTGATGACAAAAAACCGACGTAAGAAAGCAACGGGAAACCACCTGAATTTTTTCTTGGAAGCAAATGGAAAAAAATCAGTGCAGTAACCTACGGAGTTAATCCCCTGCGTTAGGTTACGTGCACGGCTTTAGAGGTGGTGAGTCTTCTAGAGATCGGAATGCCATCAAGTCTAACATGGCAGAATCGATAACAGAGGAAAAGAAGACTCAGATAAGGACAACAAATGTTCCTATAAGAGATGAATGGTAGACTGATATAAAAACAAGGAAGCCATGAAACTTCAGGCAGGTGAAGGAAGAAGGAAAGGTGCGTGTACGTAGATATGACGGAACGATGAGAAATCGGATGGAAAGAATAATGGAGAGCATTGAAATGATAGTCTCAGGAAAGTAAACAGCCGAGGAAAAAACCCACGGAGGGGTGGAAATGGTATTAAAAAATGAACGTAGTAGATATTGGACATATTGCAACCAGATGACAGATTATTATTAGCAGAAATAAAAGCTAAACCAAAGAACTTAGTTCTTACTCAAGTCCTAATGCATTCAATTAATCATCTGTTGAAAAAAATATAATGTAACTGATCACTGTATATACATTCCACTATGCTAAAAACCTCAAATTTTGAATGAATAAAGGCGCCAACAGAGGTTAAACAGCTTTATTGTTTTCTGTTAAAAATTATTGTTTGCACGCAGAGCATTTGACAACGGAGCAAACGAATTCTCAAAGATAAAAGTGAATTCGCTTTAGCAAATTAAAAATGAGTTATTTGGGGTGCACAGTTGGGGGCTGCTATTATTTTCATTGAAAGGTTTAGACAAAGAGCTTTCTCACAGAAAATCAAAATTAAATCATGAGTGAAACTTTTTCACTAGATACCGTATACTAGGTTTGCAAATGATCAGGTGGCTTCATTGCAGCATGTGATGTTATTACTGCGGGGAACACGATTCCACCACGGGAGATCTTTCTTACTCGTCCCTCCCGGGCATAGTGATGTAATGGGTCGTAATACACCACAGACACCTCGACAACGGAGGCGAAAGTTTTCTCCTTTCCCTTTCCCCATCTTCCGAGACTGCCGGAACGAGGGCAGGATCGACCCCTACGACCGATTTCAGACGTTCTCCGTTCGTCCTTCCTTTCCTTTTCCTGAATCTTTCAGCCGCCGGGTGATCAATGGAGAAAGGAACCAAAGACATTCGTCGACCCACCCCCTCCGTCATCAAAATTTTGCCGGGCGACTCCACCCAGAGGTCATTCCCAGATATCTCACCTCCGAATGGTATATAAAGTGTGCTTTGGTCTGCAGAGGCATCACACACTACTCAGTTCCACCGTGAAATAAGCAGCTACATTCATCGCACGAGTTGGAACAGTATCCATTAACAAGGTTTGCATTAAATTAACTAAAATTAACTACCTTATTTAGAATCTTATGCTGTTGACACTAGGGATCAATGATTTCGTTCAGCAAAGTTGGGTTTTAAGAAGGTGATGTCTTTACATTCACGGTGAGGTCATTTACATTTTAGATATTTAACTAAACTATGGCGGTAGAAATTTACTTCTTTTGGTCGAAATAATATTAAACTGTTAATCCTAAATTTATGAACAATCTGAAACACTAACATATGTATTAACTAAAATCATACATTACAATTTAGTCATTGGTATAATTATTTAATCTGGGGAAATTATAAAATAAATGAACCCAACTATGGTAACATTCGGGATATCTTCAATAGTAAAAAATATCTATAACAAAGAGTGACGAAAATTTATATCGTGATAATGTAACAAATACTCTGAAATGCAAAGGGTAATTCCTATTTCACATGAATGGAATGCATCACAGATAGTGGTTCAAATAACCGGGATGGCTCAAAATTTCTTATTCGTGGTAATCCATTAACCAGATCTGTATCTTCTTTTCATCCAAGAAAAATAAATATAAAATTATTACAGATTGAATTAAATATTGATTAGCTAAAATTGTAGTAGTTCCTCTCATGTTTATGAGATTAAGTTTTACGGTGATTGTAAAATTATTGCAACGTACCAATCCATCCTGGATGGATTAAGAAATATATCTAAAAATTAATTCGTGAAAGTCAACCTAAGGATTTCTCTCTTTCTCTCTGCTCCAGATGTGCTCCCGTCTAGCAATCCTCGCGCTGGTCTTAACCGTGTGCCACGCCTTCCCTCAGCACCAACAAGCCTCTTCCTTCTCCTCCTTTAACACGCACGGGGGTAGCTATCAGGGTGCTGGATATCGTGGTGGGAACGCATTACACGGGGGATTCGGCGGCGGATACGGGGGAGGATACAGCGGTGGATACGGAGGCGGATACCGTGGTGGATTCAATAGTGGTTACAATGGTGGATACAATGGCGGATACAATGCCGGATACAATGGCGGATACAATGGTGGATACAATGGTGGATACAATGGAGGATTTAGAGGAGGATTCACCAACATCGGTCACCAGCAGCAAACCTACGTGGCTGCAGTTGCCCCAGTAGCCGTTGACCCCGTGGCCAAGGTCGTGAGCCCTGTTATCGCCCTTGGAAAGCAAGTCGCTCACCAGATTGATCATTTTGTAAGTAAAATAAACAAAAATTGCCAAGAATTTCTTCATTTAGCATTTAATTTATCAATTGGATGCACCTAAATTCCAACTTCCAATCAGAGGAAACTGGTATGGAGAGTTTTCATATAAGATAAAATGTAAAAAGCATGGACGCGCGTGATGGCTTTTATGCCCTGGACTTCTTAACTTGCTGGAGCTAAAAAATATACGATTGAAGAATATGCAAGACAGTAACAAACACAAATTTCCATTCGCAGGCTCCCCCCAAGTACAGCTTCGAGTACGCCGTGGAGGACAAGCACACTGGTGACGTCAAGAGCCACCATGAGGAGCGCGACGGAGACAACACCAGGGGATACTACACCGTCCACGAGCCCGACGGCACCATCCTCACCGTCCACTACACCGTAGACAAGCACAGCGGCTTCCAGGCCGTGGTCGAGCGGACTGGCCACGCCGCGCACCCACAGGCCGTGAAGAAGGTCGCCGTGGTCGCACCCATCGCGCACCACGCTCCCGCCCTGAACCATTATTAAGAAGAAAACAACGACAGCATCACTACGGTGTGGAGAGACAGTCCCAGAGGACGGCGATCTCACATCCTATTCCATCTCGTCATCATTCAACGCTTCACTGTAAATAATACACTCTGCCTCTATAGGAAACGGTGTTCGAATTCCATAAATCAACGCATCTCACTCAGCGAGTCATCATTCCAGCGCTTAATCATCCCATCAACGTACGATCACCTGAAATCGAATCACTGCGGATGCTTTAATACCATCATTTCGTGAATGAGTACGGTGAATTCCGTGCCGCTGTATATACGTACATTATGTTATTTTGTTGATCTAAGTAATAAATAAAAAAATAATAATTATAATAAATGAGTTTTTTAATTTTTTTATACTTTACATATATATGATTATGAAGCTTAATTTTTAACGTCTCTATAATTCTACCTGAGTCGATGGTAAATTTATATTGAACTTAATATGAACAGGGGTTATGTGTATTTTTGTAGCATTCTTGTACAAGACCTATTCCAATGTGGTATAAAATATTCATCAAAACGCCTATTAGTAGCATTTTTCGGTGTACGTGAGCTTTCTTGGAAACATTAATCTATCAACACCAATTTACTGTTAACTATAAACAAAAAATAGATACACTAGAAGCATCATTTTTAGTCCGATATTATAAGTCCAATATGTATTTACAACCTTCCTCCATTATTGATACAGTTTCCTAAATTTTAACTATTGCATTATTGCTTACTGAAAGCTAAGCATAAATTAGCCAGCAGTGGACTTAAAACCTGGATTTTCAGGAAAATAAACCCCTCTCATTTTCAATGCACTTGACTACTTCTGAAATTAAAAAAAAATATATATCGCCTTACATATTTTGTTGCAATATATTCTTATACTGTTCGAAGGAAAGTGTCAGCATGGATACAGGAATGGGCTTACTTTTTTATCTCTTTTTTATACGAACGTTTTTCAGTACGCTTAAAGACACCTGCTAGTGCTTTTAAGCCAATAAGACATAATAACATAACATATTGTTCACTGAGTACTCAATATTTATTCGTCAATCATTTAATTCTACTTTCAAAAATAAACTGCAATGAATCTATTCTTTCTTAAAGATCACTCCGCAATTCCGATTTAATTATGACGTGATGATATGAAGATAATGATATGAAGTGATCATTATGTAATCAATGTGACCAAATAATAATACTGGGTGGAAAAGACCTTCCTCCGAGACCCTATTGTGCATAATACGTTTTAATCTTCAATTGGAAATGATTTTCACCATAATTTCATTGAAACCTTAGGGAAAACTCCTCACTACATTTTGCTCATACACACACACAGACATATACAATATTTTACACAATGTATTACATACAATGTATAATATACAATGTATTATACATACGTACGAGGATTGTCTGAAAATTTCCGACCCCAGAGAATTTCAGAAAATTTCAGAAAATATGTCTTGTATATTTGTTTGGTCGGAAACCTTTCAGACCACCCTCGTGTATACATATACATGCACATATACACACGAGTATAATTAAAATATTGTTTTAAAAAAAAGATTAATTAAAATGAAATTACTCTTTTTAATATTTCCATGGTCCCAGCCACTTTAGGTCCCGCGGTCCAAGCAACTATTGAGGGCAAGAGAAGTCTATCAGTGACTCGAAATACGATATTCAGATATTTGTATTTTAATTGAACTTATGAAAAAACAATTTTTAAAAGAAATTCATATTTTTCAATTTTTGAATTGAACTTTTAAATTAAATTTTTTTAATTTTTCAAATATATATTATGATGCATGGAAAAAATATAAAGAACAAAGTGATGCAATATTCAGGTCATTTAAGTATTACGTCACTTCATAATGAAGCTATTAAATTTTGAATCTGGTATTGAATATAAGCATGCGCCATTAATACGTAACCAGCACCAAACGAAATGTTTTGATTCACAATAACCATATGTTACTTAACTTGAGTAATACAACAGTTGCGAACAAAATCCACAATCGACTTAAGACCTACAGTAAGCATATTTGCGCAATAATTGATTCATCATTTCACTAATGCTGGCCTAATGATTACAAATATTTTGCGTGATGAATCTCAAAGAAATGTTATGATCTACAGGTTCTGTAGAGTATGTATTCATAACCTGTCAAAAATAAACCCCCGGGGTTGATGAAAATGTTTCATTTTTTATGATCAATGATATTTTGGTAGAAAATAGCTTAAGTTATGGTAGGAGTAAATGAAATTGTATTAGGATTAATTTATTTCACACGAGTTAATGATGAATGCATTTCAAAACTTCCATAAAAATATTTTTCATCACCTTTATCGATTTAAAGCATGTACTAACGCCATTCTATTGTTAAACGTAGCTTACTAACCTGACGTTTTGTAGCACGTATCGAGTGCGTTTGCAGGATTTCTTAGGGTTTCTTGTTGGCGTAAAACTTTGATGGCTCTTAGAATAATAGCATAAATATTACGTGAATCAACATCTATCCGGCCATATCCTGTATCGGTACGTTCCACCATATTATTATGGTAAGTCAATGATTCCAAAATATTTATATTTTTTATATTTTTTGCAGCCAATTAAAAGTACGCTGCGTGCTATGAAACGCGCTCAATGAAGTAATACACATTTTTACATTCCTTATAATAAGAGCCATACCTCAATCACCGACACACGTTAGTTAACCTCACATATTTCCTCTTTTCTGATGTCGCAAAAAATAATATCGAAATCCTGAGTGCCTTTCATTATGCATGGGATGTGGGATTCCTGCGAAAGGAGGTCCTGAGCGTGCGTCCCCCTCACTCGCTTCCTTTCTCCTATGACTCAGAAAGAACCGGACTCCTGTCCACCTCCCCCTAAAATAACAGCCCATGCTCCAGCTTCCTCCAAGAACCCTCAGGTGGTGAATTTAGGTCATCCCATCTCCCGACTCCAGAATGTGGAAAAAATATGTCACCGATGTCGAGTCCGATGGGAAAACTGAGTAAAATCATTCTAAAACCTATTGGAGAGAGTTTTCAAAATCTGATAATACGCAAGCACAATTTTTCTGGAAGATTGTTTGAGAGCACTGCTTGGAATTAAAAACAGTATCAGGTGATATTTATGGACAATTAATAGTTATTTTTCATGGATTTTTATCGAGATAGCTCCTTGATACTGATAAATGTGATTTTCTAGGGAGCATGGATATCATATTTCGCCATATAGTTATGATAATACAATGCATTTCTAAGTTAAGTACTTCATCAAGATTCACAGTATATTGTTACTTCATTAACACTCTATTTGATTGATGCATGACTTTAAAAAACACTTTAATGAAAACAATACGCCGCAAAAAAACAAGAACAAGAATGCATAAGAATTCTGCATTGGCTTTTAATGATTCGGTGAATTCTTCTCGGGTCTTCCACCGGGTCAATGGCTCCATAGCTGCCGACGTTTCGATTCCCGACTCGGTCATCGTCATCAGGGCTGATTGCCGTTCCGCCAAAAAGTGATGAAGTAACGAAGTAAATGATTCATTTACTTCGCTAGAAAGGTATTTTCCATTGAGAGACGAATTTTTTATATACCTCCTAGTATAAGCCGTACAAGATGGAAAACCCAATCTCTTCCTATAAATACCAAAGCCCTGGGAAAATCATACGTCTCCAGGTTCAAGGATCAACAACTACATACAGGTTGGCTCTGGAGAAGAAACCACCCACTTCACAATCCAAGGAGCGGCTACGAGTTCACACAACTGTTACCACAAGATTGATTATCTACCCATCATGTAATAGGGACCGCATAGTAAAGCAGGTTGAGAAGGAAGGCAATGCGGAAAAACAGGTTATCTTTCAGATTAATCACAATGGGCGCGAATGACTGACGTTTTATACCTTCCGGGTGGGGCGAAACGTTGTGTCACGCAAAATCGTTCAGTTCATAACATACACCTAGTCCCTTTATGGAAGAAATAAAAGTATTGTCAGCATAACCCAGAAAAGTCACCCAGTGTTTGAAAATAATCCATAGTAGTAAATATCGACCAATCTTAATAGTCAGGGCAGTTTCATGAACTGGTACATTTAGACTAAATTTAGCGTTCATGCGGACAATAGGATGGAGAAAAAATCACTAACAGCCCCATTTCATCCTGAACGGTGGACATACTTTTATTTATTTTTTAGCTAAATATCGGATATTATTATAATCAATGAAGCACAATACATATGATGAAATAATGTAGGCCACCAAGGACCAATTTGGACAAGTACGTATCCAATTATATCCTCATTTGCCTACTTTGAATTTCTTCCAGCGATACTCTCTCTTCCCCCACCATTCCTAGTACTTATTTGTTTATTTTCCTTACAGTTCCACATCACCTTTTACATCCTTCTCCACATCCACATTTCAAAAGTCTCCAATCTGGACCTGTTATTCTACTTCAATGGCTATGTTTCTGCGCCGCACAAAACCGAGTTTCCTCCCTTCAAATCAAATTTTCAAAAAGCCTTTTCTTAACACCTTCACTCGAAGTCCCTGCCATCAATTCGTTCGTCCTTGAGGAAGCTTTATTATCTCATGTAATTCTTTATCTTATATCCGTACTACTCAGACCATTTTGGTCCAAAATAGATAGATAAACCGTTCCACCTGCTAAGTTTTTACCTTCCAATGTCAACGTTTAACTGAGCTTTTCTCTTTCCCAGAAACAGCATAACGTTTGCTTTATTTGCATTTAGTATTATCCCATATCTACCACCCTGACCTTCCAATACACTAAAAATTATTTGCAACCCCTTGGCTGATTGACAAACCAAAGCTCAGTCATCTGCTAATCTAAATAGTTTTATGGATTCACCGCCGATTTTCATTCCTACCTCAGGCTCTCTCAGTGCCTCTTTTGCCATTTTCTCCAAATTTATCTTGAAAAGCATATGTGATAATGGGCACCCATTTCTTACCCATCTACCTAACACTGCTCATTTGGACTCTTCAACCGTCAATCTTACCTGAGCTGTATGTGACATGTACAGTGTGCGGATAAGTCTCCCATCCTTCTTGTCTACTCTAATTTATTGCAATATAATAATCATTTTCCACCATATCTACTTTATCAAAGGCTTAATCGAAATATATAAATCAGAAAAACACATTCTGATTTCATTTTATGTTCCTCTCTATTAGTGACCTCATAACTGCTACGGAATCACGCGTGTCTCTCTCCTTCCTGAACCCAAATCGATCATAAGTATTCATTGAATCCTATGCGTTCATTTGCGATCCCCATGTATCCTCTTATTAAAGATTCTGAGATAATCAAGAAAATATCCGGACACCGGAGAACATCTTTATACATTTTTAATGTACGGAATCTTAGGGCAAGAAGTTTAGTTGATATATGGATGGATCTATATGGTCATGATAATAAGGAAACAAAGGTCACTCGACCTCTGAATAAAGTACGATACGTATCTGTGAAAAAATAATGAATTAAACAGGGGAATATATTTTGTGTCTCGGCTTCCTGTTCTAACATCAGGCCTTATATTTCATTAGAAATGAGAAAAAATAAGCATTAAGTAGATTACTGAAAAAATTTAAATGACTGCGGAAATTTTCTAAAAATACCTTTGCTAGAATGAGGCTTACTCCATGTAATACTGATAAATAATGGGTAAATCGTATTGCGCTTATAGATGTTTGATAGATTGAACGCCAACAGAATACAAACGAAAATACCTAAAGAGACTGTTATCGTATATTTTACTGTCCATCAATGGCAGTTATGCAAATGGACTCCTAAAAATTAACGTCCAGTAATGGTAATGGAATATGATTGCTAATAGTATCACAATATAATAATGCTCCAAAAACCATTTTCACACGACTGAAGACTCGAATAAGTTATCATCTATTTTGGCTTCCCTTTAGGCCTTGAAAGACACTTTCTAAAGCATTTCATCATAATTATAAACCATAGCCACAGGTAGTTTAATGGTATATATTGAACAAAACTCATTTACTAACGTAAAATTGTGCAAATAATCCATAATTACAAATTATGTCTAAGCCTTATATTGTATTCACCAGGGTTTATCTCCCGTTCCCCCTTCTTTCCTGAAACTTTATGGCATGCGGATCCCGCCATGTCGATTGAACGTGATTGCCCCACATCTAGCAAGCACATTTGCTCAAGGCGTTCGCTAATTTGTTTTATTCAACTTGTAGAACTCACAAAGAGGTTGTTTCAATTATGTATAATTGTGATATTTTTCAAAAATCGCAATGATGACTGTTTAAATAATGATTACATATAGTAACAAATTTCTCACCACACTTCTCCAAATGCGTGCTTTCCAGAAGGCGACAGGCAACTCTGGACACTTCCGCCATTATAAATACGAGGTTATTCGGTAGGATGTTTAGGAAATGGGGAAGGATGGAGATAACCCCGGCCCTAGCCTTCTCTTTACAAAACACGCTAAGCAAGCCAATATTTAAGGTCCCATTTGACAGACGGGTAGTCACTTGAAGTGCTCTCCAAGAAGCACCCCAAGAAAGAATCGGAATACTGAGAAATCCTTCCACCTCCGGGATTCGATTACGGGTCCTCAGGAAGGGAATCCAGTGCATTTACCTCTATCCCGATGCCCTTAAATCAAAGAACAATTGTAGGCAAATGCAATGAACGGAATTTTTGTCACGTTAATGTATAATAAAGTTAGCTTAAAATATATCTGGTTTCCGAAACTGGAGGAGAAAGAGGGGGGAGGACGGGCGATACTTTCTTGGTATGCTTAATCTTTCGGAAGACTATATATTTTTCACTATTTACAAGGTGCTTTCCAAAAGTAATGCAATTATTTAAAAAAATAATTTATTGAACAGATTTGCACAAAGACTTAAAATTCTTCAAAGCACCGTCTTTGAGCCTCGACATTTTTTTCCAGCGACTCTGCCATCACCGGTATGCGCCCTAAAAGGCGTCTTCGGGGACCTCTCGCAAGGTCGTCGTCAAGGCTGATTGGATCACTTCTATGAACGAAACACGGGTTCCTTTCAGGGCTGCCTTAATCCGAGGGAACAAAAGCAAGTCTTCTGGGGCGTTTTTAGGACTATATGGGGGGTGGGGTAGCGTTGGAACCTGGTGTTTGGCCAGAAACTCGCGAACTCGAAGCGCTTTGTGGCTAACACTTTGGGCAACAGCTTGGCGCACACTTTCCTCATCGCTAAATCTTCAGTAATAATGCGAAACAACAGTACACGACAAGTTCAGTTCATTGGAAACCATCTTGATACTCATCCAACGTTCAGAGTTCAGAAATTGTCGAGCACGAGCCACATTTTTGTCGGTTTTGCTGGTTCACGGCCGCCCACAGCGTTGTTCGTCGTGAACCTCTTCCCGGTCTTCCTTTAAGGTCTTTAACCCCTCGAAACTTGTGAGTAGGACAGAGCAGAGTCCTCGTAAGCCTCGCGAATCATTTTGTTAATCTCACCAAGAGAATTTTTCAGTTTAGCATAAAACATAATCATGTAACGTTGCTCGGCCGCCGATTCCATTTTTTTGTGGCACGGTCGGCGCGCAAATGTTTAAAATAACTGACATCCTGACGCTTCCACAGATTTGAGAGCACTAAGACCGGCACAGCTCAGCGTCCCAAAGTCCCTCCCGCCTACCCCAAGAGATTCGATCGGAGCGACGAGGAAATTCAATTGCATTACTTATGGAACGCACCATGAAAACTTAAGCGTCACATAAATTCAGGCATTATAATGAAAACAACCTTCAAAATGAGATGGTTTGGAATAATTTCTAGTGCAAACCCCCAAAAAAACAATGGGGGAGAAAATATATGCAAGGTTAGCTAATGGTATTTCCAGGTTCACTTAGAATACCTATGCAAACTAAAGCCAGCTGTAGATAAACGCGAACAGCGAGTAAACAAACGAACAGATGGAACATGTGAATGAATCAGCACACAAACGCGGCGGGGAAAAAATGAGCGCCCGCTGTGCTCGGACTTGAGTCTCCACGGATTACCCATTCAACTGCATTTTCACGAGATGTCCGCACGAATTCACCCCAAAAGACCAAATTATATACAGCATCTTCACGGAGAAAATATGTCTACTCCGTCAGGGGACATGCACCTATTGTTTCAATCAAGCTGTCTTAATTACCTTAACTTCTGTGTTTGGTCGCATGACCACAGGTAGGTCACTTATGCGTTCGGATTTTTTGATGAATAAATTGAGCGACCAACTGGAGGAAATAACGACGAGGCCTTAAAAAGGAATGGTATGCAGGTTTCGAATCTATAATTAACGAGGCTATTGTAATGTAACATAAATATTATAGATGGTATCTGTGTGCAAATAATAGTGGTCAACGTCATTCTAATGATGACCACTACCAATGAATACTGACCACAGTTCTACCTTATATTATTTTCATTCGGTCATCATTGAGGTCCATTTAACAAATAACATATCACATTTCTATCTTTATTGTAAGTAATCAGGAAAAATCGAAGAACATCTTTCGAGGGGTAAAAGTAAGATAATGCCACAAGTGCTAATGGACTTTTCCTGTCTTGAAACAATTTATGCATCGATAAATGTTATTCTCCTGCACTGAATTCAGATACATCTTACATTTATTTAGACGCATTCCGGACGTAATTACATTTATTTCCTTCTGTTATAAATTTAGTTTTCAGATACTGACATTCTGTCCGCAGAAATTTTCAAACTAAGTTTTCCATTGTTTTCCCCTTTT
Source organism: Hetaerina americana (assembly GCF_022747635.1). NCBI lineage: Eukaryota > Metazoa > Arthropoda > Insecta > Odonata > Calopterygidae > Hetaerina > Hetaerina americana. The sequence goes on from NW_027286181.1 coordinate 38,299,223, forward strand.
TAAGTTAAAATGACTAATAGGCAGGATACTGTTCGTAAATTATTTGTAACAAGAGAATTTTTAAGATAGCAACAACGGGATATATACCGAGAGGTATACATTTATGCTTATCCTCCTTCCTCTTTGGCTTGTCATACTTGCACTTATACTTGGAACAATGCTTAACCGATGCAAATAAAAATGACCATTTCACATTATAATTGACTCGACAGATACAATTATGTGCTCCCACATGTGATTCCTGGAGAGTTAGCCTGAATCGAGGTGCAATTGGACAGCGTAAAGATAAATGAAGTCATGCTACACTATCAAAATACTGATATTTTTACACTTGTCACCAATTACCCAAATTCTCTACCCACAAACGAGCTATCATTATTGTGAACCTCAAAAGAGTTTATTAATTTGACGTTCAATAGGGAATTTAGAAAAATGGACAAATTACTATTTACCGCTAACGTATTATTTGAGGCTGAAAAATATGATCAGCTTTCAATAGGCAAGGTTTCAGAATATCAAAGAAATGCCCGAGAAGAGGGCTATAGAACTATTAAGAATAGTCCTAGCATATAGAGCTATTAAACTAAGGACTACAGCCTTATACTGAAGTAGGCTATATGTAAATAACTCCTCTTGCCTACATAGTGCCGCCTAAATATTCAAATTTAGCTGCTCTTTTACGGAAAAAAAATTAATTGGGATCACCGCGTAGGAAGGAGCTGGGTATTTCCTACTAAACACAGGAAAGAAATATTCTCCATCAATCATTCTTTAGCTGTGGTCATAAATTCCTATTCGGAAATCGGCTTGCCCACGAATGGCTAGAGAGGAGTGAGCGGTCAGAAAAATGTAGAGAGGTAGGCACGGTAGGGAAAGGCGATGCAAGATGGGAGGGAGACAAAGAAGTCAAACAGGTAGATACAGTTCCCACTTCCACTAATAGGCATCCATCGAATGAAAACTCAAAACAGAAAGGAAAGGCGGGCTCTTATGGGGGCATTTCTTCATCACTTCCTCCTATTGGCTAATTGTTTACAAATCGGGGCGCCGCTCTTCATTCGCTTAATGAAAGTATTTCGCCGTGGTAAAAAAAAGTTTTGCCGATCCATTAAATCATTTGAATGTTGAGCAAGCTATTTTTTTATCCACTCTCTTGAATTCGTTCGCTCACGAACTCATATCAGACACTAATTATGTACTATTTTCTCAGCATGCTTACGATAATGTCGGCAAAAAACTAATTACATCATATTAACTAGGAAGATAAATTTCTTTGCCACCTCCGTCGCTTGCTTTAATCGCTTGGATAGAGATAGAATGTCAATTAATAGTATTTTGACATATCGAGATTCATTGAAATATGAAGAACGGTGGTATATCCAACAAGCAGTGTGGCCTTTCTAATAATGCAAAGCGAACTGATATTTTACAGAATTAAGAAAATAAAGTTATTGCACCAATTCAAATAAAATCCATACTTATATGCGGGCCTAATGAAATACTTTCGATGAGGAAATGAAAATTTTTAAATTTTCTTTTCGAACATTTGTAGGTCAGTTGCTAATATTTCAGGTAGTTCATCTGAAAAAGATATGACTTTTGTATTCACTATCAAACTCATCTTAAATTGTTTGTTAGAGTTTAAATATTAGTGATCAACCATTCTGCGGGGCTTATATTGAAGAATTTCCATGTTTTAAATGTGTTCGGTGAGATCTACTGTTTTGAGGACAATATATTGCCAACTCTATTTTTTTCCGTCCAAAGTAAAACGATAAATTGGAACATCGTGGATGACGCTTCGAAAACGAAGAAAAGTTACCACTTCAAATTCTATATTCATTTTAATTTTCAATTCATATCAACCCTCTATCAGAAAATAGTTAAACCACTGTTTAAAAGAATGTAATGATGAATGTATAATCATTTTCATTTAATACATTCAAAAAATACATTAATAATTTCACAAAAATGAATTATTATTTCGACACATTATGGTCATTAACTGTGTTAGGAATAGTGTCAGATGCAATTTTTCTAGGTGTTACCAACCATGTGAGAATAAATATTCCCTAGGGAATATTATAGAATAAATGCTATTTATTAATACACGTATTGCATGTAATTTTAAAGGAAAATCTTAAAAAGAGATATATATTTCACGTTTAAAACCCGGAAAATAAAGTACATTATGATATCTTGCATTTAATTTCAAACTTTGATGCTAATAGTCAACAAATACAGAGACAATGGAATTGCAGTTATTACGTAGTGTGTGAGCCTGAAAGTAGGACTGAGAAATGCAAGCATGCAATTCCTTTTACAACCAACCTCTGTAAATAAAATTTTCTGGATGAAAGATTTGGAAACACTCTTTTACACCAAACCACTCTTTTGCATTCTGGTTATTGCATTTATTTTAGCCTTACATTTCGAGTCTCACGAACTGTCCTAAACTAATACAATTTCACAAGCATTTCTATGTACTGATCAATGCCATAAGTTTCCGACTCGATTGTTCTCTGATTAATGCAGAATTTTATGGATAATTAAATGCCCCTACGTCTTTGCCTTCTACACAAGGGGAAATCAGATAATATTTTGTAAAAGATGATTCATAATGCATAAAATATGGTAGCAATGATTAGGAAAAAATAATATTTAAAGCTACATTCATCCACATTGATCCCAAATAATAGTGATAATGCCTTCCTTCTTATATCAATGCAAACATCTGAAGAATTTGTATCATTGAGCCACTTGAGCCCGGGCTCCAATCGCGGTGATGGCCGGATTTTTCAATGCTATTCCGATCCCTGCTTGAGGTGCTTTATGGAGAGCACTTTGAGTGAGTAAGTCGTCCGTCGCGGATGTTAAACCGTGGGTCTCTTGGCGCCTTTCGATAAGAGTAGGCCAATGTCCACGCCGGGTTTCTCTCCACCCTTTCTTCATTCCCTGAAACATTCTAGCCCTACCAAATTACCCATCTATCCTTAATGGCCTGACTCTCTGCTGTATCGGTCGCCTCCCCTAATAACTAACATAACTGCATACGAGAGTATGCCACAACAGATAAATGTTACGAAATTGCGTTTAGATGAGGATGAATTATAAAAAATATGATAAATTATGCATTTAAGTATTTTCTGTAATTTATTAACGATAGTGTTCCTGAAAAAATGCACCCGTGGTTACTCTAAGACTCTTTTCCCAGGATGAAGAATATCTTAATATCGCAAAAACATAGGGAAAACATTAAATACTATGCCATTTCTAAGATATAATTTGAGAAAATCCCAAAAAGATCAATGAGACGTTGAGAAACTACGGCTGGAAAAAGAAAATGTAAGTTTTTTATGGAATTAACTAATTCGAGAGAGTAAGCATCTATTAACGCACGCATTAGTTAAATGTAATTGACGTATCGAGTTATTGTTTATTGAATTTGTACTCCTAGTTAGAATTTTATTTATATTTTATTTTTTAAGCTTTACAAAAATATTTTTCGTCTTCTTAATAATAATCTTAATAATACATGCAGATATGTAGATATTGTAATATCGGGAACTTCTAGGATTATATTCTGCCAGTTCCAGCTACATAAATATGTATATATATAGTTCTATATATATATATATATATATATATATATATATATATATATATATATATACAAATCAAAAACTAGAACAGGTAGAACAGTTTACGTATCTCGGTAGTGTTTTGGACCAACACGGTCAAAGTAGTAGGGACGTAAGGAGAAGAATTGCGCTAGGCAAAGAGGCTTTCACAAGGAGGAGGGAGTTGATGACGGGAACGTTGAGTAAGGATGTTAAGAAAAGACTCGTAAAAACTTTGATATGGAGCGTAGCTATGTACGGCGCGGAAACGTGGTCATTGAAGTAGGAGGATAGACGTAGACTGGAGGCTTTTGAAATGTGGGTGTGGAGAAGAATGGAGAAGGTGAAATGGACAGAGAGTGAGTATGGTGGGCGAAGAGAGGGGTTTGCTGGGAGCAATCCTATGGAGGCAGGAAAAGTGGCTGAAGGGGGTATTGACCGGCAGCCGGATGTTGAAGACTGTAATTGAGGGGAGAATGTTAGACAAACGAGGAAATGGAAGGAACAGGATAGGGATGTTGGACGGGATGAAGGGAGGAAGAAAGTACTCAGAGCTGAAGAGGGACCTGATGTAAAGTAGGATGTTGTGTTTTCCTAGGGGTCACAAATTATTAAATTAGTAATTATGTCCATCCAAAAACCTACCTTAACCGGTAGATTACCTAATAAAAAATATAAAAATTATACCTTGGCACTTTTCATATATTGCAGAAATGTGGGATCAAATATAAATTGTCTGTCATGTTTTACCTCAAAATCAACCTATAAGAGTAATTATATATCCTTAACCGACTCACCATATAATGTAGCAAGTACTTAAAAATTAAATAAATGTATAATGGAGTATTACCTTCCCTTCCTTTAAAAAAATCATAGGTTTTCTAATATTTTGACGTCCATTTATCTAACATTTCTATCGATTAAAAATAAACAAATTAAGTAGCTTCAGGCGTGATATGGTGGAAGTCGAACATGATGAATAACTGCATAAATATCCGTAATATTACTGACACATTTTTGATCAACGAACATTTAGGCATCACGCCACCATAGAGTAACAACTAATTATGCTAATAATGATATCTAGAAAAGCAGATTATGCAATATTCCTCCACAACTTATTATCAATTTAAATTCGATAGCTTTCAGATCTCCGCGCAAAGAAAGTGAATTGGACGTTCATTAGATGGCAATTACTCTCCTATGCCCTGGATATATACCGACTAGCACATGTATTCTTGCAAATCGTGCGATAATCCCGTTTGACGCCGCCATCATGGCCAAACCACCGCTTCCTCAATTCCGCATATTTTGCAATCGCGGAGCGTGCGCGCGACTTGAATGCATTCCCCCCTGCGGGCTCCATTTAGAGACACTTTTTGGGTCGTTTCGCCAGGCAGTCGGCCAGTTTGCTTGACTGTTACCCTCGGGGCACGTAGAAGGGGACAGTCACTTCGGGCTAGAAGGGCGATAGGAAACGACGCCACACGTGCGAACGTCCGAAGTTATTGCGACTAAATCGGATGCGGGAGAAGTTTGACGCGGGGGATAGGGGAAAACAGACGATATGGAAGTAAAACAAGAATTAAAAAAATACATTCAGCCAACGCTTCTTGGCTATCCTTTCACTCCCGAAAATTTCCCGAAGAACCAGTCCCACCCTCTTCAACGGCAGAAAGTTAAAAAAAAGGAATGCGAGAGAACCCGGCCTCACAATGTTTACGGACGTTTTCCCTCTGGTTAGGCGCTTGGCTTCCGCTCACTCGACAAGGTATGACAATCCCATAACCCCTTCCCACGATCCAACCCCATACCTTCTCCCCGTCCTATAATATGGAGCCCTATGGTCTCACATAGCGCTTCAAACCTGGAGGCCAATATGGTCCGTTTCGTATATAAAAGGGTGGATATCCAAGGTGTGATCATCAGTTGATTCTGTGGTTTCAAAGGAGGAACAGCATCACCCAACGAGGCTCTAACTTGAATAACTTCCGCCAGCAAAAAAGTGAGTCTTATTCCTTCCCTAGAATTCCCTCTCATATATTCCGATATGAAAATCTCTTCAACTTGGATTCCATTAATCCCGGAGTTGAATATGTCTTGAATAGTATGTTGCTCCACTTCGTATTCAGACAGAAACTTCATAGGTTAGTTTCAGCAAATATTGCTCAAAAAATTAATCTTATACCCCACTTTTAATGAAATTCGCTATATTGATGATGAACTGGTTACAGAAATATATAAAAATAAATTCAAACTCAGCAGAGCATCAATGATAACATTTTAATGCTACCGATTTACACTACTGTTAACGCTAAAACCAGGAGAAAACTGAGCTATTTCATAATGCTACACAATTTAAATTACAGAAGTATTTTAATTAGATATTGCGCCTACTTTTAAATAAGGATTTTTTAAATATATTTGAATCATAAATACGTTCAATATTAGTATTTCATTTCTTTCGGTGTGATAAATAAAACCTCTGAATAAATTTATTATTTTAGGCAAAATTCCCATTCAGATTTCACTCTGGTAACAGCAGTAATCACTACCATTCGGTAGACTGGTCGCTTTAGGCACACTAGGTCTGTAATTAGGACAACCTGGGTAAATTAATACAGGTAGAAATAGGCTTATAGTCCCATTACAAGTTTTGTATTTTAAAATATTAATCATAGTTAAAGAATAAAAGTCAGAAATACTTCAGAAAAGGCAAAGGAACATACCCATGGATTCTTCATGAAGCCAGAGAATTTTGACCAGCTGCTTGCAGAGGGAAAGGTAACACTCAAATTTTTTTGGCCGGTAGTTAACAGAGCAAAGAATAGCATTTGATTATTTTCCAAAGAGCTCAGCATATATATATATATATATATATATATATATATATATATATATATATATATTTATTTATTTATTTATTCTCTTACATACCCTCTGCTGATAAACTATATTTAGCATAACTGATAGAGTCCGAAGGTGATAGGGAGGTAATCGCGATTGGCTAAGTTTGCTTCTCGGTACCTATGCAAATGTTTATGAATAGAATTTGTATCTACGGTTTTTTTCAGTTTAAATATTTCGCAAAATAAAATAGTGTGCGTTCTGGAGCAATAAAATTTATCGATGGCTCACGAAAGACCCATGCTATTAGGCCTAGCCGCCGAATACGCGTAACTGGAGTATGGATTTAAGCATGTATAACATGAATAACATTTAATTGATTTTTTTCGCCACAGATGTACGCCCGCTTGGCAATCCTCGCATTGGCCCTGGCCGTGTGCCACGCCTTCCCTCAGCACGGAGGATCCTTCTCCTCCTTCGGCTCTGCCTCATACGGGCATAACGCAGGCTATGGAGGTGGCTACGGATTTGCAAGAAACTACGGTGGTGGATACGGAGGACAGGGTTATGTGGCTGCAGTAGCTCCCGTCGCTAAAGTTGTCGCCCCAGTCGCCGTCGCTAAGGTTGTCGCTCCCGTTGTCGTCGGCAAGCAAGTCGCCCACGTAGACCACTTTGTGAGTACACTTATCGAAAGACCGCATATTTTATGTTAAAAATCGCATTGAATGCGATTAATTTAAAATACTATATGAAGTAAATTCTCCTGCCATGAAGTTCAGCTTAGCCAATAAAAATATATTAATGAAGTTTAAAAATTTAATATAAGTTCTCTTCTTAAAAATTGGTTCCGTTGAATATAAAAACTTTTAAATTGAAATAAATAATACAATACTATAAATAAATGAAAAAATAAAAGTCAACTGCTGTCGTGTTTCTACTAAAGCCAAGTGCCTTTAAAATGAAGAATGATGCACTAGTACATTGTTTATTGCTCCTTGTAAACATCGAAATACGAGTAAAATAATGGAAGAGTTATTGATTAACTGAAATTAATATCGCCAGTGGTGCAGTCGATGGATTTCTGTTTAGAAACTGCTACCGCTCCTTTTTAGCTGATCTGATCTATCATATGTTCACCCCGGTCAACTAACCTGCAAACAGTTTATTATATATGTTATACATGCATATTTGTTTTATATTTTCTGAAGTTTATTTAAAATTTTAATATAACTTTAGTGGTGTGAAGAGCATTTATATGCAATTACAATTCATAGTGATGTTAATCGTACATTCATTAACTTATATTTGGCGTTTTTACCCCAACAGGCTCCCCCCCACTATCAGTTCGAATACGCCGTGAGGGACGAGCACACTGGTGACGCCAAGAGCCACCACGAGCAGCGTGAAGGCGACAGCACCAAGGGATACTACACCGTCCACGAACCCGATGGCACCCTCCTCACCGTGCACTACACTGTAGACAAGGACAGCGGTTTCCAAGCCGTGGTCGAGAGGACCGGCCACGCCACTCACCCACAGGCCGTGAAGAAGGTCGCCGTCGTCGCACCCGTCATCCAACACGCTCCCGTCGTCCACCACGCCCCCCTACTCCAGGCCGCTAAGTACTACTGAGCAGGAGTGCTGCAGTGACGTCCATGCACCACCGAAGTGGCCCATTGAAATTCATCATCATATTCGCAAATTCATTGAACCTGCCCATTCCTCATATCTCCGATGCCACCGCTTGTCCCATCTCTCGCAGTTTCGCCTGTATCTAGTTCACATTTCTCCACTTGAAAGATATCACATCTCCAATCACGCTTACCCCCCCTCTGTTCATCTTAAAAAAATGTTTCTCGGTGACGAGAGGATGGAAACGACCCAAGACTGAAGTCTGTTTTCATTCTTGCCCTTGTAAAATAAAATGTAAGCGAGAAGGAAAATGTGTGCCTGTAAATTTGTACATACTTTACTATTATGTTTTTAAAAACGTGAAATAAAACTTAAATAATGATCTTGTCTCTTGTGATTTCCATGAAAATCATATGCATATGAAGAGTTTGCCTTAATCTTGTTGAAATTCTTGATCATTCGCAATGCCTTGCAGAAGTGATTGAAAACGTTATTGCCGTAATCACTTGGCAAGGGGTTGGCGGCTGACTCACATAAGTGTTTAAATAACGGTAAGCATAAAATATAGTCGCTTTCTTTATCATTTTTCTTGTGCCTTTTTTGGCCGTTTGGAAATTAAGCAAAATAAAATCATCAGCATGGAATATAATCAAGAAAATCATGTTCGGGTGTACGTAAGATGGGTGAATGTGAGCAGGTTGCTGTAAAATGCGTGTATTTTCAGACGTAGTCAGTCAGTATTACATGACTATTATATTACTAATTAATATCAGTTCACATTGGAGTTATTTCACCATTACTGCGATTTTTCTGAACCATTTGATTCATTAATAAGAGAAATATTTGGTAAAGGAAAAGTGCAGCTATTTTCCCTGAAGCTGAAAAAGTTTAACTCGAACTTACTCTTGGTAGATACTAGGCTGATGTTCCCTGGATGTAAAAAAGAAACTAAGGATAAAAAAGAATATCATTCTATATAATTATAGTCAGCATGAGTGCTATGCGCAGATTCATTTCATTGATCAACGTGATATTCTGATGCAAGCGCATGTTCCCATAACATTGACGCACATTTTATCACCATTGAAAGAGTATGTTAATAGCTAAACTGCGCTATAACATAACACGTATGTTATAGCGCAGTCCAACGCTTTGAAAAGGGGTTTTTATTCGCATAGAGGCACACATTTGGAAGTTAAACCGATTGACAATTGTTCTAGGGGAAACCTTTATTTCCGTACACCTTTTCAATATTTACGTAATTCGGAAATCTATAAACAAAAAGCGCAATATGAAAACCACAGAAACACTGGAATTAATTATTTCTGTTATTTTTCATGGTATGACAGCTTTCAATAAGGTGCAGCTTTTTCAATTTATTCGCATGAGACACTTAAAGTACTCAAGCAAAAATCAAAATTCCAAACGGCAAACGCCTTATTACACAGGATAAATAAAATTAATTTATGGTCGGATATAAGAATAGTCGCAGTTATGCCATGTTTTGATCAAAATTTCATGTCACCTAACCTTCGACGTATCATATATTATTGATGATTAATTAAGCGGTTAAGCGTCTAAGAAGAAATGATTTGCGACCGGGCTAAAAATCAGATTGTTCCAATCGAAGATTTGATCGGTAATGGTGGAGTAGAGGGGTGGACTTGCACCAAGCCCTTTGGATAAACTTACACTCACGGTAAAAAGGGGGAGTTAGTAGCTGTATCAGTTCTTCTATGTTTTCCGAGGAACACACGAATTTCGAAAATTGCATATTTGTGGTTTGTATGTGGACGCCTTGATGCATCACATCGATTCGAACTCGAGGCCCTCATACCATTCATAACGCTCTTACAGCTGGATAGTCATACACAACCTCATACCAATCTGGCATTAGAATTCAACTATGTCAATGGCAAAGTAAGTTTCAAAATGCAAATAGTCTAGCGTGGGTTTATATGAAGAGTCAAAACACTCATGTCCTGGGCCAAACTCGAGGTTACGAATGGGGTTAGACGAATGCCCAACCAGCCCAGCTAAATAGGGTGCCCCATAAGAGAGTGGAACGACATAGATTATTTTTGCCTAAATAATATCCATTTTTCCCTTGCGTATCTTACGGTAAGTGGTAGCTTAGTGTGCAAAGCGTTTGCCTGCTGATCGGACACCCATGAGCACTCTCCCCAACCATTGTGGTTTTCTGGGTAACCGCAGGAGGCGTTGAAGTTCGTTATATGAGAATTTCATTACCTTGTGGCTTAGTAAAAGGGGAAATACATCCACTCGATAGATTACGTACGAACTTTTGACGAAGGCAAATTTCTGCGAATATTTGTCATTTAATAATCTTTATGAGCATTTAAATTTCATTGATTTAATTCGAGAGTATAAATTGCCATGATGCCTTAGTTGAGTTATTGAGGCTAAAAAAAACACCATTTCTGTATATGCCGTGATTCCAGTAGGATATTATGGGATAGAGATGAATAACTTTATGTTTTATTCAAATTTTACCATGGATGACTTGCATATTCTCTTCATTTAAGAAAATGCATAGTCATCAAGATCGTGGATCGTCAGACGACTTGTGGTTAAACCTCCGTGACGCATTTATTGAAAGGAAAGTGTGAGAGCCGTGAAATAAACCAGAGTAAATGAATTTAGTGCTGCAAGGGGAATTTTTTCTCCTCAAAAAGTGCTAATAAAAGCACTCGCATATACGAAGTAGGTACTTAAAAGCTTGAAAAATAATTTAGATAGAGAGCATAATTTAACCTAATATCAGACTGTCAAGATAGTAGGGAGTAGTTGCGATGGATACTTTCGCTTGGGGTCATTACCATTTACGTTGATGCTATGATTAAAGAGGGAAGGGAAAATATATGCGATGGAGCGAAAATAGACGGCAGACTAGCCAAGTTCGTATGTTTGCGAAAGGCGAAGTGAGCCCGCATACACATTGAAGTTAGTTGCAATTAAATTGGAAAAGTGGATGATCTAAAAATGAAAATTGATTGTACAATATATTTGCAAATATTTCGTAAATGCAAAATCAAATGCTCTCAAGAAAACCTTTGGAGTGAAGGAACATCATAATTTTTAAAAGATCTGTAAAAAGGGAAGTGCAAAATCATTCAACAGAAAAAAAGAGAGCTGCGAGGACTAAGGATAACTAATGAATGAAACATAAGGGTTTCACAATACTGGGGGTATCCGGGGGCATATGTAGAATGCGACGACAATTTAAGGTTATAAGATTTCCTGATTTAATTTTAGTTAACAGAAGAAAACCGATAAGCACAATGTTGGCGATTAGGAAAAGAAATTAATTACCTATAGAAGCAATAACAGTATTTCCCTTTTTACCCATGAAATCAAAAGAGGGAAGTTTATATGGAAAGGCAACGTAAGCAAAAGTACCGAAACTTAAGCCAAGGGAGATCATTACTAAATAGCCCTACCAAAACTCAACGGTACTAAAAGTACTTCAAGAATTCCATTCCTTAAGGATAAGTATGACCAACATTGCAGGAATTGTGAGAATTAATAAGGCAAGAAAATGCTTTAAATTGAAAATAGAAGCTCCTAGACGTTGGAATATAGAGCTAGCTGAGGCATCGGTATGACTCATTCAATAATGCAAGTGTTGTTTGCTTTTATTGAATCAGTATTTGGCATTCTACCATATAAGGTAGGTTTTAAATAGACCCAAACGTAACACCTTAAGATTTTCTTAGCCAAAACTAATAAGGCAACCCAATACTCAACGCTGCTATAAATACTTATTCAATTGAGCATAGATTTTACTTCTCTACATTCGGTCCAACATTACTACTCTTTTCCTCCCCTACCTCGATTGCCAAACGTCCCATCTCTCACAATCATCAACAAACCATCGCCAATTAAAATACTCCGCACCCACCTTATCACCGTCCTTCGGATTTCTCCCAACATTTCTCTCTTCTTCTGCACAATGACAATTACTTCTTCGTTTTATTTTACGTCCATTTCTCTTTCTCCATCCTTTACACTACATTTCAAAAGTCCTAATCTACGTCTATCATCTTGCTTCAACGACCATGTTTCCTCGCCATACAAAATATTGCATATGACATTTCTCGCTTATATTTTTTCAACATTCGTCAAACACATCGTCCCTGACCGTGAAAAATGAATAATAATATTAGTGGAGAAAACTATATAATAATAGACGGCTACATTATTATGGATAATATAAATGAAAATAAAATGATGGGTATAAGGAAGTATTTCAAAATTTTTATTTGAAGAAAACTAAATTAAAGACGCTGACACTGCGTCGGAAACGAATTCAAGAGAATCTGAGGAACAATAATTTACACTTTATGGAAGTAAACAAACGAATGGCTCGAGGAATAAAAGAAATCAAATATATTATATAGGCGATTTCTAGATAAGAAAGACAGAGGGTAATATGAAGGAAAACTCATTGACTATTACGACCATAACAGATTTACTGTATTCCCAAAGCAAAATAAATGTGTGCTACAGTAAAGCATCAATAATAAGGCCAATTAAAATATCTATTAGGAAGGAATAAAGCAGCTTCCACACATTAAAATGGTATTTTTCATTCAGAATTGAAAGGGTATTATATCTTGCTATGTAGAGCTCATCTGAATATATCAATGCGCAGCTTTAAACAATGCTGAAGCATGATGAGCATTTATTTCGTAGAAAGATGCAAATTAAAACCATAAACACAGTAATCAACCCGAAGGTCGGTTTAGCAAATTAGCATAGCGCAAAATAAAAGACCACTGTTTTTTTATTTGACTATAAGATCCCTCCATAACTCCTTTTTATAACTTATGTATTTTGTTTCCTTCACGATTCACATACAGCAATTACACATAATTTTCATGATTTATAAATGACAATGTAAATTAGAGTTGAGATTAATTTTGGCAAGGTAACACAGTTTCTCTTCATTCTGAGTTTCCTCTTTATTGATCAGGAACTATGAAAAAATAATTATCAATTAAGTAGGATATGGGCTTGAAATTGGAAAGAATGCCTTATTACGAAAAAAATAATCTGCTCCATGTCGAATCCATCAATTAAAGGATGTACCTGGAGCGTGCAAATAGAGAATGGATCGCTGTGCATCACAAAATAGTTTCTCCGCTATCTCCTTAAGCAGCCCGATGGACTAATGACGCCCCATCTTGATTCCTACAGCATATAATCGTTGTTCTTAGCTTTCCGTTTCAGGTACTAAAGCCCGCTTCCTCTCCTTTTCACTTGCTCAATCCTCATCCTTGTTAAGTTAAGGAGTACCTGGAGCGTCAAGCTGCAACTGTATATAAACGTTCTACTGGTACCTTCTCATCAATCAGTTGGACAAAGGAGCTCAAGAAGCAAAAACGTGAGCGGCAATTCGCAGAGGATATTAAACCAGAATTTATCGTCAACAGAAATGGCACCATCAATCAAGGTGAGACAATAATAACGGAGTAATATATATATATATATATATATATATATATATATATATATATATATACATATATATATATATACATATATATATATACATATATATATATATATATATATATATATATATATATATATATATATATATATATATATATATGTATATATATATATATGTTCAGATAAATATATAAGTAATGTATAAATTTCAATATATATATATTTGTATATATATTTATTAAAATGTATACATATAGACAAATGCAAGTAAAATATATATGCAAAGTTGTATCTACTTAATTCTCTAATATATATTAGAGCAATGTGAAATCTTAGTTGGGAGATTAATAGCGCGGATTTTCTTAGATATATTTACCTATTTATAAACATTACTATCTGACTAAGAGAAGAAGAGGACGTGCATAACGCTCCATCAATTTATATACCTAATTACTAGCACTAATTTTAATACATATGGAAGGACCGGCAATGATAATGATAGACAGTGAGTGTTTTAATACTTTTATTAGTTGAGAATAACGGGAATTCAGGAATAATGAGTAACAATATGAATTCAAAAATCCGAGTATAGAGAAACGTTTGACTATTACACAACTGTTGAAGTGAATTCAAATTTAATTACTGTGTATTCATTGCCAAAAAACGGTTCAAATAAGTTTCATAATACTATTGAAGTAGTTTAAAATTACATCTAAAAAGGTATTAAACTGTACAATTTGAAGTCATAAGATAATAATTACTTGTCATCTTTGCACATCTGTCAGTCTTTAGACAAGCAAGCATCTATAGGGAAAAAATGACTTTAATTTATCCAGGACCAATAATTTAAGGTAAATCGTTTGAGATACAAATAATCTTAGATCATTATATGATCGACTTTATCATTTTTATAGATCACCACACTTCTTATGGTCGCTCTCACCATTAGCGGCTGTCTCGCGAATCCAGGAGTTTCAAACGCCGGATACGAGGGATATACTGGTGAAGAACATGCTGTTGATTACCACGTAAGTACGAATCATAATTACACTGATAATCCATGAAGGACATGAATAATAATTTAGTAGTCGCCAACATATTCCAGGATATATAAACCAAATAAGTTGTGATGAGTTATTACTAGCTATCCTTGCCATATATACCAAAGCAGGATTTTGCTTTATGAATACCTTCCCATAATACTTGAATTGAAACATTGATTTTCTTTCAAATATCCAAAACAATTTCCGTTAAATACTAAACGTTAAGTCACTGACTATGCTGGCACAAAAAATATGTATTTATCAAATACGTTACACGCATTACTGATTTTGTATAAAAGTCACTAAGGAATTTTTTACTCCAATAATATTCACACATTTCCTTAACTATTTAATTCCTTTTGGTTTATAGAGAGTATATAGTCTTCAAGAAGTATTGAGGCTAATGAAATTCATCCTTTCATGAAAATATTTCTTTTGCAAGTCCAACCCTTACTAATATCTGAAGCTTAAAATCATTTGAAATGACCGATAAGCACAATATTTTTTCTCGTTTCATACTATTGAATAATGTTTCTTTAAAAATAATAATCTTTTCTAAAATATAAAAAAATGAGATATCACACACGATTCATGAACAGAGGTAGTCTCGGATGAAAATACTTTAACTTTAGCTATAATTTTTCCTCCAATTGCAGGCACACCCTAAATATCAATTCAACTATGGGGTGAATGATCCTCACACAGGAGACATCAAAAACCAATGGGAGGAAAGGGATGGTGACGTCGTGAAAGGTACTTATAGTCTCCACGAGGCCGACGGCACAGTGCGTATAGTGGAATACCAAGCGGACAAGCACAACGGTTTCAATGCCGTGGTGCACAAGTCAGGAGTGGCAACTCACGGCCAAAACTCTGGATACCACCACTAAACCCCCAGCATCGTTGATTAAATTCGTTAAAAAGTTTTTTGTGAGGAGCATTTTGTACCACCATGTATACCAGATGTATAAATTGCAAATAAAATCGCCACCTTTACATGTTATATTTATTCTTTTCCTCGTAAAAATAGTAGCACTTGGGTATTCATGGAAGCTCCTTCTCAGTTATTTTCTCATCGAGTTTTGCCAAATATATTTAGAACCTATGAATATTTCCTGGACATAAATATTACCTCACCGAAGTGGTTAGTTGGTGAACTAATTTCTTGGTTAGTTAGTTGGTAACTAGTATTTGGTTATTTTCTTTACACATATATGTTGACCTAGGAGGAACTTCGATAAGAAACAATATCAACCAATAGCTCGCTTGCGGCATTACACCAGTACATGGTGAGAAGAAATATTAGCCGAATTGTAAAAATAAACTGTTGAGAAAGACTTAGGAGATTATTCTATTGAGGACTTCAGATTGGGCAATCCCATCCCCATTACCTATGCCATCTCATTAATTACAATACTCAATTAAATGGTCAAACTCGACGCCAATTATCAAACAGCTGCCTGAACATACAACGTGTTTCGTAATTAAGTGAACCTCGGTCATCTGAATACAAGCTCTCTTGGAAATGAAAAGGAATACTTTTCTACAGCGCTAAATGTATGACAAAATGAATTATTTAGTGAATCCCGAATTAGATTAAACCCCTACAAAACTCCCTATCAACTGCTTTTCAATAACATTTGTGACAATTTTGCACCAAACGATGAATACGGGTATCAGAACAGGTTAGCGGAAGACTTTCAAGTGAGAGTAAGTGGATCAAGGCGAAAACCCGGAACATGGAACTGACCGTGATGAAAATGCATTGCAAGATGACAGCTGAGTCAGACTTTGCATAAGAGGAGGTATATAAAATCAACTTACTAGACTGCAGTAGTCTTAAAATAACGCTTTAGAAAAGACATGACTCTATATTAAAAATTGCCACTGGGGTTTAGGAACGATTACCATACCGCCTAAAATTCCATTTGCCCTTTCTCGATCTACTTTGGTGCGCAAAAATCTTAAGAATTGCGGTGGGTTATACTGTATGAACAATGAAATGTTAGAAGAGAGATTGATTGATGTAACAGCATCAAGAGCACCTTTCATTATATTTCGATGGTAATAACCTTTTAGCTTCTATCAACTGCGTGCCAATAATTCACAATATTTTCATCCATTTTCTTCGAATGCAATACCAATCTTTTTAAAAAGAGTTAAAGGAGATGATTTGGCGAGTAAATTAAAAATAGTATGTTGAAATTGTCGTCCGGATTAATCTGGCTGAAGCGTATGAGCCTACTAAAGCCTCTCGGGAGAGGCTGCCGCTTCGGGAATGTGTGTTCTGCCTCTGGGGATTTTGAGGAAAAGCCAAGAGGTGACACGGCATGCGGTTAAGAAATAAAGTTCATTTCATGAGGTTCATTTAAAAAATAAAATATATGCATAATAGAATAATTTATGTGAATTTTTCCGAGGCGATTAGACATACATACTATTCCTACATATTTCGTTAACGCAATCCTGCTAACTTCAGAGCAGACTGTTTTTTTCCCTGAGTTAGTTTCCTTCCAAACTAGAACGTCATGCCAAAAGACCTCGTCTTGTGTCTCACACCTTTTTATTACCACCAACCACTTCAAGCTTAAAGGAAAACAGCAGATGGAAATATTTGCCAAAGTCACATTCATGAGTGATAAAGTAAAATGGGCGCCACCGTTGCGTGTGAACAAGATTTTTATAGCATAGCAAGCGCTTAGAGGATAAAGTATTTTATCTCTGCAAAGAGACGGACAACTGCCTTAAATTTTTTTCTGAGATGATCTGATGATCATTAGGACATTCGTGATAAATTTGGGCATGGTTATTTTGGAATCATCTAGAAATAATGAAGGAGAAATTGAAACCTCCTTTTGATAAATCTGGGGAGATTTCAATCGATAAAATCTACAATAAAATGAAAATTTGATTATATTGGCCAAATCTCAGAATATTAAATGAAACATATTTTCTATATTACTATTAAAATAGGTACCAACCTACAGCTAAATGACTTATGAATCATTGCATAAATAACCTTTTTCATTGATTAAGAACGGAAACACAATTAAATCTTCTCAAATTAAAGTAAATTTCTTTTGGTGAAAGTTGTTAGCTAATGGAAAACTTGGTATGAGTTTCATATTTGACTGCGGCTTTCCATTGATGAATCTTTGGTTTAAAATTAGTTGCGTTAAAATTTTATCCAGGAAAACGTTTTTCACAGTTTTCAAAATTTGAATCCGGACTCTGTGAGTTAGTTTTCAAATTGCAAGGGCAGTAATAATTTTTTCGACTTGAAAAATGACAACTTGATTTGAGACTACAATCAATATAATTTAAATATATTTTCAGCATAGTACCAGTGATAATGGTGGTAATGTAGAATATCCATAAGAAAAACTCGTATACCAATTTTCAAACTTTAATTTTACACATATAAGTCAGTCGGATATTTACATGCACAATGGTATTTTTTTGTGAATATCTCAATTTTTCACCAAGTGATACCTGAGTTCTTTAATTTCCTGCATAGTATGCTTTCAAATATTGATTTTCAATTGATATAACTTTCTATTTCTAGAATCCATGACATTTTTCGGAATTATTAAGTAAGGTAAGCAAAAAACTAAACATTATTTTCTGAGGTAAGAATATATACCTCTGCGTTTTCAGCAATACTAGAGATAAGTACAAGCTTTAGTATAACTGAGGACCCGTAGAATTATCCAATAAAAATAATTAAAGTTAAGCAAAGAGACACCTTCAATATGAAACTCATCGAAACCTCGTTTATCGAGTTTTCAAGAGCACTTGCAACAAAAAAATTAGATGACTTGAATACATAATACTTGTCATTGGCATTCTGCATTCTATCATAATCAAGGATTTAATTTGGTCCATTACGATTCATACTTAATGCTTCGAAAATTCAAAACTATGGTATTTTCTAACCATTATTTGGCACCCTATATCCAATTGATTAGATAATTTTTTGATTCTAAAAATTAAATTCACACTACCCGTTCGTCTAATAATGTCATGCACTTAATTCAAATTAATCGGTTTTTGTTTTAAATGGCTTTATTCTTTCATGCCACCAATTAGGCTAACGCTTTTTCCGAAATATGAAGTTTTCGGAAACTTATCTTTACTATGGCGTTCGTGTAGTTTTTTACTACTAGGTTTATACTGAGGAACGTATTTTCATAATACCTCATCCGTTCTAATTGAGTTGTCAGTTTTTCCTCTCCTGCGCTATTTTTTCCTGAGCTTCTTCTATTTAAAGTGATTTACAAATGTGTACATCATTTCTCTAGTTTTTATAGTAAAATAATTTCACTACTTAACAGTCAGCATTGCTAATTTAACTATGATTTCAACATTACTAGTGCCCATTCACATTTCGAATTCATAAAAATTACACACAAGAACATTTAAAACCATATCAATCATTGCTAAAATGGAATTTTCAAGTATCAATGCTTTAAGCAGAAAAATGTCGGAATGATTTATAAATACGGATGAAATGAACAATATTAAGTAAAAGCCGCAAAGAAAAAAAACGAGGAAAAACATTTTAATTCAACCTTATAAGACAGTATATCAATCTGAAAACGCATGGCGATAAACTATAAATCCAAAGAGGTTTGAAAAAAAGAAAGGAAAAAACTGTGAAATATTCAGAATGGCAAATAAATAATTCTTAAAATACCAGCTTTTGATTGAGCTGAGAAAATAGTGCTACCCTACATTTCAGATTAGAGATTTCTGAAAGATGTGGTTGACAAATTTGGAGAAGAAAATTTCTTCCGCAGAAATGAATCGGGTGTTAAGCGCCTTTTCAAAAAGACAAAATTAAGGTCACTAGCCGCACGAAGTTCCTTTTGATTGGACCATTGATCATTCTGTCAACGTCGATAGGTGGGTGATCTCCGAACATTCCAGTGAAACCCAATATACGTGATTTATTCGGTCACAGAACTTCTTCGAAAATAAAATTTACTGAAGAAAAATTTCTCTGTACTCTTTACCAACCAACCAACCCTAAACATTGAAGATCGAAGAATGATTGGTGGAATTCTAAAAAGGGAATACCCACGACCAGTTTCCATTCTAAATATGTCTTTTATTCATTCCTGCATCAGACTGTAAGTGAAATTTTGTGTGAAGAAAATCGGTCGTAAAAATCGGAAAATCGATAATGTAATGAGTAAGAAACGTTATATATTGCGGAGGGGGCTCTTTTGTATTTAAATTATCAGTAATTAGAGATGTATTCATAGTTAAACGATATAGAATATAGGACGGAAATAGATTATGAGAGAGGAAGGATAAGGAATTCTTCAGGAAATCGAGATTTTCAAATATGCATGGCTACATTGTGAAAGAAGCCAAAATAAATTGGCAAAAAAGTATGAAATGGTATTTGCTTAAGGAAAGGAGATTTTTTCAAAGCTCTCAGGTATTGATAACAAAGAATATGGCCACTATTGCGGCAGGAAATATTAGAGAAGAAGGTCTTCATGATGTGCCCCAACTAATTTAAAATCTTTGAATCTATGGAAAACCTTTCAGCTACCTTAAATTATCTACCTATAATCGATATATTTCCTATAATATCACTGATAATTCTATTCTATAGAAAACCTGCAAAAATGAAAAATATTTTTTCGGTTTGCAGGCCTTATTTTGCCTTCATGAAAAATCTATGTTAGCTTAGGTTAAGGAGGGGACAAAATTGCAGAATTATGCCCCTTTGAATTATGTAGTAACATGGGATCTCTGCTTGCCGTAGTTATTATTGCATAAATGTACGACGTTTTCGAGAACATATGTAATTTCCAATTAGAAACAAGATTACCAATCAATTTATGTTTTCCGTATCTCTTTACAAGATGTAAGGAGATACAGTTTATGGGATTATTTCAAAGTCAAGAATATTCATTAATACGCACTTTTAAAGTATGCAATCGAACACGTCAGGGTATTCTTAGCTGATTTCACTGACGTCAGTTTTATTCAATGTTCATTAAGTTGATAAAATCTTTGGTTTCACTCACATGCAGTTGTACGTGAATATATTAACATTCTACTTACTCCAAAGTTAATAAGAAAATAAGGTTTTTGGAAAGACTTCCGTAGGTATTGGCAATATGCAACATTCAATATTTTGTTTTCTTTTCCCAAAATGATTTTCTTGCCCCGAAACACTATTTTGCCCTTGAAATACTAGTATGAATAAAATACCTCAGAAAATTATCAGGTTTAGATCTTTTCCCTGCCTTTCTTCACTCTCTTAATATTTAAGCATACACTTAGGTGCACAGGAAATGCTAATACACAAAAAAATGGTTCCATAGTAATTGTAATGAATAGTAATGACACTACCTACGAGTGGATCATAGACAAGGTACATTATACATACATATGATACCAGATATCTATTACAAGATGCATCGGAAATTTTGTATCATTGATAGTTTTTGTTTACTAAGTTCTATGAAATGCTTTGGCTCTGCAAGTTAATATAATTGATATATCTTTAGCTGTTGAAGGTATTCACTCAGTTCCATAAAATAATTCCATGCAATATCCAGCAGTAAAATCATTAATCAATACATATAGTGGCAAATAAAATAGTATATTAAATATATTTTATCTACAAAACATATTTTACTGCCCACCGGTAATTTGCTGGCTAATACTCCTAAATGTTGTTTTATCAGCTCATCTAAAAACCATCACTGGCAATATTGTCATTAACAATACTCCTCAAAACTTTATGCCGCAGTGCGCACACAAAAATTACTTGATTAACCAACAATCCCAAGCATATATTGCATAATATAATCTCAATATGTATGTATTTATACAATAGAACAAATTACTATGAATGTCTTTGCAGCAATAGCTTTCTCTTGTCAATCCAATTAGTTGTGAAAAATCGTCGGTCTTTTCTAAATGAGACAATAATTTCAAAGAGAAAAAATACAAGAGACACCGTCACATAATTCAATACCATAAACATAAGAGAAAGATCATTTACATCGCTAATGATATATGATTGCTAATTATCAATAATATGTCACTAATTTTCCATTAATATCAACTGATAACAGTAGTCCGTAAGATGAGCCATATGCTATTTTTTACAATTTAACAACGTTTTTATTTATTACGATTAAAATGAAATGAAACACAAAACGAAAAACAAAAATGAAATGACATCTGGAATTTCTATTTGCAACAAGAAAGCTTTTAAATCACTTATTAATAAAAGAGGGCTACAGCTTGTCTTGAAAATATTCCTCTAGTGATTTCTGACGATAAGTTCTAATTGTATGAAGGCAGGAAATGGAAGTGGAATTTTCTTGAAAGTTTTTGATGCCATAAATCTTGACATATTTCACGTAACCTGATGCAGCACACTTTTTTCCTTGAGCGAGCCGATGTGCCCATTGTTATTCAATCGGAAGTGTATTCCGTTCCGCAAGACTGCGTCATTCGCCACTGCCCCTCCTTCCCTTTCACTCTACTCGATTTCAGGTGAACCAGCCGCGCCCTTACCACTTGTCCTGTGCGAATGGGTTTCACTTCGAGAGGCAGTCTACCCATCGTCCACACGGGGTAAAAATTTACGAGAACACCCCCATCTATGGTGTCCTGTTTGAAACCAGAATTGCACCACAAGACCTCAGGCTTTAGCTAAAAAAAACAACATTCATCTTTTTGCATTCCAGAATAGTTGTTTGCCCAAAAATGTTACTTTTACGGGAAATGCAGACAGGCACCAATTAAATTTACATGATCAAGGTTAAAATGGCAGTATAATCAATTAAATTCATTTTGTTATAAGTACTGAAAGAGTCCTCAACCAATAAATGTTAAGAATTGCGAAAAGAAAGTCTTCAACGAAAATCAACTTGTTTCTGCAGATTAGTGCTAAATTTAGCTAGAGTTTTTCCAGAGTTTGTTTAGCTACTTAACTTAATATATATATAGCAGTGAAACGTTACCCTCTTCATTTTTTATGGGTTCATGTGCATAATTTTGAAAAGTCCCCGTTTTGGCATTAACGATAAAGTTATTTCAACAAAAATAACCTCATAATGGACACAATGTTAATAATACGCTGTGGAATCTAAAAAGGTGCAATAAAAAGTTGCAACAACAGGGAGAACTAAAAGTTGAAACAAGCATACCTTAGATGTAAACATATATCCTAGAACAAGAAGAGTTTCTGAAATACGAACTCATAGCTAATGATGACTAATATAATGACAAATATAAAATGCTTGTAATACAGAAGAAAAATTCGAATCAATCTTTTGAAAGGTTTTAATTTTGATTGAGATACCAATGCTGTTGCACTAAGATCGAAGTTCTATTACTTATTTTGAAATCAGTTTCTCAATTGAATTACCTACCTTTCGTTACAATAACTACGGCGTAGCCATCCATTATTTACTTATTATATTTAGTTGGAGCGTACTCAATTCTATCATAGAAGATTATAACTTAGATAATGCCTATTTGAGATACTGAGTGCTGGATGATTCGTTTCACAATAATGGCATGAAAAATAAAAGGTAATTTATTAGTTTTATAATTAACTGGGGCTAATTGTTTTAATTAATTTTTTTGAGTGTACATATGGTGGGGACGATTGTATGAGAATAAAATAAACAAATTCCAAAATAATTTACCGCTTTGCAAGTACGGGAATTCTGATGTCATAATTGGGTGAAAAAATAAAAAATATATATTCTAGCATGCACAATTTCAATTAGGTATATCTGAAACGGCGAAAGTTTGTAAACACTGGAGTTTTTTTATGTGGGATAGTAAATGCTTTCAAATATGTATCGATTGTACCTGACTTTTCATCAATTTTCACCAAATTTCACCAAATGAACTGTTATTGAACTCAATCAAGTTTAAATGGGAAAGAATTTTTATATCCTTTATTTCATAGAAAATATAGCATATAAATCAGTTAATAATTAAAATTATCTCCATTAATATAAAAAATTAATGATAATCAAAAACTTCTCATAGTAATATGTTACGTAATCATCAATACTGTTTTTCCGGTACATGCAGATTTTTGGCCGTTGTCTAAGTATCATAATTTCAAATTATACTAAAGGATAACAAAAAATCTGGGTCTATATCAAAGGTGAGCTCTAGGTTCGTTATAGTTTCAAATAACATCCATACATATTTACAAATAATTTCAATGTGCATTATAACGTGGGTGAGGAGGGCACGAATGTCTTTTTCATTACTCTCGCAGTAGGGAGGGAGGAAGGAGAATGGAATTGCCGAATTCAATACAGGAGTAAACGATACTAATCGCCCTGTTGGCAACACTGCTACAAATGTATTGCCCACTGGAAAATCGCCTATTCACTATGAAAATTCCTTTACACACCTCTCTACGTTCGACCCGCCCATTTGCACCCAACCTCTCTCCGACCGCCTCTAAAGAAATTTATGAAGGTGGAGGATATCCACCCCATGGACGACGTTTCCGAAACACCATACTCTCGTATATATAGCGGTGGAAAACGCACCATTGGCATCAGTAGATCAAGGTACTCCAAAGAAGAACATTCGTGTTAAAGGAGAACATACGTCAACCAAGGTCCGTGGATATATCATTATGGGAACATTTACTTATTGCTGACCAGTTCTCTGTGATGCATGAATTCTGAGCCATGAGCCAAAAACATTTGGCGTGACATAAAATTTTTTAAATTTGCTGTAGACGATGAAATGTTTCAAAAATGTTTTTTCGTTTTTTGAAAAAGAAATTTAAAAAACATTAAACTAGGTAAAATATCAAAAGAGCAAAGTTGGGATTTAGTTTTAGAATATGCACTTAAGCTAGGTTCAAATAATTTTCCAGCTCTAGGGATAATTTCTATTAAGATTAATACTCTATAGTGTTAACATTAGTGGTAAACCGGATTACTCCTCAAAAAATTGCTTCTTACATGTTTACCCTGTGTGATGATGACGACTTCAGTTGTTCTTTAAGGCAGATTTTCCTTAAAAATAATCTTTGGCTGAGTATATATTTGTGATTCCACAGGGTTTTTATCCAATAATTTTTTATTTCAATTCATTTTCCTCCTTTCCATATATATCTTTGATTGTCTTCTGACTTGACATCTAAATAACCTGCATAAATATAATTAGGGGAATCATTCAAATTTTTCGAAACCTGTATCTCTATATATTTTACTGGTATATTTATTTTATTTAAAATGCACTCAGTCATATGAGTATACTCTACGTAAAGTTGTAATACCTCATGCTCAAATTTATTTTTCATCGCTTTTCAGATGATTTCTCAAATCGCAATCGTCACCATGGCCCTGACCATTACCTACGCACTTCCTCAGCACTACGGGTACGGAAGACAGGCTTTAATTGCCGGACATGCAGCTCACGCCGTTGATTATTATGTAAGTTGCATTTCACTTCAGTAAACATATTATGAAAAACGATTATCTCTAAATGATATTTTTCATGACATTTATGTTCACATTCACAATAAACTTTTCCAAAAATGTCAAAATTAGGGTAATTTTTATCAGTTAATAGTTAGAGAAAACTAAGATCCTTGTTGATTTTATAAACAATGAGAATCAAATGGTCAAACGAAAGGGATACCTTAGAAGGAACTTATTTTTGGTAATCATATCTACCTTCCTACTAAACGAAAATTTCCCTCCGTTAATAATGACTAACATTCCATTTCCACCGGAGATCCGAGTTTGATAGTTACCGTGGGAGTTGAAGCACGAAGGAAGATCAGGAAGAAAATTTGTCTGATATCATTGGTGATTAACGTACATTGAGAAACGGAAGCTTCCAATTTCTGATGATATCGTGAGCACCAGTGACTCCCCGACCGACAATTCAAGCCATCTGACTTCGATGACTGCCAGCCTAGCCAATTATTTATTTTGAAAAGGTTTCTCCAAATACGTCGATTAGTCCTTATTAACTGCTTCCGTCCTTCGTCTGTCTCATTCAATATAATATGGTTTATAACCCAATCCCTGAAGTATCTGTTAAAAGTTGTT
Organism: Hetaerina americana; assembly: GCF_022747635.1. Taxonomy (NCBI): domain Eukaryota; kingdom Metazoa; phylum Arthropoda; class Insecta; order Odonata; family Calopterygidae; genus Hetaerina; species Hetaerina americana. The sequence goes on from NW_027286181.1 coordinate 38,324,924, forward strand.
CGTAATATTTAATTTTTTGCTTCAGGGTGTAGTCAATTTCTATATTTGAATACATTAGTCAATTTACTACAGCAAACTACGTACGTACAGCAAGCTAATACGTACACACAAAGGAAATGATTGATAACAGATAACAGAATACTTCCGTCTGTAGTGAGACTTGTGGTTTGATTATGCGGTGAAAATTCCTCAAATTCCCCCTAGGACGAGAGACTCTCGAGTTGTGACCCTTGAAAATGAATTTTCCGGTCCCTCTTCGGCTAATGTTTCACCTTTTTTCGGAAAATTTCTCGTGTTTTAGAATTTCATTTGAAAATAAAAGACTCTTTGATTCATGTGTAAGGGCGGAAGTATTGAAGTTACCATAAATCAACCAAAGCGGAAATGCATAAAATCTTGAAAAAGTTTTGTCAAAACTCTTCTTTCATTCGACAACGCCCAAATCGTTACACTGAGAAAGCTATTATGTCTATTTTGTTTATTATGACTCAGGATTACTAAAAAAATATGGTCTTAACTCCGTCAACACGATAATCATAATGACAATACACGCATTCTCCTACATCTTTCCGATGAGCTTTTCCGTACGATGAAATAAATGTAAAATATACAATACCTATGAAAGATTCGAATTAAACCGGATCCAATAATTATAGTTCGGTTCAAAATATTAAGTCATTGAATTTTAGGCTCAAAACAATCCTTTATGATCAAATTCTTCTTCCTCCCCAGTGGGCCAATAAGTTTTTTCATTTGATTGGTCAAACAGTTTAAACAAATACCAACGAAAATTTGACAGGAGAGTTTCATTTCAAGAAGGTTTTACCCCACATAGAAATTAATGAATCATTTCACATGCTGTGGATCCATACTCGGTATTAACATCTGCCTATTCTACACATTTATAACCCGGAAGTTACGACACGGCACGCGCACTTCTGGAGTATTCTTTACTTTAGTTTACCCACACAGTTGAGAAATAATAAGGTCCGGAAAGACTTAATAAGAATCTTAACCCATATTAAAGAATGAATAACTGAAATTTTCTAACTTTAGTTTACAAATAAATGAAAGTGTTTAGTGATTAAAGATCTCAGAGTGTTTGCAAAGAAATAAATTGAGAAAAGAGTTCCTTAAATATACATTTCTCAGGTAAATGATCGTAGGATTATTAATTTACATTGAAGTTTTCAAGTTATCGTAAAGGTTTTAATGCTTACCTCGATTTTACCTTTGTGTCTGGTGAAATTAGTGGAAAAAATCAGATCTGAATATGTTTCAGCATTCAATTTGTTCTCATCATGATATTAACTAAATATGTCCAGGCTCATGAGGGAGCCGTAATTTAAGATTATCGGAATCCGATTCCGAAACAAAATAATTTTCAGCCTATTAGTTGTGCAAATTCACACTAGTTACTAGTACCTACGAGGGGGGAAAAATTTCCGACCCCAGAAATTTTCAGAAAAAATGTCTTGCATTATTTAGGTCGGAAACTTTTCAGACCACCCTCTTATTATCCAAATACCAAGGGATTAAAGTTTTCCATAGTGATCAAATAAAGTAATGTCCTTGATAATGTAATATATTACAGTTACATGGGCTTATAGAACTAATCCACGAATTGAAATTTTAAAGAGATATTTAAAGTACAGATTCCACGGTAGAGAAAAATATTTTTGCGTGTGATGCTTCCTGAAAGTTAAATGAGAATTCCCACACGGTCCTTGCACTTGTCGTCGCGATATTCACGAGATGAAACATTGAGATTACCAATCAGGAATACTATCTGTACATATATCTAGAAATATAAGTGATATTTCTCATAAAATACGAAAATTCTATTTTAACATTCACTTTTTTATTGTTCTGGGTGGTCAAAGCTTTTCCCACATGTTACAGAAATAACCCTAACATTTATTAGGTTACAAAACGTATGAAAATTCTAAAAATTAAAATAAAATTCCTTAAAAATCATTTGAATCGTTTTCAAATGCTATTATGGGTGCGTTTATTTAAATTTTACGCGGTTTCAGGCCCATCCCAAATATCAATTCGAATATGCTGTTGCTGACCACCACACCGGAGACATCAAAAACCAGCACGAGGAGCGCGACGGAGATGTGGTCAAGGGATCCTACAGCCTCCACGAACCCGATGGCACTGTCCGCACCGTTGAGTACACCGCCGACGACCACAACGGATTCAACGCGGTCGTCCACAAGAGCGGTCAAGCCGCCCACCCACAAGTGGTAGTCGCTCATCAACCGGTCTTAGCTCAAAAATATTTGGTTCCACAGCAAAAATACTACTAAATTAATTTAATATTTCTACTTTTGTAATTCGAATTTTCCAGTCATTAATTACCATAGAAAACCTCTTTGCACATTGCTCACCATTGTAAATAAATTATATTCATCTCCACGTGTAAATAAAATAAAATCTTCAATAAATAAATTTTATGCTCTACAAATTTATTTACTCACTTAATATGTCTTATTTCGAAATTTAACAATAAATATTTCAATACTTGATAAAATAATTTAGATCAACCGTTGGGTCAGATAATGGAACGTTAAAAGGACATGTTTTCACCCTCGTGTTGGGAAAGTGAATATTATGGGGTCACAATAACTGGTTAATATATCATCGGCTTCTATTAGGTACTACAAAAATAAAATGTTGAAAATTTCTCTTATATAAAAAATTACTACGCTGAAAAAGTTGAATTTATTAAATAAAGATGGCACTAGAATTGATTAGGTTAACCTCGAAGAACATTACTTCATAGGATTTTGAAGGTTTTTAACTTAAAGTGAAACAGAATATTTTTGAATGTCGAACGTGACCTCTAAAATCAAAGAATTGGCTTAAGTGATGACTTTTCCTATTTCCCATTTTAATCACCAATTACTATCATTAACAAAAAATCTGAAGGCATAAAAGATGTTATTCCTGTCATTGCAAATATTGATGAAATGTACGATAAACACTTAGATTTAAAAAAAGTGCAGCTTTAGTAAAAAAAACGAGAAACATTAATAATTTAGTGGTTTCTCATTTAATAAATATCCACCCTTTACATATAAAATACCATTTTTAACGATGAAGTTCATCAGGGTCTACTTTATTGCTAATAATATTAACTGAAGCACTGGAATACTAGCGAGAATAAATTTGGAGGATTGAATCACTAAATAATAATTTGGGACAGTCTTGAACTTCAATTACATGCATGGTAAGGCATGGAGGACTCATTCTTTTTACACAATCTAAATGAAATTCTAAATACCTTTGAACAAAATAATCAAAAAATTATTTTTTTTGAAGAAATTGTAAAAACAAGGATGAAATAAGCTTGTCACATTTTATCCCATGACACATTCGTGTCGTGCAAAAAAACCTATTTTTTAATAGCCTAATTTTGCTTTGAAGGAATTTCAATACCTCCCAAATTAAAAAAACAAGATTTAACTTTCTAATTTTTTTTAAATAGGCAAATACTATAATTATTCTAAATCCAGGAGGTAAATTAATACAATAACACGTCCCCACCATGAATTTAAATATGTTGAAAAATATGAAATAATTTTTGTGCATATGTTTACTTTTGATTTTATTTTTTTACGATAGAAGAGTTTTTAGAGTTCTGCTTTTTATTGAAATTTTTTTAGTCAATTCTATTTTTTAAAGATAACTCTATTTTCTCCGCACACAAATGACAGCTGCTAACTATTATAAACGCACTGAGCCGATAACCAAAATCCCTAATTCCTAAATTAAAGTTAAAATATGGATCGTATGAAAATAATACATTGCATATTACGAACATACTTTTTATCATTTTTTTCATTTATCAAGTATGAAAATAAAAAAAACCATAAATAACAAATTCTGCAAAATCTTAGAAGTTAAATTCAGGAAACACTTTCAACAAGCCATTATTCTAAGTGGAAATACTTCCAACGACATCAAAAATATTAGCCATCCAATTTAAAATGTATTTTATTCATTGATAGGAAATATCGGATTCATCCTTTTAATAGAAAAACTTATGATAAAGGAGCCAAAGAAGCAAATGACCAACCAATCACAGCAATTAACGATTGATTGATGCGTATGGTTACACCTCACCCTTTTTGTGAGCCGTAAAGAGGATTTCAATCATGCATTAAGGTACGAGATCCATTGATTTCCTGTTTGGTAGGTAGCCGCTAGGCTTCTCCAAATACATTACACGCATCTGCCGCTACCTACGAAGGATTCGATTAAAAATTGCTTTAGGCGTAGAAAATAGCTCTCATTGAGTATTCTTTTACAAAACTGGGTAGGTTTCTAGACTTCAAGATTATTTCGCGTCTTTGTATCAATAAGTGAAAACTAGATACTCGAGACCGTACACTTGATTGGCACAAGATTGTAAAGGGGGGGGAATAAAACCAAGTGACCTAGTGGGTGTTCCCTATCTATGCCCTTGATTGCAACTTTGTTTTATTCCCCCCCCCCTTTACATCCTACTGCCAATCACGTGTACGGTCTCGAATATCTCGTTTTCATTGTTTCAGGACTGTAGGTACGTTTATTTTATATTTACATTGTATCAATAAGGTTTCCCATAATTCTTTTGTCTACTTAACCTATCAACAATTTTGGGCCATTTTAATTATCAGGTTCAACAGTACGTTTTGGAAATAAATCTCCTATCACTTCGAGTCCGTTTTGGATATGTGGTTAGAGCTCACCTCAAACTTAGCCCTGCGGCACATGAAACCCACGCATTCGGTTTATAGTGGTCATGTCTATCCCCTATGCCGCCTGCGGTTTCCCACAAAGTTATGGTTACCAGAAAATCGCACAGCTTGGGTTTCACATGAAGTGTCCCAATATCTTCACTCACGTTCTCTCCCTCGTTCCTTCGGGAAACACCCAAAGACTCTGCCCAATAGACCATAAGCCAGTAACGACATACTGTTAAAGAGCTAGGCAAGATATGAAAGTATTATCTAACATATTTACTTGAATTACACTAGAACGTAAGTGTCAAGTGGTGTAGAATGGGTTGTTCTTGTTAACGGAACTTTTCACGTGGTAATGAGCAACAGAATTTGTGCATTAGTCGATTGTTATTTTGACAAAAAAATATTAAAAAAAAGGCTACGGTGCCCTTCTGATGAAGCACTAATACAATATTATTGTACTGAACTAGTTATGATAGACCATACTCTAATATCCCTTAATTAAACCTATATAAAACTTTTAAAAGAGTTTTATTGAGGAAATTCATGCCACAGAAATTATATGAAATATGATGAATTGATTTTTATTACCTTTGATGATAACTTATATGAACGATTTGTTCAATGATAATAATGAGGATATTTAACCGAAAAGAAATCGCTTTAATCCATCCCACATTATCCATATGCCAATAAGTTTTGTGAAATTTACATTTAACAGAACACCGAAACTTGACAAGAATGATGTTCAGCAAAACCAACATTTTTTCAGATATAGTTAAACTAATGGCGAGATGTTCCTATTAATCTAGTATATTATTTTTTTGGATCACTCAACAAATAAAGTGAATATGGAGAATTTATTTCTGCAAATGCTGAAAATTAAGGCAAATATGTGTATTTACTAGAGCACTATCATTTTTGGGCCAGGTTTTATAATGTCTCGTTAATCTGAATGTTAGATTTACCATCCGGTTAAGCCAAAAATTAGTTTTATGAGCTAATTATGTTCAAAGCTGGACGTGAAATTTCTCAGTAGATTAAAGAAGCTCTTACTACGCTAAGAATGTTCATATTCACTAATTAATAGTTTACATTCCTTATAAAATCGAAATTTTCGATAATATCTCTGTCAATAAAAAAGTTTACATTAAATAATGGTTGCAATTATTGAGAAATTAAAAATTCGAGCCTAAAAAAAACTTCAACGGTAACAAATAGACCAAATTTCATACAAGATATACATTTTCTGACAAAATGTAATCATACTACAAGAATTTGTACTTTTCCGCAGACTTAATGCCTCGGACCTGAAGCCTGAAACCGTCGAGCATATGAGGAAATACTTGAAATAGTTTGATTATTTATCCATGACATGACCGAGGTGAATTCTGATAACAAATTAAGGAACTGTTTCACAATGAAATATGTCCTCGTTACTCTTCTTTGCTGAGAAAATTTCCACTCACATGCACGTAAAATATCAGCATATTTATTTATTTATTTATCGACTTAAATGGGCGAGGTTGAGACTAATAGTCCCTTCTTCCACCTAACCCTACATTACAGACATTATATTGAAGACAATTACATTCAACCAAGCTCTAGATGGAGGGAAATGCACCTAGGCGGGAATCGAACCCGCGACCTATGGATTAGTAGGCGAGGACGTTACCCCGCCGCCACCGAGGCCGGCAAGTAAAAGAACACGCAATCATTAAAACTCAAATTTAACGACCCTCTTACCAATATTAATTTTTATTTTAAGTCCCATTATACCAATACTAAATTAAAATACTCAATAGTAATGGCATCTCTACCCTGACTAGGATATATTTTACAAATAATCCCAATAAAATCCGTGTGAAAAATCTTTGGGAAGGAATCGCACGTATTTTCATTCGTTCTCTTTAAAAAAAATTGACCTATAAATATCAGATTATTACTCAACCACTGAGTATTTAATAGCTCGGTCGGAAGATGTAATAATCGTGCACTTGTGGGTATCAAATTGCTAGCCGTGGCGAAAGGCATGCGCCCACTAAGTGCTAACTAACACAAGAACAGGTGGGTACCCAACGAAAGAGGAGGGAGGGTAATGTCGGATACCGACTAATCGCCGCGAGGGAAAAGAAATTCTATAGAGCGGAAAAGCATACACAAGATTGGAGCGGGCGGAAAAAAGTAAAAGAAACGCGTGCTGCGAATGCGGAAGAGATTAGACGTGGTTGGATCAAACCACGTTTTTGCGTCCAAAAATGGAGGCGTTATTATGTCAGGGCAGACGAGAAAACCCCTTCCCACACGTTCGAGGTGGGAAAAGGAACGCACGGCCTTCTCATTTCCACCATAAAACTAAAGGCAGCGTGGATGAAGAATTAGAAGGTCGCTTGAGCTGCATTAGAGAAATTTTACTCTGATTCATTAGGAAGGGAATACCTTTAATAAAAGGAATATGGCCACTTCCTTCTGGCATTACACGGAAAGTGGCGCTATTTTCAGCACGGATCAATTGGTATGGTAATGATGAGAAGGGCCATTCTCACCCTCAGCGTCCAATAATATCACCATTACTGGGGATTAAAACCATTGCCCTAAGCTAATCTTTCACGCTTCAGCACGCCTCCCTCCAGGCGAACAGTAGGCGGTGTCTACTAAGTTCATTTTAATTGAAACCCAATTTATTTATCAACACGCGCAATAGGTATGTAGAGTGTTTCAAATAAATGACTCAGTGAAAACCATAAATAAGCTATTAAGAATATAATTGTTCGATGATTGCAGTTCGGTGGTAATAGACAAAAAATGGATTGGTCGGCAATAACATTAGCAAGCAATTCTACGAAAAAATCACTCATGGTTCCAAGCTAATTTATCATAGAATAAATATTTCATCTATTAACTTAGTTGACTGCGTATTTATTAACCATTTACGCAATACTAATAATAATCGAATGTATTTAGAAGTTTTTCAACATACGAGGATTATTTTGAAGAATTGATACATAATAATGACTGTGGAAGCACAAGTGCTTTTGAGTGAACAAGAGATGATCGCGAAGTGTACTCCTTCTTCAGAGAAATAAGGAAATGCCGAACAATGTTGAATATTATTTTTTTTTTCAAAATTAGAATTCCAGTGGGAGTTTAATTGTAATCATTTCTCATGCAAAAGTTAGATTTTTACGTTCATCAACAAGCGTTGGCAGGTGAAGTTCCAATATAGAATATAATTCCTAAAAATTCAAGATGGCAATACTTGGACTCTTCTGCGGCTATGCTTGCACGCAATTCTAGTTATGACTGACGATAAGTGCTCATTTCCCCAAATATGTGCCAATTGGTCAAGTTCAACTTAAATTCCTTTGGAATGGAGATAAAAGGAAATTTATTTGAAATATTGGTGAGAGAAAAATTCTATTTTTACAAACTGTCATCCACATTATTCAAAAGTAGAAAATTACAGGTAGAGTGTCGCAGAACGATGATATTTTCCGAATGATTATTGTACGGAAAATCTATAATATACGATTTTAAATAAAACCAATTCAACATTAAAAAATTAACCGAGAGAATCAATTAAATAATAAATAAATGCTAATGATAGTATCTCTATCGGTGGTTGGTTCATAAACAATTACCTTTCCTCTCTTTAAGTAACATATGATATATCTTATATTCTTATATTCTTATATTCTTATATGCTTATATTCTTTCTGAGTTCCCATGATCAGAAAACCTTAATCAAATACACATGTGATTAAATTATATTTTCTAATATCCAACATATGTATTCCCGCTAAGTTGCTTAATTTTTTACATTCGGAATATTCTTATTAATTACATTAGATACTTTAATTGTCATGTATTTTTAACAGAAACAGTAAGATGAGATGATACGATCGATACTTTTGATGCATAATAACTGCTGGTTTATTAAATATTGTTTTCCATGTCCGAGGGTGTTACCATAGGTACCCGGTCTGACCTAGAGATGGCGGTAGTTGCTTGAAAAATATAACTATAATAGAAATTATACAATCTATACAGCATATTTTAAAACTTATTTCACTAATTAGTTAATACTCTATCGACGTTTATCAGCAAATTTTGGCTCACCGTTAACGAACTGATTTAATTTCCATATCGTCACGTCACAATCCTTTAATGGACTTTCGATAAAAAGGGCATTTTTGCATTAATTCTTAGCAAATGTTTCTATTATTTAACTGCTAATTATCTGAAGGTTTTTTATATGCTCTGACACAACTACAATTTTCCCAAGTTTTAACTCGCTCAATTTCAAAAGTCTTTAAGTGCTATATTACATTAACATATTTTCTAACTCCATATACTTTCTACTTACTTTAATTTTACCCACAATCATTCGTTCCCACTCTCATTCTTGCGTTCCCAGTAAATCTTCTACTTTACCATTTTCAGCACCCCATCCTGTCTGAGTAACTTTTGCATCCTCTGTTTCAAATTTCTCCAAACAATTTTTTCTTTTACAACTATACATAGAATTTCATCATTGATTTTCCTTTGGCAAATTTTATTTTTTTATATTCTACTTCACTCCCACGGGAATGTTCTCCAATCTACTTTTCTCCCTTTGTTTCAAAAACTGTTTCTGAATCATATACTCGTAACTTGCATTATCCAAGAAAGTATAAGGCTGCCAATCTAAGAGCCTTTGTTCATAATTTTATTTGAGTATTCCAACCTTATCCTATGGCCTGAATAAATCTTCTGGTACCCGAAGTAAGATCAAATATCAAACTCCTTCCTAATAAGTGCTATTTTAGTAATATTCAATTATATTTACACTTTTACAATCCGCTCTCAATTCTAAAAATAACTCTAATCAACTTACGTACATTCTTTGCTAAATAGTTTGTGACTGATACAGATTTGTTAAGCTTTTTTTTTCTTTTTTCAAGTTTCCCAAATAAAATTCTGTTATACGTAGAAGCAACAAATAAAATAATTCCAAAAAAGAAAAAGAGATTTATTTTATCATTGTCCTATCAGAAAAATGCTGAGCTGACTAGTGATTTAATGATACACAATATAAGTTGAAAAAAATGAAATATTGACTTGAGTGAATTCTTTTAGACGAAAGGAAACCGTAAAACTTGATGTGACATGGTTCTGTTGGCAATCATGATTGACGAAAATTCTTTGCGGGGAACTCAAAAATAAAATTTTCAACACTTTCCTTTAGCTTGCTATATTTTCAAAATAACATGAACCACATCCAAAGAACTGCTCCACAAAGAATAAGTCTGAGTTGTGTACAATTAGATAGCTTGTCTCATAATATATTACACCCTCGTTTATGTCTCAGATAACTAGTCTGCATTCCATAGGAACCTTCCGCACCCACCACCAAATTATGACATACTATTTTCTCTCCGGGCTTATTGGATACTAACGTACCGGTAGCGAATTCATTGGTCCCCTTCCCGTTCCTCTCTCTTTCCTTTCCTCATGGTCTCCTTCCTCCCCCAAAACTGCCCAATCTCCGACACGAGAGCGGAAGCATAACCCCGGGCAATATGCTGTGATGTATATAAGGGCAAGTCAGAAGAGTGAAATATCGTCAGTCGATTAAAGACAGAACAAGAGCTACCTGAATCGCCTCACAGGCATCCTAACTCATAAACACTTCAATCAAGTTCCTAGCAGGAATCTCCTCGTTAAAGGTGCGAGCATTAAGCAAGGATTTTAGACTCAAGTGCTGTATACGTGTTTTATATAGGAAACATATAAATATTACCTAATTAGAAAGATTTATCCACCAGCTTAATTTTAGCAAGTTTAATTAAACCAAAAAAGTATTTTCAGCGGTTAGTTTCACAGGTTTTGAGTCATTTTGAAATGGCAGCTATAAATATGCATTTGCCTGTTCTTCATCACTTAAACAAAAAGAATATACCGATTGTATCAAAATTAATGCAAATAATAGCATTATTGCTTAATTTCGAATGTGCTAATATTTCATAAAGTGTATCTAGTCAAACATGAAAAAAATACGATATAGATCTTTGAAGGTTATGAAACGAATGATTGGACAAACTTAACTTTGTGCTTCTCGCATTGAATCTAAAAATAATTTTATATAGATGGTTCTGTAACCATTTTGTGCCCTTTATTTTAGTACAATTAGAAATATAAAATAAAATTCTTTAATCATGTAAAGATTAATGGATGGTCATATAGGAAAACACTTCAGAAAAATCGCTTTAAAAAATACGAGTATAAATTTGGAACCGATATTCACGACGCTTCCTAATACGCACAAAAAACCGTTTCAGATGATCGCACAATTGGCCATCATTGCCATGGCTTTGGCCATGAGCCACGCTCAGCACGGATACGCCGGCTACGGGGGACATGCTGTCGTTGGCCACGCTGCCCATGCCGTTGACTATCACGTGAGTACTCCAACCACACTTGAACATAGTGATAGATAAAAATCTAATTCCAACTAATTATGAACCCAGATTTTTCGATCATTCATTCCTCTAGCACCGGTTCTTCGAACCTCAATCCATCTGATCTTTTACTTAAGAGTTATGTTAGAAATTTGAATTTTGGCACGCAGGGTGATTTTTGTGCACAACTGGCAGAAAAAATCAGAGGAAATTAGAAAAAAGTAATACAATGAGGAAATTTTTGTTGTATCGGAATTTTTTTACTCTCTGATTGGTCATAGTTGACCTATTTGAGAGAAGTAATTAATTTTGCGCGGAAGTGTTTTCGCTCAATGAAGATACACGGGCTTGAGTTACTATCCTGGAACACAAACTAAAATGCGGATAAATTACTAGATTACTTTTCTGTTTATATACCTCGCTAAGAAAAAAGTGTAACCTCTGGTGACTTGCTAAGGATTTTTTCAGCTTTTTGATCATCATAACGATCTCCACAGCTTTGTTCTATTTTGAGTTTTCCCCTGAAATAATGTTTGTTTACGAAGTATGTGTTGAACAAGAAAATGTTCACAACAACACAGGTTTCAAGTTAAATTCAATAGGTATCGCTCCTAGGTATTTTAATGCTGAATTCTCACTCAAGGCTTTAGACCTCCTTAGAGATAAGTTTTGCACAAAAGGTGACGACAAAAGGTATCGTGAGGACTTTCTACTCCCATGCACTATATTATTTCCATTATTCTGGATTGACTGTATAAAAATCCATTTTTACAATCCATGTTATTTTTCATGCCTATATCTTCCCACCATAATTGAAGGCATTTTATAATAGTTTCAATATATTCTGGGGAACCAGTTATTATGGAAGCTTTTTCTCAAACTACCATAATTTGACGTTGGTTAATTGAAAACAAATAAAACGCCTCAAACTGGTAGGATGTATATGATCTCAACTATTATGCAAAACATTTAGGGTGAACGTCCTCATACTTTGCCCTACATTATTTCCTTATTTCGTTCTTTGAGACCTCAAAGTGCCTCCCTTTTATTAAAAACGCCTGTTCTCACCGTTCCTCTACTTCCAGCTTGACTTAAGTTCACCTTACTGTCCAAATCTTCAACATTCTATCCATTCATCCACAATGTTTCACGGTATCCTCCCCCGATATATTTTCTTCCTACTTCTAATTTTGCGTAGTACCTTCTCCACTCCTTTACCAATTTTTCAACCTCATCATTTGCCTTACACTGTAGGGAACAAGAGTTTTCACCTGCCAAACCCAAGCATTAAAAACCCTAAATCTACAATAATTTTCCTACCTTGAAGAACAGTTTCGCATCCATACATTTTAACGCTTCAATTAACTTATCTTTCTATGCTTAATCACTAATGATGACGCAAAAGTATTATCTCCCTCTCGTTGATCTATATTTTTAAATCGTGATTTAGACCTGGGCACCTCTTAATTAAGGTTATTTATTCATTGAAGGCCCACCCCAAGTACCAATTCGAGTATGCAGTGGCAGACCACCACACCGGAGACATCAAGAACCAGCACGAGGAGCGCGATGGAGATGTGGTCAAGGGATCCTACAGCCTCCACGAATCCGACGGCACTGTCCGAACCGTTGAGTACTCCGCCGATGACCACAACGGATTCAACGCGGTCGTCCACAAGAGCGGTCACGCCGCCCACCCACAGGCCGTGCACCACCAGCCAATTGTGCACCATCAACCCATCGTGCACCACCAACCCATCATTCAACACCAACCCGTCGTTCATCACCAGCCTATCTTACAACACCAGGTGGCTGTACAGCACCAACCCCTCCTCCACCACCAGGCCATTGGACAACATCACTCAATTGCGCACCACCAGCAGCTCATTCATCACTAAGTGATCTGCATCAAGCTTTCATCCCGTTTCTCGAATTATCATTATAGCACACCATACCATCCATCATTTCCTCTTCCGAATCATGAGTAACACTCATTCGTATTATTTTTCTCTCCTACCTCGTATAAGCCTAGACCTTGGTATTTCAAGTTAAAAAACCTGCATTTGGAGATATCTGTTGCCAGGATATATTTCAGATTAGCCGTTGCTACGATCTACAGTATTAAGTGCCCATTGTCACACCATCTACTTTCTAGGACTAGGGACAACGTACCTTGAAAAATCAATTCGTCATCACTGTGTATATATATTTACATCTCTTGTTTCTTTATAAAACACAAAATAAAAGTATATTTGCATTATCATGGAATTTTATTACGATTAATTTATTCGGTTGGATAATATAATATAATAATATGTATAATAGCCTACTTAAAACTACTAATTATTATTTGTTGCGACTTAAACCTAATTTATTTTCTCCTGCCTAATAATTAGATTATAAGACTGTTAGTCACTTGACTTGAAATAATCTCCTCTAAATTTGATGCTAAGTGTTACTTTTACAAAAAATAAAATATTTCATTGTTTTTCGTTAATCCACATGGACTATTTAGATTTTTTGAAGTTGGTTCGATAAATCTCCATATTCTGTTAACATGAAACAGTTACTAATACCCATTAATTCTAATATTGAATTTATAAATTTAAGTTTCTTAAATCAGCGAAATAGAAGTTAATTTTATTCTAAATGTATAACTGTAGAATAAGTTAATAAGGATTTATTCATTTTTAAAATTTTTAAGTTAATTAATTTGAAAAAATAAACTGCTCATTAGAATTTATAGCAAAAAAATGTCACCTTTACATTTAAGGACTATTAATATGTCGGCGCCTTTCCGCAAAAGTTGGTAATTGCTGGCGTCAGGTTTTTCTCTACCCTTCCTCAATTACCTGAATACCTCATGTATGCTACACCTCTTCCAATCAACTCATTTACATCTAATATCGCAAAAGACTTTAGCTCTAGGTCATCTACCTTAATAACGTCTACAATTTTCTAAGAAAAAGCTGCTTGAAAGGCATTACAATTTGTGGCCGCCTTTAGCTATCTATGAGCGTAGGGTAGAATTAGTGAGCGTAGACTTACTTTATCATTAATGTGTACATACATTGACATTTCTTAGCTTTATTTATGTAGCTTTGGAGCAAAAAATATAAAATTTTGCGATAACCTTTAATACTAAGAAAACACTTTTCCAGCTTCAAAACAGTATTTTCAGCATTTATCGGGAAAGAGCAAACGTATTTTTTAACTAGAATATTTTGATGCAGCGATTTTTAAAGTTTTATATTATGCTGAATTCCCCGTACTTGCCACTTAATATGCTCCTCCTCTATATCCTAATACATATTTAATTTTCGTACATTCAAAAGTAATAATTTTTTAAAATAATTTTGAAATAAATGAAGTATTTCGTATTTAATGACGATGACATGACTCTGTCATTAAAATTATATCTTAATTAAATTGGCCCAGATGACGACTTGCGTGCAGCACCATCATCAGACGTATACTACAGAATAATGTATACTTAGACACTATTAGAATGACATGCAGGGAATGGGAACGGACAAGAAATGGGAACGAGGAGGGGAGGAAAGGGAAGAGGAAGGGATCATGGGTGTGATTTCTGGTCTGGGCCCCGTCGGTCTGTGGAGCCGTTGAATGACAAGTGAAAAAGAGAAAGGTAGAGGAGTGTGAGAAGCATAGAATGCCGTTGACTATTTCACAATTGGAATCAATCTTATTTAAATTTCTAACCAATCAAGAGCATACAGTCTGAGTTCCTAAACTTCAGAGTGCCAAATATAAGGAATGAAGTAAGCTTTCGGCGTAAAATGAGAGTGGTACTTAATATATAAATGGATAACTGTCGACTCATTGTCGTGTGCCAACAATAATACTCAATATCATTTATTTATTTTGCTTTAACATGTAGTAGTTATCCCATATTCTCACTCCTTAGCAAGATGGATAAATTGTGACACCACTAAACATAACACTGCACGAATTCCAACGGCACACCAATAACAATTCAAAGCCGATGGAAGCTCCAAAACGGTCCCATAGTTTAGCCTGTCGAACGGTGAGTAATAAACTCAAATTGATTCCCCTGAGGAATGCATTATTCCTTTCACTTCTTCCTTTTGCAACTTAATGCCAATACGATGTGGTTTAGACTAACAGGTTAGGCTTAATTATTTACTTTGTCAACATTAAAACAGTTTGGCAAACTTGACTGGGGAGAGGAAGGTTTATTTACTTTTCATAAATTTCATTTTTAATTGTATATCTAATTCCTCTCTTTGCTCTTGTACAACTTGAACAATCTCCGGTTTAAACCTGATCGATTTTATAAAGCATGTTAATCATATTTGACTTATAAGTAGGTACTAGCTATTAATTCGAACAATGCATCTAATTTTCTACTTTAAGACAGCCTAAATAAGGAGATAAATACTTTCTTATGAAAACTGTTGAATGATATTATGTTTAGAGTAAAAAATACTGAAATAACATTCAGTGGCACGAGGCATGCGCCACATATCACTGGTGCACGGATAAAAGTGATGAAAAAGAAGCACCAGGGTCATGATGCGCTTAATTGAATTTATTTGACACGTACATACAGACATTTTAGGAATAAAATATATTTTATGATGTCTTAGTGAGCCTTAAACGGAAGCATGCAAGATTTACTTCATGGCAAATCTAACTCGGTACTCGGATCAGTAAAAAGCGACAATATGGAAAATCATATCAGCAATTATCATTTATACATGTTTGCCACGCTCGCTGGGATTCCAAGCATGATAGAGGTTGATAAACCTCGGTTTCTCACATTTTTCTACGTTTAATATTTCACGGCTAAGCTAATACGTACAATAAGACAGAACCCAATGTCGTTACTAAATGAATACAGTTGGAAAAGTCAACGGCAATTGATTAAATTTAGTGGAAACGTATAATTAAGGGTCAGTAACTTCTTTAATTGGCAAAGTTTCACCAATGCATTATGTGAAATCTAAATTCCTAATCAAAATTTGTCAAACTCGGCCACAAGCGTAAATATTTCTCATGTTATCGGTTTCATCGTTCGTGATAATTGTGACATGTTGGGTCTAAAGGGTTTACGCCAGTCCGACTAAATGGTTGGAAAATTGGGTGCAACTAAATAAGTCATATATGGCTTTGAAATAAAGAAAATGTGGATCACTCATAAGAAACGTTCAAATCCCCGTGCCTCACAAAAATTCACGGTCTCTGAAGTCAAGTGATCCAATCCCGAAATCCGAAAGAATTAAGGGCCCAACGTTCTTGTTAATGACATATGTAGAATACTTCAATGCCTTCCAACCCGTCCAAGACACCTATAATTTGCTTCCCTCATCAATCTTAATGAAAATCATATTTTTAAACATATGTTCACCTCTATCCATATCACTTTTCTTCGAAATCATTCCTCGAATATTTCTTTTATTTTCATCTTCTCTGCTATACAAGTTTCGGTGATTAACACTTACGCTTGTGCAAGGTACGTCGATTAATTCTAAAGATAAAGCCAATCACCAGCACTTTGAGAATTGGAGAAAGGTAATAACGTATGTAATGCTACCATTAAATGGTTGGTATCATTTTACTCCTCTCTCACTCTCAGAGCGAAGTATAATAATCGTTTCTTAAGCATCTGTTAACGATTGAATGCCAATACAGCAAATATATTCACCTTTCACTAATTCTAAAGACGCTGGAGAGTGACTACAGACTTTTATAAAAGATAGTACGAGAGTTATTCATGAACTATTTAAGTATTACAGAATTTCTATAGTCTGTTTATGGTCTTTCTACGGTTCACTTCCATAAAAAAGTAATTTATATACTATAATTATTTTTATTATTATTAGATTTAGTTAGGTTGAAACTTAAGTCAGCCAGTCAAGCACAAGTGTTACAATCAATGCTGAACGCATTAAAACAACAGTGGGTTGGGTATGGGATGAATGCCAATGCACTAAAAACAAAGATGAAGATGTTTTTGAAAAGAAAGAAGGTTAAGTTGGACATAATAATAAAAGGGCATAACCTAGAGCAGATGGAACTTGGCTTTATTGGTGGAAGTATTTTGAACCATTGCGGTGAAAGTGGTAGGTACACAAGAAGAAGAATTACGTAAAACAAAGTAGTTGTCACGAGGAGGAGGAAGTTGATGGCAGTGACCGCGCGGGAACTTGGTCCTTGGAGGAAAATGATAGGTGTAGATGGGAGGCTTTTAAAGTCTTGATGTGGAGGATGAAGAAGTTACAATTGACTGGAAGAAAAACTTACGAAGAAAACCTAGGCACGGAGAGGGAGTAGAGAAGAGCGTTGAAAGAAATCTAAGGTAGGCAGGAAAGGTGGATTCTGAGTATTATGCCCAACGATTGAATACTGAAGAATGTGATGGAGAGGAGAGCATTAAACAAGCGATGTAGAATGCATGCGGAATTAAATAAAGGCTGATTGTGGCGTGTGATGTCAGGTGTGGTTTGTTAGGCGAGGCCAAGAAAATTATGGAAGTTAAATCTGTGACTCTCAAAAACCTTCAAAACATAAAATCTACAAAATCTAAAGTAAAAGACTACCAAATAAATATAATAATAATAAATAAGCAGACAAACAAATAAAGCAACTATGAAAACTGGCCATCGAGTGGGAGAGCACCACTTTATGGCAAACTATTCATGGGGGTTTTATGACGATTCTATACTCAATCCAGAAAATCAATGATCTGACTTTCGATGTCTTTGCATTAGGGAATAAACCCTATTCTGTTTCTTCGGGGTCCTAACACAACTTTGCCTCATGAATATTTCATTCAGGGCCCATACGGTCTGTATTTTTTGACAATGAGTCAATTTTAATTGCCGAGGTATTACAGCGTCTATCACACCAAATGTGAAAACCTGTTGAAAAAAACCAATATTCCATAGAATCTAATCAGAAAATAATCCAAACGGTTCTTCCGTTACGAGTCGTAAGACGATGATTTCAGGAGTTTCTCTGTGAAGTAGACAGTGGTGATGACCTGCAGTGGTCAAGCGAGGGGGAGGAAAAGAATACACCACAGCTAGAACACGAACGCTGTGAAAGGACTTTCCCTATCATTGCCGCGGAGGAAAGTTTCACATGTCCTTGATCTGAGAGTGAGAATTACTTCTCAATTTGTGCTGAGACAAATCATGATAGTTGAATTACTAGGATTAAATTAAAACTATAGTAGGCTTGCTGTTTATGAACTTCCTCATTTTCGGATTCTTTTTAGTTTTGGCGTGGAATGAACTTGAAACGATTAAGCGTTTCAAGTTTATGATTGAAAAAATAGTCTAGATTTCACTGTCAGGTTTCACTTGATCATTCAATGGTTAATATTCCTCATGTTTAATTTCTTTTTCTATCTACACTGATTTTCCTTTCAGCACCACAAGTCATTTTTACTGATTACATACACTATATTTTAATTTGAATAAAAAATGTTAAGTCGGAGTAAGAAAAAGTAAGAAGTTTTAAACTATTTTGAAATAAATTCATTTAAAACTGAGATGTACGAAAAAACCTTACCTAAGCTTTTTACCACTCGATGGATTATTTTTCGTATATACTGTCAATTTATAATCATTTAAAAATAATAATTAAATCATGCTATACCACATCACAAAATGACTTTAAGATATGAAGAACTATAATATCTTTCAAATATATTAACGCATGATGTGAATAAAGATTGTCTCTAAGTACCAAATGAGTGGGATATTATATATTTAAAACCATAATATTCAGAATAAATCTATTTTGAAAAATCTTATCAACCAACGTGAATGAAATGTGAATAACGGTACCCAAAATAACTTTTCATTTTTAAACATGGTACAAGAGGAATAACAGCCACGACTAATTATATCCACCTCCTGAGGAGAATAAAGGCTTAGGGGATTCAAATTATGCAAAATGACTGTAATTTACCTATTTAATATATTTCGCATGCACTATATTTTTTAAAATGTTCATACTTTTCGTCATTTATTCGAATAAATAAATGTAATATTATCGTTATCATAGAAAAATACCTGCTTTTAATAACTAAAAGAATATGATTTAAAGATTCTCACCTCATTTTCTTTAACGAATCAATTTTAAAAATGAATATTTTAAACCCTTTTCCTTCATTAGTTCCTTGCTTAATCCTTGCTTCCATAAATGTCTTCCTTGATCAACCATTGGTCTTCGCTTTTGGACTGAGGGTTCTAGAAAGCCCAAACATAATTTTAAAAACTCTGTATTTACTATCAACATGTTATCTTCGAAGGATGAAAGTAAATTATCACATTGTGGTTGGATTATTTGTCTTTAATTTCGTTGTTCTAAGACCTGGCATTGAATGACTCCATAGACTTCATCGGAGTCACAATGCCACATCAGGAAACAACTTGTTAGAGGAAAGATACAGGTATTTGGATGGGGAACATGTAATGCGAGAGGAATGAAAATGTAGTTCGTAGAGTAGAGTGCTATGTAGTGTATTGTAAGTCACTGCTACGAAAGTGTATTTAAGGCATTTTAAGCCTCTGTTCACTAAAACCTACCTCGAGCGGCAGGCTGCCTAGTATTAATAATGTAAACTATTTTTTTTTAATTATCAATTTGAAGGTAAATATGCCCTACAGGTCACGTGGTTAACCATTATTAGGTAAAAATATCGTCTACTCAACCCTCAGATAATAATACATCATTTTGTGTTCAACATTCTGGAACTAACTTGAAACTTAATGCCAAACGATATACCTTCACCTCCAATGTTACATACAAGTGCATAAATATTCTCAATACATTTTTTGTTTAACCAATAAGAAATTTGATAAACCTCGATTACCTAATAATAATAAACCTCGATATTCATCCTGAATATAGGGACCGTAAAAACTCCTTTAATTCCAATATATAACAGAAACCTGATATACTGATCAATATGACAGTCGCGATTACGCATAAGTAACAATTGATACATTTCAGCCGTTAGCAGCATGAAAATAAACGTATTATTAACATTTTAAGACATATTTGTAAGAAAGGAATTCGTTTCTGCGATAAAAATATTTATTTAATCAGAAAAAAAGAACTATTAGTTTTCCTGAGGGATTATAAATTGAAACTTTACCCTCATAGGTTTCCTTGATTTAAGAAGACTTTGGAAAAAACAACTTTCATTATCACGCTATCCACTTATTCGTAGCAGGTAAATTATAATGTCTGCCAGTTTAAATACTGGAAAATTATTCGCTTACTTGGCTGTCATGAAAATGATGGCAAGGGATGACTTGTATTTTAATGTACAAATAATTTCTCATCGTCATAATCGTTAATTTATAATTGAACAACTTCATTGAGGAATCTTTCAGAATACGGAGACAAAATAACTTTGTACTTTCAAATTTAAACTAACATGCTGAAGAGAAAATGATCATCATGTGTTTGCATTACATGAAGGCGTACTAAGAAAAAATGTTGACCTATTTATTTTGTTAGCAGCCTGCACTGATTCTTACTAATAGGAAAAAAAATTGAAGCGGGTCTGAAAAAGGTAACATGTCTCCGATCGCTCTAAAGAACCCAATTCTTTTGAAACCATCTACGAGTGGAATAGAAAGTAAAGTACTAAAGCCGGTGATATTCAATCCCAGTTACCGTTCTCTTCAATAGCAACGCTCATGCGTTCACTAAAAGGTAAGACGTAATCCGAGTTCTGCATTCATGTGCATATAGATATTAACAATTAACTTTCGGTCCAGCTGTCACTGTCCATCTAAATACAGAAGTTGACAATGAGTTCGTCCTTCAAGTTCGTGTTGCAATGGTGCAATTGTGGTTGTTAGTAATTATTTTTACCAAGCATGCACGGAAATCCTACTCTTCATTTGTAGAACAAGTTTACATGCCAAAGTCTACATTTTGCAGGGTCTATTATTTAATTGGGAAAAGTTAATGATATAACACTAACTATATAGCTAATATTTAATTTTTCTTCAATTTCAATTTCATATAACTTCAGATAAATTATTCAACATTAAATGTAAGATTATAGTTTATTTTTCTAGAGGTGAGTCAATAAAATATGTGAAAACTGTGACTTTTTCTTGATCATACAGTGAACCATGTATTATCAACTGAAGTGCCTCACGAAACTAATAAATATTATATCAGGGTTCAAGTGACCAGGTTAAGGCTGGTTGAATTAATTCATGAAGAGCATGCAAATTCTAGAGTGGGCATTAAGCCAACGGATAACCCCTACTCACACGTGATTTTCTTATTACTTTTCTATTATTAGTAAAAGTGTCTGACTGATTAATTTTCATATCGATGTACTAAAATTTAGCTCGAAAATCGCTAGAGGATCGCGAGAAACGGAAAAAAACAGAGTGGCAAATTCTCAGCCGATAGTCACAACTCTAATTTTAATATTTTTCCTGTCATAGATGTGTGTGGATGTAGACTATAGTAGAGATAAATATGTAAACTGAAGCTTCCATCAATAAAATTTCTTCTCGTTCAATGAATTTTCCATGAAGTGCAAGAGGGTAGAAACACACTTCCTGTATTTTATTTATCAAGCTTGGGAATAAATTTATCAATTTATTAATAAAATGCACTTTTACCGAAGAAAAATTTCGTATTTCCTAACATAAAAAAGGCGAATAAATACGCTGTCTCACTCACAGCATCTGTGAGTACTTTAATTTACAAGTTATGTCACACACATATTCAAGACGCTATTTTGTCATCATTATTTCGAGGAAGGAATTCCATCTTTGCCTCAAGGTCCGCTTCACACGAAAGAGGGAGTTTTCTGCTAAATTTATATGCTTCAGCCTAGGTACCTTCCCTCTTTCCTTCCCCCTCTCCCCGTGGCTCGGCAGCAGACACCGTTTCCACTCCAATCGAATATGAGGGTCACACGGGGAAAACACACATACACAACATACGTGCCACACGTGCGCGCCGGCATCTCTCGCGCACGCTCTAGCGATTGTAGTGGGAGATATTCAGTGGATGGCGTGTCTAAGCGGGGTATATATAGAGCGAGTCGCGCAGTTTGATGATCATCAGGGGATAGGTTTTCTCAGAGGAAAGACCGTTACTCGAGAGCCTGCCAACGAACTATCTCAGGCTAAGGTGTGACATCCTGTTAATTTATTACACCTAAGTCTCTTACAAGGGGAAAGTTTGCAAATACCTTCGCAACTTAAAAATAAATCAATTACATTTTGAAACCAATTAACGCGCAATACAAGTTGACATTATTTCCTCTTATTTTCCTTCGAAAAACTTGATGGTAGGATGATATTAGGGAGTTGAATGCATTGCGAATATTTCTTCCTCAAATATAATTTCCTTGCGTTACATCCCATTCCCAATAATATTACAAATAATAGAATAGTTGCCAGGGATGTTTGTCTGGGAATTAATAAACAATAAATCTTTATATCCTCGCAGCAGTAGAGCTATTTATGAAATGTTTTTCTTCTCATTTTTATAAAATATTGCTACCACGTTCCACCATTTAACTGAAACGTATCAAAAATACTATTTGGAATACCAGGCGTAATTTCACGATAATTAACTGTGGTAATTTCAAATGTCTCTGACTAAAATTAATTCATTCGCATTTTGATGATTCTTAATTTTTGTGACAGTATGCATGACGATGGTTATTATTTCAGAATGAAAGAGTTCTTCATTTGAAGGAAAAGTGATATTCAATCATATTTTGTGCACCGTACTGTTTTTGATGAGACAGTCCAGGGTTGAGGATAATGTTGAGTATTCCAAAATCTATATTTTCTCACATGCAGATGCTCTTAAAATTTGCTGTCGTCGCAATGGTTTTCACCATCAGCCACGCCTTTCCACAACATGGCATTGGTTTTGGCTATGGAGGGCATTTTGGATATGGAGGACATGCCATAGTCGGCCAGGCGAAGCAAGTTGTGGACTACTACGTAAGTACAATATTACAAACCTGTAGCCAGTAAACGTGAATGGAGAGTAAATATTTACCTCACTATGCTCTCTCCTTTTGGATAGTGACTTAACCTACCCAAAAATACTAATCCAGACACTAATATTGATCACATTTAAATCGTAAAACAACACCACTAACTTTAATTGATGTTAAAAAATTCTAATTTCTGATAAATGTATGTTTACATATATTTTAGCATTTTATTACTGAATTCATTACGCGAAGGGTATTCAAATGATGTAGCTACCCTTGTAATGCATTCGTCAAACATATAATAACTGGCATATTTATTTAAAATTAGAAAAATGTTTTTAGAAAAGACATAAACGAGGATGGCAATATCACAACTCATCTCATTATAAGGTCAATTGTAAAACAATGGCAGGGTCTGGGTATCTTTGGTATAGGCCTGAAATACCACCCGGTCATGCGTATTGCATATTTCTCATGATATATGTGCTATGATAGGAAGCCTCTATGATTATACAATATGATTTTTGCCGCTGGTTACGTAAACGCTATCTATTGCAATTTCACATCTATCAATATATTAAACTAAATATATATCAGCGAGTAAATCAAAGTTTAAATTTCAAGATATTTGTCCGAAAAGAAATTTTAAACAATTTAATGAATAATCAGCAAAATAAGTGTTTAACACATACTATATATTTAATCCAATGAAATATTGAGGTAAATAAATATGGGACAGATTTCCTCTTAACAATATTTTCCTGAATAACTTCGTTTTTCTGATACTCTTTTAGTTATTTTACTGGTGAACTACATATTCTTATCTTTGAAAAACAATTGAGCTAATGCAGTAGTGTATTTCCTTTTCCTCAAATGTAACACATATTTACTACTTCTACCTAAACAAGGATTATCATAGATTGGTAGTTCTGATCTAAAAATATATCCAATAGATAATCCTAAATGGTACTACGAATAATATCTAGCCAAAGAATAATGAGTAAAATGCCGTTGAAAAATTATATAAGATGACCAATGTAAACTAATTACGAAACCATCGGGCCATAGTCTACAAATGTGTAGCTAAAACTAAACAATAAAAATTAATAGAGTTCGCTTCCTGAATTCCAAAAAAAGGCGAGAGGTGAGAGCCAATATTTTAATTACCCTATGATAAATTGAAGGCATTTATGAAAGCAAACTTCAACAGAGTGTGCAAAATAGAGAAACACGGGTTATAGGTTTCAGGAACTGATGAGGCTGGGAAACCCAAAGTTCTAATTGTAAATGTTTTGTGTAATTCCATAACGGAATCACACTGCCGTCTTGAAATGACATTAATAACTTTTCAATTCCACGATTATTTTATCAAAGACACGACCCAGGTTTCGATGTTGGACGACATCATCATCGACCCTGGCGTCTAGAGTGCTAGAGTAGTACGGGAACAAATAGATATTTATCAATAAGTGATTGACTAACAGAATAGGTATAAAATAGGGGTAAACAGAATCCTCTACATAATTTCTGCAAATAGCTTCATGGTCAAATTAGATAAATATCCCTAAATAGCCATTATTTCGTTTAACATCAGGGGCATTGGTTAAAAAAAGTCTCTCTCCAGCCAAAAACAATTTCATGGCCATTAAGGCATTAAGTTACTCCATAATTCACAGGATAGTAAACTTACTTTGAATATGAATTCTGTCTTTGGAGACCCTGTCCGTACTGTATCTGAGTAGATAAACCTCGACACACAACCGATTTCTTTAAAAGAGATAGCATTAGTCAAATAAAGAGGGATGGTATTGTGACAGTCAACCGAAACTTAAGGGATTTGGCGCATGGTAGGAAAGAGTGAAGACTGCACCTCACTTCATCATTGATATGGGTACTGGAGTCGAATTTTTAAATTTCAATCGTTTTAATTCACTTTTTCCACTTAGGCATAGTACAAAATTTACATGAAATACTATTTTCACCACTTTTAATTTTGAAATAAGATTATTAGTTCGTTCATTTCAAGAATTTTTCAGGTTACTACTACGGGGAAAAATTTTCAGAAAAAAATTAACACTGCTTCCCTCTCAGGCCCACCCCAAGTACCAATTCGAGTATGCTGTTGCTGACCACCACACCGGAGACATCAAGAACCAGCACGAGGAGCGCGACGGAGACGTAGTCAAGGGATCCTACAGCCTTCACGAATCCGACGGCACTGTCCGAACCGTTGAGTACTCCGCCGATGACCACAACGGATTCAACGCGGTCGTTCACAAGAGCGGTCAAGCCGCCCACCCACAAGTGGTAGTCGCTCATCAACCCATCTTGGCTCCCAAATTATTAGTGCCGCAGCACAAATATTATTAAAGTCGAAGTGCGGCTGATGCGTCATCAGGGTCAAGCAGACGTCAAGCACAACCAACTATGGCCGAAGCGGATTCAACGCGGTCGTGCTCGGGATAAGGTCAAGCCGCCCACTCGCTGGTAATTTCGGAAGGTGGCCCACGAGACGTCGATCGCTCATCAGGCCTTCGTCCCAATGAAGTGAATCCATTCTAAGTCCAACATCTAATTAAGTTCCTGCATTTCATTTCGCCCGTACTTGTGCGCAAAATTTCAAATTCTCGCTTCCCCTCCTATCACTGAGGATGACTGATAATTCCTATGCATAACTTTATTACCGCTTCACCTTGCCCATGATCATATTGCATCTCATTACCTCATCCGAAGAGATATGGAGTACATATTAAGGTATTACTATTTACTTCACCATGATGGCCATGTACATAGTCAACCAAATGTTTTCATAAAAATACAAAAATGTGCATATTTACAGAAAATGACAAAAATAATAAAGTTATTTTTCTTCAACAAGATGACGTATTTATCCTCTTAAATTCCATTTTTGTGTGCTTATCATACAAAAACACCACAAAAATTGATGCCATGAATGTATCTTAGCTAACTTTCTCACCGCAAATATTTCCAGGAATAAATCGATTTCACATGCGATTTGTGAATAAGATTTTTAAAATCTTGGATACCCGTTCGGCCCTGACTAATTTAAGAAAAAAATATTTTAAAGGCAGGTTAATCCGTATGCCAGAGAAATCTTTTTTGACGTTCCTGTCGATGTAAATTGCACAGAAAATAAATTGACGCGTATTCTTAATGATACCAATTCAGAGGAACAGGTATTGAAACCCCACTTTCGTTACATTCCCCCATTCCCGTTTACAGCACTATGGTATCTTAAGTTGCCTACTTTGAATTTAATTGGTATTGACGCTTTTGTATTGAAAGTCAAGAATTTCAACTAATTCTCAATGTTCGCAAGAAAGAAGACTTTGGATCTAATCGCAGGTTAGGAAAGTAGATAGCGGACACTGATATGATTCAACAATATTTACTAACTTACTTTGGCTGGCAAATAGGATTATTGTAGAATGCTGTTAAGAGGCTTATCGAATGACTAT
The DNA here is from genome assembly GCF_022747635.1 of Hetaerina americana. Classification (NCBI taxonomy): domain Eukaryota; kingdom Metazoa; phylum Arthropoda; class Insecta; order Odonata; family Calopterygidae; genus Hetaerina; species Hetaerina americana. The sequence goes on from NW_027286181.1 coordinate 38,351,571, forward strand.
TTTAGCACGTACCCTAATTACTTGTAGATACTAGAATTTTTATTTACTGGAAATGCACAGAATGTAGAATTGCAGGGTTATATTATAATTCTAATGAAATTATCTAATTTAAATTTATATTTACATAAATTTTATAAAGAGATGACGTATCCGTTTTTCTGAATTATAAAACAAGCTAAAATACGAGTGTAGTGTCACCACTATATAGTGTCAACACTGTGAAGTAACGACAATAAACTTTGCATGCATAATAGAGAGTATACTATATATAACAAACCAATCGTTTTTTTAAGAGTCCGAATCCTCTGCAAGGAATTACCTATTTAAATATTTACTTTTTTAGTGAATTTTTATATGCACTGATACTGTGATTAGGGTGAAAAAAATCGAATTCCGTGATTGCATACTCTACTAAAAGTATTCGCTTGGACGTTTTTTGTCTTCTTTGCATGTATTTCTACAGTGATTGCTGATATTGCGATAAAATGCTGTTTCAGCAATTTAAAATCGGAAAACTGGAAAATCAAAATAAAAGAATGAAATGTGTTTGAAAAATGTTTTAACTGAATATAAATGAAGTAAAAAAACTGACACCATTCCTGTAACAACAAGGGCACTTTCGAAACATGATTTATTACTTAAAGACTTAAAATATAACTATTCAGTCAAAGGTTTACGCTGTTTCCCGATATAAAGTAAACTCCTAGCACGTACAACCACGATAACATTTCACTATAAAATACACGTGTTCATAGAGGATGCATGACCAAAAACTGAAGAAAGATGGTTTAACTTTGAAATAAGAAAAATATCATTTCTTAAAAATATGGGATGAGGTAAAAATTCCACATGGGATGAACATGAGATGAGAATATAATTTTGTGGGGATTTCATGGTATCAACAAGGTTGTGAATGAGCTCACTGTAACTAGTCAGGAGATAAAATCGTTGATGAGCGGATTACAACATTATTGTGATATGTATGAAGTGAGAATCAATGGAAACAAAATAAAATTTATAAGATTTTTGTGATAGAGGAAGGCTTATGTAAACATGGAGAGGAAATAGGAAACACTAGGTAAGGTGCGCATCACATATACCTATATATATGTATATATTCACGGTTTTTTACCATGGTGGTCAAGGTAGTAGGAACAAAAAGGAAAAATTTCCAGTGACTAAGAATATTTCTCAGGAGTGAGAGAATTGATAAAAGTGATGTCATGGAAAAATGTTATGAAAGGACTCGTTAAAGCGTTTATATTAAGTGTGATATTGTAATGTGCTGAAACTGGGTCGTTGGAGCAATTTAATAGATAAACTTGGATTGGAGGTTTTAGAGATGTGAGTGTGGCGAGGGATGGTAACATACAAAGGACCTAAAAGGAAAACAAACGAAGTAAGAGCCATGGTGCGGGAGGATCGAAGGGAGCCATGTGTCGTTCCAAGTAACCCAACAGAATAAAACTTCGTACTTTGTATACTTCCACAATTTCTTATATGCTTGCACGACCATGGTTTAGATGATAAACGTCCTCTTCAGGTTACCACGTTAATCGCCGAAACCATGGTCTAGTAAAAATATTAGAAACTGTCGAAATATAAAATGTAAGAAATTGTATTCAAAATTATCAGTAGCAAGTTCCATAAAGTCACGATCAACAAAATCCAAAGGAGGCGAGAGAGATGAATACAATGTTGGACATTTGGGAAACTAAATTATGGTGAAAGAGGCGTTTGATGAAAATTAGGGGGGGAATAGGACAACCAATATAGATGTTCTCAAAATAGTGGGTGAGAAGCCTAATTTAAAGAAAGATATATTCGATTACGAATGCAACTCATTAGACAGTTTTTGAATCATAAAGGTTTTATAAAATTGGTAATACGGAATCATGTGGATGAATTTTAGGAAAAGAGAAGGCCTTTCTGCAGTACCAAAACCAATAATGAAATATGTACGATAAAAATACAGCTTCAAAAGAATGAAATATGATCGAAATGGAGTTGCTTGCAACCAATCTCAGGTTAAATCACAAAAGATCACTTCATATAGCCTATCATATACCTTTCACATGGAAAAGGAAAGATAAGATTTACTGATATAAAAGATAAGATTTGACAATACAAACTTGAATGAAAGTGACAAATCAAACCATTATTTATCATTTTCATTAATTCTTGTACTTTGGCACCAGCTAGTTGTCCAATTTGTTACACGCAACACAAATTAATTACCAATAGGCATTTCATGAATCATTCCAACTCAATGAAAATTACTTTTTGCATGGTTCATATATTTTAAGGAATTCAAGAAATTTTGAACGGCTAATTGTGTATCTGTCATCACGGATGAGCATTTAGTATGAGAGGGAAAGTACACATTTATATCATGAACAATAATTACTCAAAGCTCCTCTTTTGCCTCAGAAATAAAGAAAAACACTGATCAAATATTACTGAAAATATACTTAATTATATTATATATGTTATTTTAAGGAACTAGGTATTCAATTCCAAAAAAATTATAATTCCGATGTCACGAATAAAAAAATTAACTGATTTCAGTGCATTCAGAGAGGTAGGCGAAAGAGAGACTTTCTCTCCAGCCACCCATAGAGATTCATTCGTCCAAAGGATTAACATTGAAATCGCACAAGGCTAACCTTTAACTCTCATAATTTAAGAGCGTGGAGAGCAAAGTCAAGGTTCAAATCTTTGCTCAAATCTTTTATTTATAAATTGGAGGGATATTTATTGAGAAATATACTTGTTTAAAGAAGTTATCCAGCTATGGATAGAAAAAAAATCGTATATTAATCTACAAATGCCCTGTATACTTCAAATATGTATTTTCTCGTTTAAATGAAGTGTTCCGCTATTTTTTGGCAATCATGCATTCAATATGTTGTTATTGAGGTTTTGGGTGACATATATACTGTATTAGTATCATCCTACTAAATATTGATATTAGGACATTTATACGGAAAATGTAGTACATTTTCCCGTTTCATCTTGATGCAATCGTGCTATCTTCTCCTGCTCCTGTTCCAAATATTATGAGAGTAATAATTAACTTATTTTTCAATGCACAACTGATTAAATTCACCACACTTAAATGATATCTCTTTATTTTTCTTGGCATTTAAATACCAGATAACTCATGGCAAAGGCGATGTTGATATGATCAGGTGAATTATATAGGATATAGAAGTATAATAACATGAGAATTTATGGCAAAAAGTGGGGGATAGGTGGGTTTATTCATGGCCGCGGGTTCAAATCCGTGGTGTAGAATTTGGAAAACTTCATTTACAAGAACGGATGGTGTTAATTTCCTAATAGTAAAACTTCGTGAAATACAGGTGGCACTTAGGAAGGATAAAGAACCCCTGAATTTATACGCTAAGCGGAAGGTTAGCCCTACTCTCACTGATCGACATAATGCATAAAAAGCTCTGATTGAACACATGCATTAGTAATGGACTCGTCTGACTGTAATATGTCTCCTAGAAGTATTTTAAAAATTGTAATAGTGCTCGTAATAGTGCTCGTTTTACTCCATTTCGGTCGTCTGGAGGTTTTACGAGGTAAGGTATTTTCACAATTAACGTTTGGAAGAATAACTGACATCGTCTGGAGGACTTATTTCCCTGAAGACGATGACAGAATAGGCCTTCGAAAAGTCAGCCATTATTTTAATTTCTAACTAAGTCGAAAGCCCGAAATGACGTCATATAAATAACACACCTAGAATACACAAACTCTTTCACTTCCGTTTCTTTTATACTATTGCAACAATTGAGACTTTATACCATCACACTACAAATAAGGCAAAGAATGGTTATTGTAAAAAGTAAAGAGGCAGCAAGCTGACAGATGTGGCTTGTGTATTAGAAAAGGTTGAACGACTCTTATAAATAAAATAAAGCGCGTTTTCCATTTACTTTTAATTTAATAATAAAGGCTACATTCATGCAGTTATTATGACTGTCCCAATAGAAATATCTGACACTGCAATGTAAAGCAACGAAAAATGGAACACTGTATAATAAGTCAACGTAAATGACTACGATAAAAAATGGATAGCATTCCTTAAAACATAGAGCAATTATATATCTCTGTGCGAAAAAATACCACGTATTACTAAAATGAGCATTTATCATGTTATACGTTGATTCATTCTTGCACAGATGGATTTAAACAGACGTAGATAACCATGTGACCTCTCATTTTTCGGAATTTCCTAAAACAGAAGCGCCACGGACGGAAAAACGATTATTAATGGTAGTGAGCGCATAAATTGGGAGAAACCGGAAATTGAATGGCCATTACTTCCGGAGCCCCTTTCTCTCTCATCAACGAATAAAGATCTCCGACAAGCCAAGCGTCAGACCTGCCCGCCGTAAATTTAATGAGACTACGCAGTGCGTGGCGATTCCCCCTGCTGGGTCTGTATAAAAAGATTCACCAGAAGTGGAAGAAGCATCAGAAGCAGCCCAGTTGTTTATGCCTAACCATCTCCTGCAACTCAACATGACTTCAAATAAGGTACGGATATAAGCTGGGCTATATCGTTGGTTTCAGAGAATCTTATAATAAGCAGACCTTAAAATCAAATTTAAAATTCCCTAATTTTCGATATTACTTCACGTCCATTATTTAATTTTCATATGAAAAAAATTTTCAGATCGTGAGAAGTCTATTGATCTATTGGAACGTTTAAAAAATATTTGGGCGTATATTTTAGTTTTATTGCCCGTGGGAAAGTAATTTTTTTGACTCTGTCAGAATAATGATATTCAGTTAAACTCAGTCACGTCAGAAAACAGTGAGGAAATATATTTGATGATGCCCTTTACCTTTTTTTAAATGATCTTAGTCCTTTTTCTCTTGTCTCAGAGACCTAGTAAAAATTAAAGCAAGCGTTTTTTAAATCACATGTAGCATGAATCCATAAAATCTCTCAAATTAAAATAACGAATCATCAAAAATTCAGAATAAATAAGAAAATAATAAAAGTGAACCCATAATTTCCCGAGCGCATTTAATTCATGTCATCGCCCTTCGTTTATTCTCGAAAAGGCCATCTACGCTTTGGCTCTTGCCGCCACGGTGATTGGTCTCAGCCACGCTTTCCCTGGCAATGGAATTGAAGACCAGGTTTCCCAGGCCTCGCACGGCAATGGGCATGGCCATGCCGTTGACTACCAAGTGAGTACTTTCAATTCATCATTTGACCATAAAATCATCAGTTGATGTGTTGCAAGCCGGAATGTAATGCAAATTTTCTTCTTTTGAAAACTTTATTCAAAAAAGTAAGATCATTTTTTCCCACCCTTCTTTACCAAGCGTGAGAATAATTATTTTTTTAAGTATTAGCACATGAGCGTCTCAAAAGAAGTGCTTGATTTTTTTTCCTTGTTTTTAGATTATTCTAGTTGTCAATTATCCCGAATTAGAACCCACTTTATGTCGTAGGAGTTTTCTTTAAGGCACTTAAAACGTCAATTGGTAATTAATGACCGGGTAAGTTCTTTTCTCATATGTTCTACCTTGGTGCCATTCTGTTTCCTATTGACACAGATGGCTTGTTTATTCTTTGAGCCAGACACGACAAACAAGCAAACACTAGTGCTTACATCCGTCCCGGGTAAAAAAGTTGACTCAGAAAGTGCTTGGCGATTTGGATGTGTATGAGAAAATGACTTGGGGTTTTACAGGCTATTGCACTTTACAAACTTTCACCCAATTTTATAGCAGCGCTTTAATTAATTCTACTCTCTGCAAAAAACTGTAAATTTAATGCAGTCATTTATATGATAATAAATATCACACTTGCATGACACTACGAATAAAAAATCAGATTAATTCTAGCTTACTTATTTTACAGGTATTCCTGTATATCTGTATTTATATAATTTTTCGTCCGTTTAAATTTTTGCCAAGCGAAACAGGTAGTAGAAACACTTTTTTCTTCTACGTGTTCTAAGCACAAAAAACTTTAAATTGATCCTCAGGGTGTTCAATTAATTAAGCAAGGAAAAACGATACAATAGCGAAACAGCTTTGTCCTATTTCAGCAATACACCATGTACAAAGGGAATCATTCGAGGTAGTATTTTTATTGAAAATCAATATTTATTACTTGAAATCTACTTCCAATTACCAAAGCAGTCAACATAGCTCGGGGTAATGTTAAGTTTAATGTCGTTATTGCTCTTGAAAACATGTGAGCCTACGCCATAATTACTAAATATGAACTTAAATCTAAAAATCCTGGAATATTTCTCTTTGCATGAAAAGTTAGATACTTAATTACTGCTTTTATTGCTAATTATGTTACTTTGTAATGATATTGAGCCAGAATTAACATAAAACACTACGGGGAGGAAAAAACATGACCTTAATCCTGATGGTTACGAAAATTACAAACATCAAAAAGCAAATCAGGTAGAGCTTAATTTGTTGACCTTAATTCATGATTTAAGGTTTCCCCTTGTCTTTTTTTCAGGGTTACCCGAGATACCAGTTCAACTATGCAGTGAATGACCCGCATACCGGAGACATTAAGTCACAATGGGAAACGAGGGACGGCGATGTTGTGCGGGGCAGTTACAGCCTCCAGGAACCAGATGGCACTGTGCGCACTGTACAATACACTGCGGATAAACTCGGTGGATTCAATGCAGTGGTGAAAAGGACGGGTGTGGCCAGTCACCCTCCTTCTGCACCTCACCATTAAAAATGTTTATAATTGTAGAAAGAAGGGATTACAAGAGTAATTTCTGTGTTCATTGTTACCAAACATGATTTAAATGACTTTTGTAAAGTTTTTGTTGACATGTATTGTTTTTTTTTTTAAATATACCTTTTTGATACGTACACATAATTTTATTTTTATTTGATCAGAAATATGTACATCTCTACTATTAAAATAATTTATTTTATTTTTCCTGCAAGAGTGCCTAGCAAAAAAAGCATTCAAAAAAATGTGAACTTCTCAAGCATTTTTCTGTTACCCAGCATGGAAAAGTTTATCTTACGATTCAAGCGAATTTATATGAGCAACGGTAGCAGTCGAGTCATTCATAAAAAATGCTCAGAAGTGATATTCCTTCACCAACCATCCTTAAAGAGTGACTCTTCTACCTTTTAAATCATATTTCATTGATAGCCACGCAAATACGAGTATTTGAATTAATTATCCTAAATTGTAGTGAAAGGGAAAAAGGCGTGCAACGATAACGTTCGATAACTAAAATTAACTAAAGCCCTAAAGAGAAATATAGAGTTCAAGGCTATTAGCCAAATTGAATCTTTGAATCTGCTCATCATCCACTACTCAATGTGTTCATTGATTGTTCATTTACTTTAGCAATGAGATTTGCATAAATATTAGATATCAATAATTCACAATTCCATTACAATCCACTATTCCATGGAGTTCTCAGACCTCAAATATTTTAAAGATATATCACTAAATTAACATTTAAAGAGGGCCAGAACAGTATTAAGATCAATCATTAATGTTATCTGAAAAAATTGCCTCAATACTACTATTGCACCCCCGTCAAAGTGGACATTGGTACTCCCATTTGCTATTTAATAATAATAATTTGCTTTTTTCTCCATTCTTTTGTTGCTGATATTAAATACTACCTGGGACCTACTTCCTCCATACACACTGCTGCCGTTCCCTTTTCTGACATGGACATGAAAATTCATCGTACGAAGTCATCGGGCCTACATCCTCATATTATGTACAAATAATCACGTAAAAATATATTTTCATGCTTTATTGAACACTTGCGTAATTCTGAAGGGATATTATTTATACCGATAGTATTGTTCCATGTCATTTCTAATTGTGCTATCTCTCTGTCTTGTGATGAAAAACTTGTATCATTTTTAATCCGTTTCATCTTAGCTGACTTTACTATCAATACCAAATTGCTGCTGAAATTAACATAAGGCTAACTGTTTAAGAGATCCAGCATTTATGTGTATGCTAGACGTGGAATTTCGGCCATTGTTTTATCTACCACATTTTATCAAGAAATTTCTGATTCCAAAACGATTGTTTATTATTTTAGTACAACCTCTTCATTAGATTAAGACTTTAGCCAGCCTAATGTATATGCTAAAAGTAAATAAATAGATACGGCTATGATTATCTATATCCTATCACTTGACGCGATAACTACTACATAAATTAAAACATTAGTTTGTCTGGTGAATGGTGAGAAACAAGCATCTTTTTCCGTCGCCTTTCCATAACAGGAGATCTACTCGCACTCGTCAAATATTATAACATGATCATGTTAATATGTTTCATAGCAGCGAATTGAATTTAAGGAGAGTAGTTAGAAAAGTAATTTTATCCATCGCAACTTAACGAATTATTTTAAATAAGCATAGCTTTTAGCTTAAATCATAAACACCTTTCCTCCGTATTTTCCAACAAAAACCATGACTTTTTCACCAAAATTTATGAAGCATACCTAAAAATCATCAGTCGTTGCACACAAAAATTACTGTTTTATTTTTGAGGGGTTGTATGCTATTCTGAAAAAAAAGTTGAACGAATAATTCTATTATTAGCTAAAGCAGGGTTATAAATTAATTTTGTAATTTATAAAACTGCCAGTTTCTTAATTTGAATTGTTATGATATTTATCACAATATTAACATATAAGGTAATTATATCATTGTAAATCAGATATATTTGTTTATTTTTAGACCTATATTTCTATAATTTTAGACCTATATTTACACTTCTTGATTGCTGAAGGCATTGCCGTTCCGTACTCAGATATAAAATGGAGCAATGGCTCAATTCATTTAAGGAGGTTAATGTGGATCTTTTTGGAGTATAATTTCCTCTCTTTCAGTATAAGTTTTTATATTATTGATATTTCATTGACAATAGTGATATAAAATAACAACTGTGCTCAAATTCCAGGTCAAACAAGTTGCTGAGCACAGATATCCAAATGATGATCTACCGAATTGAACAATAATTTTTAACACGGGTATAAGAAATTTAAACATTCAAAAGAAACTGAAAGTGAGGAAAAATTTACTTATTTTGAAGTTGACATACCTGAGACTGAATTATTTTATTGATACTTCTACGTTTCTACGAGTGAAATGCTTATTATTTCATATTTTCTGTACAGCGGTCTTACCGTATATACTATTATTATGAAACGAGTGAGGATTTTTGATTGGTAACGTTTATAACTTCATATACCTATGACCAATGACGGTGTTATACAGTTACTTTAAGTATCTGTTAGTTGAGTTAGTCCGTTATATGGTACAAAAGTTTATGTTACATTACTGAATTAAGTTACTAATTCTAACTTTAAAAAGAATCCACAATACAGCGAGCCTAAAAAGGAGGTATCTACTGCGATGTGAATCAACATATCGAATGACTACAATCTTTTAAGACAATATTTTAAGTAACAACAGAAACAAGATTCAAGGAATCCAGCCATAATGCCCTGTAATCAGAAAAAATACTCAATCTTTATGTAAGAATATCCATAGCCGTGATTAAGAATTACTCGTGTAAAAAATTAAATATTTTCTTAGCTATAAAAATCGCCCAGCAGAAATCCGTGATAAAGTCACCTAGTCAGTAGACTAATAAAGTTATTAGTGATATTTATGGATTTTTTTTGCGAATATTAATCAAAAATACTGGCGTTATTGCAAGAATTTCTTTTGAAAATAATACTTATTCTATATAATAAATACGTCATTGGCATAGTTCCATGTTATTAAGCTGTCGTTCTGGTATATCAGACTAGGGTATCAATTGAGCACGTCCTCTGTAGAAATTCATTTTCTCCTATATTCTCCGCACTTTCAGATACATACTTATTCAAAGGCGGTCATAGCGTGATATGTGGTATATTTTTGGCAGCATTCCTAACTGCAGTCGCTTACCCCTTTCTAATTACTGACCCATGACTCGTCCAATATCCTCGTTTCAAATGCTTTATAATCTAGATGTCTACTTTCTGGGCGGGGTACTTGTGTTTTCATCGCTATTGCGTAGGGACCAGCACCGTTCCGGAGTATGGAGTTTGATGAGTATCAGTAAATGCAGATATAGTTATCGGTAATCTATTTTCTGCACGGTACCTGCTTCATTTGGTTTTTTATAAGATTTCAAAGCAGAGGTTAATGTTGAATCTTAGGTAGAGATCGATTTTCCTCTGAGGTTGGTGCACTGGATTTTTCGCGCCGTAGGCCAGGGTTATAAATCCCTTAGAAGACCGTTTTCTCAATGGTATCCCGATACCTACTTCAGTTTATTGCTCATTACTTTTAAGCACGATGGAAGGTGCCTTAAACTGTGACCACTACGCGTCTTCCTAGGCTTCCGCTCCCAATTTATTCCGTCCTATAAAACTACCTACATATCAAGCTTAATAATGCAAATAACCTCAAAAGTCCTATCCCTTCTATCTTATTAAAAAGCTACTATAGTTACTACTGGAACAGATGTTTAAAATTTGTTAGTTAATAGTTCCTTGTAATGAATTATTCTGACTAACAGCCGGATTAAGGGGTCCAAACCAAGTATTGGTGATGACTAATCCCTATCTCCTCCAGAAATCAATTGCTTTCCCTCCACGGTCATTCCTATTACCTAAACCGTAGTCCCCCAACACTATCAAATGCTTTCCTACAGGAACACACGCGAAAATGTCCTTTAACTGATCGTATATCCTATCGACCTCTTCCTCCTTATGGTTGCTCGGTGGTATGTTTACCTGAAGAATGATCAAGTTTGACGGCAAAGTACGCAAGCAGGAGGGACAGTCCATGAAAAGCGATTGAAATGCGACGAAGAAAGATAAAAATGACAGGGAAGGATATATAAAAGACAAAATTTTGCCAATAGTGCGAAAAGATATAGGTTTTGATGCATGGGAATGAAGTAAGACTATCTGGTATTTTGGGGAACGTGAGACATGAGAGGTTGCTAAAAAACATATGGGACGAAAATTAAACGGAGTGGGCAGAAAAATGGTACATATTATATATTTTTAAAACAGAAAAAGAAAATATTATGAATTTAAGAAGACATCACTTGACGAGGTTATTGAGCATACAAGTAGTGGATCATGAAATACTAAAACGATGGTCATTGATTATATTCTTGTCTAGAGGAAGCTTAAAATGGGGGCAGAAACTGTATACTAAGTTTGCGACCTTCATTTGGGCTATATTTTTTAACCAAAGAACGATCTCAGGAAAGGAGGTGGAATAAGTGTTTTTTATATCCATTGAATATTTATAAAAGTAAAAAAAATGAGAGGCAAGCAAATCAATTGTATTCCAATAATGTAAGTGCAAGTGCTGTTGTTATAATTTGAACAAATGGAAAATGTTCACGGATATTGGAGAAAGAAAAGTGTATTCTTAACATGGCTGTTTGCTGGTTTAAATTGACGACAACGGCTTACAAAGCCTCAGACCAGGAACACTCACTAGTCAATAGTACTAGGAAGTCAGTAATATCTAGGAAGAAGTACAAGGCTCACTAACTTAAGTATTCGCAGACACCATCTTTATTTTCCGCTAACATCGAGACCCTCATTAGGAGCCGTGTGGACCTAATTAATTTTCCTTGGAATCATGAGCACAAATGTTAATTTATGCACACTGTTGAATAGGAAATCAAAATGCATAATAATAATCAGCAACGTGTACAAAATACTATATTTAAAATTCTTCACTCTTCATTTTAGATCTTCCTATGTGAAAAATTCAATCATTTTAAAATCATTGCATCCGAAGTCAGACGAAGCGTGACTTTCAAATGACGTTTGAGTTCACCCATAGCTAGTCTCATACCGTGAAAAGAGAAAAATAAATGAACAGGGAGAAAAATGTAATGAATGTGTCTTTGCCATAGAAACGTATTAGCGAAATTACCCTTAACTAAGTTAATAGTACAGTTTGGCCATCTACACCATCGATGATAGAAAATTACCACGTAATTCCTAACCGAGGTGTTCTACACGAAAATTAAACGCTGTAATGAAACTTTTAGTCGTTTATTTCCAAATATAACTTTGATGGTCCACGTGATGTTCCATGAAAAGGAAATAATATTCCTTTAATCCTCGATTTGAGGTTGATACAAAAGCGTAAATCATACCGATGGCGTTACTACAAAACAATTTTCGGTGATTTTCACTTAATGCTCGATGTCTCAATCGTAGTGGAAATAATAGTTAAGATTTATTGGTTTATAAAATCGGTCGCTGTTTTGTAATACTATAATATCGGCGAATTTCAACACATCAATATCTCATCCTTTCACTATTGTGCAGCAGATATCACATTTGGCTACATAGGATGCAGGATGTGCTTCAATCATTTTAATTTTCGTGCTACTTCTGCATTTTTAATTATCCCTTTCACACATTTAATGCTGAAAATGTTATCATATTCACATTATGTTATCAATTCACATTCCAAATAAAACTACAGAATCCCAAAATATTGCCTGTATAACTTCCTCGTCAAGTTATTAACGTAAATAGTAACATCCCTTCCAAATTAACCAAAATAATTTATTAAAAATTATCAACGAGGACAATATTTCTATTAGAAACCTGCGTAAATTTTATCTAAATCCAGCATATAAAATAATTATATAAATAAATAAATATATATATATATATATGCTAGGGGTCACAAATTAATAAATTAGTAATTATGTCCATCCAAAAACCTCCCTTAACCGGTAGATTACACCTAATAATATATATATATATATATATATATATATATATATATATATATATATATATATATATATACATGTAAAAAAACCATAAACACAGTAATCAACCCGAAGGACGGTTTATTAGGTGATGGTAGAGATCACCCAGTACTAAGCCCTATACGGCGTGTGAAATGCACACATCAGGGAAGTGGGGCCAGTTCCTTTCCCTGTGCCGGTTATGCTCTACCAGGAAGACCTGTTACCCGAAAAATCACTTTAGCTTGGGTGGAGCTGCAGGTGCCCAGAACCCGGGACCCTCCGGTCAGCAGTCCAACGCTCTACCCACTGGACTACCGCGGCCCCTATATATACGTATATATGGCTTATAATAAACATTCTGCGTTGAATGCAAATATCTAACAGACGATGAAAATTATGTGACCAATCTCAAGGAATATAATAACAGGAGACAGTAACCTCGAAGCTCTGAAAATTTTATTTCCGAATAGAGAGAATCTCATTTTTTTACAATGCATTTAACAGCCGAGAGATCAAAATAGCTTTTCGGTGCGGAACAATAAAAAAATCAGGTCCAATCGATTTGGATTGTTGCCATAACGCACGGATAAAGAAAGAACGGCCGTGGAACGAACTGCGGAAGGAGGTGGGGCTTTGTCTCTGACAATACGCAAGCCTCGCCACCTCACTTTTCATTTCCATGCGTGGTATGCCAGCGAGTAAAAAAATTGAAGGATCTAGGAATCCAGAACTCCAGCCAATATCTAATCCCACTTTTTGCCGTCACGCGTAATTGTTCAACGGCGAAATAAAAAAAATGAACTCCGTATTTTCTGTCATAACAAGGGCTTCTGGAGATGGGGAACGGTTTCGTCATGTTAAGTAACGATTTCTTCCGTCACGGCACAGGCAAGAGGAGAGAGAAAGGAAGAGGATTTTTTTAACTTCTTTCATTCTCCGCGCCACAGACTTCGAAACCTTGACAAAATACCGAATCGTGAAGCTTCGACATGTGTTATTTTTTTCAGTGATAAAATAGCGCTTTCTTTCCCATTTTCGTATCGAAATCATTGCGTGGTGGTCTGCGGGGTGTGGTGAGGAAGTAATAGGGGGCGAGGGGAAGAAGGGTCGGGAACAAAGGGGTGAAGTTGGTGGGGAAAAGTGCTGGATTGAATTGGGGAGGGGTAGGGTGGGGCCCTCATGGGCAACGCTTGCACCCCTCAGATTCGAGTATATAAGGCCTCAGAGGAATGGCAGGGTATCAATTCGTTCGACGAACTCAAGCGATATCATCTTAGTACCTCTACAATACTCAACAAACTTCAAGATGAAGGTGAGTAATTACAATGTAGTTAAAAAGTGTATTCTGTATTACTTTAGAAATAACAGTTTTTGCATAGAAACAACAGCTATTACCTGGATTTGATATCCATTTTTCAGCTACAATACCATACATTTTAAAAACTGATATTTTCGGTTAGAATGAATTAAATTTGGGAATAGCGGTAATTTTTCTAAATAATAACTAGCCTCTTTTAAGTTGATCTAAAAATTAAACGGAATAGGATGATTTCGTAAATAAATTCCACATCTAAGGTATGGCTAGACGCAAGTATCTACTTTGCCGATTTACCGGATTATTTTTCTTTGAAGTCGGCTACCATTATTTCAGGAACGTTCCCATTATAATTATCTCCACTAACTATTTTAGAGATAGAGGAGATGAAATTTTGCAGGAGAGAACCAACATTCTGAGGGAAAATAAATAACGATAAACTAATATTTCACCCAAGTTTGTAATTTTATACCATATCTATTAACTTGAGAAAAAAATTAACCATACCTCTTTATTAAAAAATGAAAATATTTATTGCCAGTTCAATTATTTTTGATTTTATAATGAGTGTTCCCATTATTTAATTTTACCGCAATAGCAGAAGATATATAATCCAAGTCCAAGCCTGATAGCGTTCTGAAGACGTAAACCTAATTGCTCCTAAAATCAGCGTAAAAGAAAGCTAACAAGAACGTATTCGAACAAAATTATAATTCAAACGGGGTGAGAAAGAAAATCCAATTCATATGCTGCCACAAGAATATTACATTAGAGTACCTAAGGTCTTTTCTCTCAGATACGGTTCTATTGAAGTATTTAGTGACGGTCAGGCACTTTCAGGTAGCACTTAAATTTTTGAATTAAATGTAGAACGTGGTGTTAGTAAAAAGCACTAAATAAATCCATATTAGGTGTAACTCACCCACAAATTAATCGTATTAACGTTTCGTAGGCCAGTTGAAAAGACGTTACGACAACGCAGAAAGAGATGAATGGAGTTGATATAGCCATTAATATCCTATTTCTAAATATCCAAAGCCACAAAAGTAACCTGGAATTTCCAATTCATATGTATACTTATATCCATAGCTGTGAGAATTCTAGTTAGAGTATTATCTGAATGAGGGTGACCCTACTGTAATGGAACCTCACATGACCCACTTAAATAGTACCCTCTGTTTAACTGTCTAACTGCTGTTTATAAGCCCGAATGATCAAATATCCGGGACTTCTCGGGAAGTTAACTACTCCCAAGGGATATGGGAATGCTATTAGAAGCACGCCAGTTAATGCCTTTATAAAAAATTTATCAAATATACATAGAGCCAGTAATCAATAGTCCGCAGGCTTTGAAATATTTCATCAGAAGATACTTAGGGGGACAATAAATGAACAAAAATTCCAATAAAATTTCACGATGTTAGAAGTTTCGATAATTTTCAATACATTTTTTGCCATACATTTGACCTTCAATACGGTAGAATTTCCTTTAAATTTTTTCTGCCCTTCAGTGGATATAAATTCAAACCATTAGGAGACAGGTTTGATTTGTTCAACGGAAACTCAATATATTTTCATAATCCCGATTAGTTTTATTTAGTAATCGACAGCCAAATCAATCTGTACTCCCTTATCACTTCTAGACTTTGGCACCGTAAGGGGCATGTAAAGATACAGATCAAGGTATATTTATAAAGTACCATAGCTATAAGTGGTAATCATAATTTAATAGGCCAAAAAGAACGTCATATCACGTCTGCAATTTCTAAGTTGCTGGGAAGATATTAACATTGCATAATAATTACCTACGTTTCTAAGATCTGTTTAAAAATACAAAGTTTGAATTACCATCTATTCAACACTGACACGAATAATCAAATTAACTCACGGGATTTGTCAGTATGACTCGATGTCTCATAACGGATGCAAAACCACTGCAATAATTACTTGATTAGAGGAGAAAACCTTGAGGTTTAAGAAGGGTAACATTTTCTTGGAGGAGAAATACGAGGGTCATCCGGAAAGTAGTACCCGTTCGTGAAATAAAGACACAAAAGTAAATATTAACAAACATAAAAAATTTTATTTGAAAGAGGATACTTTAAACTACTTCTCAACATAATCTCCAAGCAAATTAAGGCATTTGTCATAACGTGTGACAAGTTTCTGTATTCCTGCTGCATAGTCCTTCGCCGCCAGCTCATTGAGATACGCGAGGGACCCATCTTGCACAAATTTTTGCATAATGCAGATGGTGTTTAACAATTTCATGAACAATTGTTCGAGAAACATTGGGAAAATGCTCACAGATGTCATCAATTGTGACGCGCCGATCGTTCCTCACGAATTCGTCAACTGAGCTCACCAGTTGGTCTGTAATGACAGACGGTCTCCCCGAACGCTCATCGTCGTGTGTGTTCCCCCTCCCCATGTTGAAGTTGCGACACCACCGCCGAACAGACGACTCGTCCATTACATTGTCTCCATACACCTCCTTTAATTGGCGATGAATATCACATGGGCGAACGTTTCTTGCATTGAGGAATTTAATCACTGCCCTCACTTCACAACTGGCGGCGTTCTCAATTTTTTTAAACATTGTAAACAATCACAGAAACAACACAGGCAATGCTAGCGTCACGCAACTTGGCTCAGAGAAGGCAGACAAGCCACTGAAGCTATCTGACCTCGTCCAGCGGCTACTCGCGTCGTCAGCACTTCATGCGGCACGAACGGGTACTACTTTCCGGATGACCCTCGTATTATGGTAGAAAATAACACAAGGAAAATTTGCTTCCCATTCCATTCATGAAAAAACCTGTAGAATTATTATTATTGTGTTATATTAAATTTTTTATTAAATTGTCAGTCTTCCATTATAATAGAATTATAAGTTAGAAGATAGGCTTATAGTGTTGACAATTTTTACAAAGTAAGGCCATTTAACTGTTAATTTTATTTATGTGTGACTTTTAACTTAAAATGGAGGTTCCGATAAATAAGGAGAAGAACATTGGTTGAACTAAATCATTAATTGTGATAAGAGGAACTGTAGGCAATCATATTATTGTAGAAGAATATTATATTCGTCCAATACATACCGATACAGTACGTATTAAATTAGCTCTTCACTAAAACTAATATATGGACGATGATCATAGTCTATCGACAGTACCTCATTGCAGGATGCATTGAGCACTTTTCATTGTATTATACTATGCACATATTTTAAAAATCAAAACTGCAGCAAATTTTTTGAAATTTTGAATCGCACTGTATTTCCGTGCCCCATGGCCTGTTTTTTGAAACGCTACTTCAAACACTAACCTGTTTACTCTGCTTCTACTCTGAATTCAAAAACTTTTCCAGTCGTACTAACTTAGAAAATCTATGCACACTCTATCTATCTATCTATCTATATATATATATATATATATATATATATATATATATATATATATATATATATATATATATATATATATATATATATATATATATATATATATATATATATATATAGCAAAATGAAAATATTTGGAATGAGAATAAAATCTAATGGGGGTATTTTAATACACAACTGGAGTAAAAGAGAAGAAAGACATAAATAGGCATAGTATAAGCTACACAGATTGACCTATGTAACTCAGAAAACGCCAAGTAAATAATAATCTTACTTTCAAAAAAAGGCAAAAGGCTAACTAGAAGAAAAGGCAAGCCCATGCATAGGAGAGAGATTCGAAAGTCGGTTTTCATCTTAAATTATAGAAAAGGCTAAGTAATTATATTATTTTACATTTTTTATATGTTATTTAGATAATACGGTAAGTAAATGGGACATATCATTTACATGTGTATTAAGAATAAGATTAGTGACACAGACACATGAATGGAAATAGGATCGATAAGTTTACAGCCTCAAAAAACGAAACTTATAATCAGGCTTTTTTTAAAAGTAGATAGTAGTTTTAAGCAAACATGCAGGACCAAGAATGAAATAATAAAAATTCTAATATTGCTGAACTTGTGTTTGCCCAAGGGTAGAGATAAGGAGGTGATACCTGAGTGATAATATCCGGATTAAACATAGTGAAAAATATTGATATCAATGCCATCTTTTCATCGATCCTTCTTAATATGGAACATCCCCTGCCATATACAAACTCGACGCTTAGCAGGAATGATCTTAGAAGAATAAATAAGGAGCATCTAAAATTTTTATTCTGAAAATCCTGGTTTGAGTGTTCGATTAGAACAGACATAGTGTGTGTAAGATTTTCACTTGGCATCTCCCTTCTACTCTCTCTCTTCCATGCAGACGTTCGTGACTTTGGCATCTTTGGTGGTCATCCTTGCGTGCGCCGAAGCCGGTTTCCTGGGTGGATACGCTCCAGTGGCCTCCCACGGCGCTGGTGTCGACTATTACGTGAGTATTCTCTTCTTCGCTTCCTATTGTTCCCAGAAGTGGGAGTATAAGCGACCGATCAAACGGTCATCGGCTTTAAATCTCTGAGTGATTGCCCTCAGCCCATAGATATTCCCTTTCAGACGTAAACGTTAATATTTTATGATGCGAGGCTAATATGTTTTCCCTCACCTGCCTATTATTCGATATGCGAATGACTTAACTTTTGAAGCTTGAAAGATTGATTATACTTCACAGTCAAAAAATACTTCTGCTCTTATTTATCACGTATTATGGAATATTGACAAATTAAATGATTAAAAAATCAATAACGTTGATTCCTATGAGCCCGTAATAGTCTGAGATAGTGCTTATATAATTATTTTAAACGTTTACACCCTCAAAAAGATGAAATTTCAGGACAAGTCATTTAATCAACGAGAGCTCTGCTTAAGGGTGACGAAATGATATTAAATGGGGCAAAAATATGGACCATTAGTTTATAAATCAAATAGAAGTCAGTCATCTCTAATACAGGACGATAAACTCGTTCTTATAATAATATATTTTCTAATATTAGCAAGATTAAATTCATACTAATTTGACTTAAAAAATAATTTATAGTGATGTGAATAAGAGAAAAAAAATTCATGTCATAAATATCATTGAAATTTGTTTTTGAACAAGAGTAGAATTTTCATAAATGTATGCAACCTCTCACCGTACATTGGCTCATCTTCGTCATAAAAACTCTATTATATTTTGGATCACTTGAACCACCGATTCTTAAACTTTCACTGATTGCTCACAACGCGTATCTTATTCTGATGCTATTAAGATACAAAGCATTAGGAAAGACGCGACAGAGAGATAAAAATCGAAATTAAGATACGCGCCTTTTAGAGGAGAAAACCCATCATTAGGTGAGCTTCAGTGGTGCTGCGGGCATTGATTCTTACGGGTTGGAAGTCGGATGGTATTTCCTTATCTTTTCTCTGGAGCATGAAGAGGCGCATGATGGGAACAATTAAATGAAAAGCCGAATTCCGCATTCTAATAAGGGACACATGCAGTCGACAGCTAGTGTCGAGAGTAGCGTTCAAACGCCAAAGATAGAAGAGGTATCTTTTCGAGAATTAGGAAACCAAGTTCCTTGTTTCCCTTGCCTATTTTTCGTGTGAGAGACGGGAAAATGGGCTTAATAAGCGTGGCTCATAGTAGAAAGAGAAATTCTGATAATAATGAGAAGGGAAAGTCGTGTATTTTACATTTCATTTAAATACGGTTTTAAATTTCTCTTCATTTCAACCGGAAAAAATTATTATCCATCTCTTCAATACCATTGTTAAGAAAATGAAACCTGAATTTTATTTAGTTGGCTCACACAGGACTGGCTGACACAAGACCCTTCAAAGATTCTAACTCCGTATTGGATTCGAATTTTCATGAATATATATATATTATATATATATATATATATATATATATATATATATATATATATATATATATATATATATATATATATATATATATATATACAGGGTTCGTCCGGAAAATAAGTGTACTGAGCTCAGGAAAAAAAAATTATTACACTTTTACATATCTTAAGCTAATATTCCTCAAAATAGGACCCTTGTGAGTCGATACACTTGTTCCAGCGGCGTTCCCATTCCTGGAACGCTCCCGCGAAGGCATCATCGGGAACCTCTCGAAGACTCGTCGTCGACCTCTTCTCTGCCCTCCACGAACATCTTGTGCCACCGAAAGATCATGTTTCTGGACATGGCTGACTCCCCGTAAGCCTGGTCAATCATACCGACAGTTTCGGTAGACGATTTCCCAAGCTTTACCGCAAATTTGATGGAATAACGCTGCTCCAAAAACTTCGGCATCGCGTTCCGTGACGTGGGTCGAGCGTGGAGGTTCGCGTTAACAGAGCTCCTCACTACACCACAGCTGAGAGCCGACTGCCTTTTTCAGCGTCGCTTGCCAACATACCCCCCTCCAATCGCAGCCCGTCAGAGCGGTGCTGGGCGCGCCTGGTGCGGCGCGCCCAGCCCAGGAGTCAGTACACTTATTTTCCGGACGAACCTATGTATGTTTATGTGTATATCTAATTGTGTCTACATATGTATTTAAAAACCTAATAGGTCATCGAACTGTTACGAATTCATCTTGTTGTTCATCCAATCAGTCTTTAAACAATCTCGGCTCAAAAGTGGTAAAAGATGTGATTTGAATCATGGATCAATTAAATAGTAAAGCTAAAGAAATAAAATAAACACGTATCATACGAAAAACTAAAGTCAGGTTTTATAATGACATTTTATTATTAATTACAAAACCAATAATAGTGAAATGGGATCGAACCTATTTAATTAGAATCTATTTTTCGTTGACATAGATGGCAGACGTTCTGTAATGACTTTTGACGAAAATTTAATCATCTATTATAAACTATGGCACAGAGGGTAAACATGTGAACAGTCTGACATGTGATTCCCTGGTAATATTAAGTCTATAAGGGGTAAATCCAATAAAAATTTATGCAACTACTTCATGACAACTATTTACATTAGGTGAGTACATATAGAATCTCAGGGAGTATGCAAAACGGGACATCACTTTAAACTCGTTCCTTAGATGGATTAAAGGGCATTCGGCATGCTTTTTCAGTAAATATATGACTGTTTTTTTCGAAAAAGATAAAAACTAATCGGATAAAGAGTTTAATAAGAGAATTATTCTGAATTAGTGGGTCAAACTTTGAATACACAAGTATTATCGTTTGTGAGGCTGCCAAGGCAACAACAGAACATTTTTAAATCAAAAAGGCACCAAATAAATTACAATTTACAGTGATATTATTAGCGATGGAGATGATACGAAGGAACTTAATTAGAAAACATAAAATGTCCTAAGCAATATTTTTGAATTTTTGATTGATATAATTTCAAAATTTTGTTTCATATACATTGAATTATAAAATTATGTACAAATATAAGAAGAGTATAGTGAGTGATACTGCCGATTGAAATATTTTTAAACGCTGATATTATAGTGGCAAAGATGTCTGATGAACATCAAAGGGGATTGGGTTGGAGTACCAGCTTCCAAACTAAACAATTCGATTCCGTGGTCAGAACTTTTTAGCTACATCCTAATTCACATTTCGGTGCTCTATAGTATGCTCCTTCAGAGAAATTATCGACCACTGGTATGAACGTAAAATTATGGACACCTCATTGTTGTTTGGGTAAATATGTAAATCATATCAGACTTCATGTTTCAATACACTCTTCATTTCTTCATTAAAATCCTACTTCTACCTGTCCACCAATTGTGATAAACTTTCAGCTTATCGTCAGACTTCTCTAATAAGTGTCACATTTGCTACATTAGACAGCGAGTTTAACGTGTTTGAAGGAATAATATTAGGGAATAAAATACACCACAACGTTGATTTATAGTTTAAAGGTCGGATCACTACTCTCTAGAATCACTAGAAAATACATTATATTATGCCCTATAAAGACAAAAAATACAATAAAACTAAGTTATTTCTCATGTATTAACGGAAGGCAACAAGATTTTATTTCAATACAAAATTTACATGGAGAGTGGGAAATTATTCCTTGGTAAATATTATTTGAAGGGCTAGAGGACATTAAATATGGACAGTAGAGAAAGACAGTTATTTTGATTGATAATTGATTAATAAGGCGTAAGAAATTGCTAGAAAAGAAAACCTTCGTATGATAAATAAAAGAGGCTATCTTGGAAAATCGTTTAAAGTGTATGAGTGGTTATTATGCACACCATGTTAAGACAATTGAGATCTACTAAATAAATACGAAAGTAGGACATTCCTGTTTGACCTACTAAAGCCAATCACCCTGAGTTGACGTGAAATATCTGTCATTTTGTAATATACCTACACTAGTTCAATGCATTTTTAAAGTTAAGAGTTTCGTAAAAAGGTTCAATAACTCCATTGAAATTAATATTTCTACCTATTTACCTAACTAATATTTAGACGTACAATTGTTTTTGAGCAAGCCATTCAACAGAGAATTAAATATATTTAACTCATGGGGAAATATATCAAAAAGCTTGCGATTTCCAGGCCATCTAACGTTTCATGAAATTGAAACCTCAAGCCCGGGGAAATAAAATGGTCAAATTGGTGACGACATAATGGTTGAATAAAAGGAATTTCTTCTCCATCAAGCACTTTGTACGCACAAAATACTGTCCTGGTAAATATAAGCAAGTCATAGATGCATGCATGCCGAGATTTGACGACGCGGAAGTAGCATGTTAGCAATGTTGCAACCGGACCGCTCCGAACACCACGACTAGTTGAGTTAAAGTAAAAGTAGTTTCTACGTGAGGGAGTTTCCGGAGAAAGTAGAAATCAGCAATACACAAGCATTACTACATTATTTCTATTGAAAACAATGTCTTAGATATTAATCTTTGATAGAAAAGAGTTCATCATTTTTCTGAAGTGGCTTACCATTTCCAAAGTCTGACTGTACGGAAATTTATACCTAACCTCTTACCAATTTTTCGAACGGGCCCGAACAAAGAAGTTTCTTCACTCTTGGCCAAGGTAGGGGAAACACGAGCAGTGAAATATTTCGATTGTCTCTGGAAGACTATTGTTCTGTGAAAGGGTTGTTTAATCAAAAATATGGCACGTTAAATAGATTTGCTTACCATATATCGAGGGACATCGACTTTGTGCCGAAATATGATTTTGCGCCCAAGTTTGTCAATATTCATGAGTATAAGAACAACACATCTATTAAGGATATTCTCAAATGTATTTATAATCATCAATTTACCAGATACAGCAGCGTATATTAGCGAGGTAAGCCGTAGATCAGTGAGGGTAATACCTCACGTGAGTTATGGAAACGGTAGGAAAGGTACAATGAACATGTTTCAAGCATATCCATAGATATGGTTAACTTTGTCGTAATCTATGTTTTTAGGGTTAACTTTGTGGAAATCTATTATCACTGAAGTAAAAACCACATAATGTTTCTTTCCACCAATTACCAAATATTAATAAAAATTGGCGATAAAATACAGTGTGTGTTTTTTTACTTCAAGCTAAACTTTGATTTCGTTTATTGCCTGATAAACCCAATACAACAATTCTGTAGCAAACTCAGAATTGGGGTGTCACTCTGTAAACAATGTTATTCAAAGCAACAATTTCAGAGTGTAAAAATCATTGTTGAGTGTAAAAAAATTGTTGCATTGAAATGCACATTAGCGGATGACTCCGTTAAAAAGTTTCTGTTGCGGTATCTCCCGCAGTTTCTTTGGAATGTTATTCAAACCTAAGACGTTGCATATGCGTTTCCTGCGTAGCAGCAGTGCTGAAAATGTATTCTAGGCGGTGGATATATTGTTAGAATCATGCTCGGAAATGATGGAATTCACTCTCTTTCCCTAAGTGACCGCAGTGTTATCTTTCGGCAGCTGTTCATTCAACAGATCCCCCCACTCAATAAAACTTTCCATTTCTCCCTTTAAAGGCATACCCCAAATACGCTTTCGACTACGGAGTCCACTCGCCACACACCGGAGACGTCAAGAATCAATGGGAATCACGTGACGGCGACGTAGTCAAGGGCGCCTACAGCTTCCACGAGGCCGACGGCACCATCCGCACCGTCGAGTACACCGCCGATGACCACAATGGTTTCAACGCAGTGGTTAAGAGGACTGGACACGCCGCCCACCCCGCAGTGGCGCCCGCCCACTACGGCGGATACGGAAAGTTCTACTAGGAGGGGAGTGACGTCATGGAAATCAATTGCATAAAAATTTTGCTCAGCGAGACGTTAGTCCTACGGGAATGCATTTAAGGACTATACACTGCCCCTCTTATACTCAATGTATTACCATAATACACGCGTAAATGCTTCTATATCTATTTCCTGCGAGTAATCAGCGTTAGAATTTTTCCTGAGTAGTCATATTGCTCCTCTAGTATTTCAAGCAGGTCATTTTTCTACTGTTACTGTTGGAACGATTTATTCTTGTAGTTTTTATGTTTGTGGCTCAATCATTCTATTTTTAGATGATGTCTTTCTACTTCGGCGATAAAGTGTATTATAAGTTCAAATCATCAAAACCTTATCATATATGATTTTACATATTCATCAACTGAGTAAAATAAAAAATATACTTTTAAAACGTTGTTTTCATGTCATTATTGCCCTTATACCTTGTTTTTTTATAAACGTTGCACACTAATTTTATACAGAAAACGTATTTCGAAGCTACATTACGAAAAAAGTGTCTGATTTGGAGAAATTTGTTTTCCGGAATGTAAAACGCCAATTACAAAAAATATCAACGTAAAAATCTTTGAAATTAATTGTTATTATGCGCATGCTATTTTTTACAGAAAAACATTTAGAAGATAAACAAAAGTAATATTAATCAATATAATTAGAGAATAATTAACTTTATGCACCTATTTACCGGTCACATAGGTTTACCATTAAAATCGACAATTGCATACGAATTGGTCAAAATGTATGCCTCTTCGCATTAACTTTTTTCATAATCCTGTTCCATATCTCAATTCTTCATTGATTTAAATAGCTACTGAGTGGACTCTGTCAATGAAACAAATCACTTCAATTTTTTTCAAGACGAACCATAATGCTACATATGTTCTCCACCATGAAATACACAGAAGAAGGTACAATCATGATTTCTTAATACTCGAAAAAGGATTTTGCTAATGTCTCTGACCTATAAAAAACATGGAATGAATTAGATATTTAGAAAAGAAACAGGAATTAGATAATGGTGGAGCTTCAGAGAAATATTTGATTCGGAAAGGGCGGTACACAATTTTTGAATTCATACAATGAAAGATTCCAAGTTGAAATGCTACTCTTCGAGTTTTAGAATCCACTTCCTTACAATGAAATTAAGTATGTTTTAATCATAAGTCTAAAATAATAATAAATTAGTATGCTACAAAGATGTAATACTTTAATAATACCAGTGATTTTATGACAACAGGTATCTCTATCTTAACCCAACGTTGTAGCCACCAGTAGTAATGCTTCGTGTCACACATCGGATGCAGAAAAATCATAATAAAAAACTTTATACTGAGTAAATATAGTCACTGGCTTGAAAGTTAGCAAAGTGGAAAAGTGCAAGGCAGGGCAGAAAACATCAAAGATACGTAACAATGTGTCTAACTCCTACCTAATCATGTTGAGCAACACTCATCGTTAATGCCAGTCATTTTCTCCGAATCGATTCCACTTCGTCGATCGGTGAACGAACGACCAAGCCAAGGACGATCTATTAAAATCGCGTTTGATCGCGTGAAAGGATTGTCGATGCGGAATAGCCACCGTGAAATGTGACGGGGAGTGCTTTCATTCCACGGCGCAGTGGCCCGTGAAGTGACGCGTGCTGCCCGAGCTTTCTCTAATGGGCCCCCATGTATTAATGCCAGACTCAAGAACGCGGGTATTTTCTGGATCAGACAAAAAAATTATCTCCTATGCCCAAGTTTTCAAATGCATGTGCCTACTCTTCCGCAGTCCAACGTACGCAAAAACGATATAACCGTGAAAGTTCAGCAGCACTAAGTTTGTGGTATGCCGGCATTATATGCATCCAACAGGTCCTGAAGCTCCTAATAACAGGAATGTAAACGGAAATTTCAAGTAATAAAATTTTATTTAACTTGAATGGATAGCTAGATGCATACTATTGTTAACTTAACCAATGGAAAAAGTATCTTATTAAAGGAAAAACATAGTATTACTTCTCGTGTTTAGCTACCAACTAATGGTAGCACGCCTCCTCAAATTTAGTTTAAAGTGTACGTGATTTCAGTAATGGGCTGGAGATCGTATTGACATATCGCGGAGAGAAAGGAGCTAGGGACTTATTAGGTTTCCTCAAAATAAAAACAATTGACAAACCGACCATTAGTTAGATTTACTCACAAAAGTTATTGATGCTCTTCACTTCACGATGTCAAAATGTATTATTTCTTTGTCAATTTTTATATATACCTCCAATCATGCTATAAGTTGATACTTCAACTAGGATTATGAAATCCAAATGTTATCCATACTTAAAAAAAATATTTCAATCAAACTGAGAGGGGAAAATATTAATTTATATTGAACAAGCAAGGTCAACGGCTGCGCCAACGAAAATACTAATGCATTGATCTTAATCATTTGGGATGAAGGGAGGAAAATATAGCAGAAAAATGCTTTAAACGATGACAACTGAATTTGCTACTTTATGCCATTACATTACGAAAACTGGTTAAGGAAATTATGAACTACCGATCGTGCTCACCTTATTCTAACTTCGCCTTTACTGTGCGCATTCGAAAGGGTAATAAAGAATAGCTTTATCCCTTAATTAATAAAGAAAAATTTTAGTTTAGCGTTTATCAACCCGCGAAATAAATACTACTGAAGTGTTTTAATTGCAACGCAGTCAATTATATTGAGCAGAAGAATACCCACGCATGGAAAGTGAAAGTCCTCCTCCCGAAGAATCCAAGGCATTGCGTATGTTTCGGAAGCTATGGTGGAAAAACAAAGCAGCAATGAAAACGAAAGCTTCGACTGAGATCCGTTACTACCTGTGAGAAATAGATTGCGAGATGCGGAATAAAAGAAATCACAAAGGAGGAGAGCAGAAGCAGTTGTTTTTTTTTTGACTCGATTTTTTTTTTAAGTCGAGTGGACGGCGGCTTTAGCGTATACGCACCAGAACAGAGCCCATTGTTTCCTTCACCCATGCTCCAGATGTGGGAAATACCCGCTCGCCCGACCCCTACCCCGCCAGTTTTTTTTTTTAAGGTTTCACTTGGGAGACAAAAGAGGAACGCAGTGGTGTTAGGAGGCCACCTCTTCTCCGCGCCCCCCCCCCACCTCCCCCACGTTCCCTCCATGCAGACCACACTCGCCGCTTCGAGTCTCGCGGCGGATGTGAGAACCGACGCCCGCACGGACGGCGCTAACAGAGGGGGAATTCTTTCTCGTGATTAAGGAGATGGAGGCAATGTTATGCAAATTTTTGCCACTTGACGCACTTTACGAGGCTCTCAACCTCTCAAAGCTCCCCCTTTGTGTCTCCTCTCGCCCAAGGGAATGTGTACATAGTCGTGCCCGTTCCCGATTTTGAGAGTTTTGCCATTACTGTCAGCATTTTCTGGCGAGGTGGGGAACAATAGAAGGACGTCTCGTTAATTATCCTACACGATTCCTCCCCAATTTGCCACATTATATTTCACGTTCGCACAGGGATTGTATCGGAGGAAAACAGGATCTTTTGCGCAGTCGTTGTCGAGGATCTCCGAAACTTAACTCTTAGGCCAGCCTGATCTATTCATTATTGAGCCAAATCCAAACCAGAAATCTGATATGACAAAGATCATATTTGATGCTCTGTATAACTATTAAATGGCGCTCAAATTTTATCTTATCATGGATACATAAGGAAACTACATAATAACTCATTTTTGCAACTATTTGCAGTCTATTTGATGGAATAATTTTATGCAGGAAAGAAGGATGAAGGAGTAGCTTGAATAATGTCCCCACAAAAACCTTTCTTATATGTAAACATGAATTGAAGTCCTTTTATATAATTTTAAGTTTGTAATGAAGTTCCCTGTCACGAAAACTTTATTTAATTAAGTAGATCATCGAAGGGAGGAAGTAATGTTAAACTATTTCAAAAATTCTGTAGTGGCTTTACTACGACTGCTACATTCAAATACTCTGTCAACCTGAGAATTCAAAACCTTTTTCCGAGGCTTGACGAACGCCCTTATCACATCCTATTAAAGTTACTACCGTATTGTACCGGTTCTATGGACTCAAAATAACGGATAAAATACATAAAAATACTCAACGAATATAACTGTCGTTGCTCAATGATACAAAAACTTCCACAGCGCTCAATAAAAGTTACGCGTATAAAAATATGAATCAAACAATGGAATGTTTGTGTTAAATGCAAAAAAAGTCAGTTTGTTTACAAAACATGAATTGAACCGCAGTGGAAAACAAAATGATTCATATTTATCATGGGGTCTTTCAAATGACGCTTAACAAAAGCTACACAGAATAACAATAAATACTGACGAGCAAATTTTTATCAGCGAAGGCTATTATTATTAGGTAATCTACCGGTTAAGGTAGGTTTTTGGATGGCCACAGCTACTAATTAAATAATTTGTGACTCCTAGAAAAATACAACATCCTACTCTACATCAAGCGAAGGCTATACCAGCCATTAATTGCATGTAACTGATTATCTTTGAATGAGTTGATAAGGCAACTAACCAAAGCAAAGCTTGGATACAATGAAAATTTTGGCACGCAAACTTTTCGCAACAACTGGCACCCCATTGGACTCTTTAGTCTTCAAACACATTGCATGCTCTACGGAATAACACCACGTAGAGACAAGTAGCTTTATTCTGGCATGTATCAGAGATTTTCGACACTGTCTCTACGCGATGAATATAATGTACGAGGTAATATAAGTAAAATTAAACCATACTTAATAAACAGCATTGATGTTTTAAAACCTTAGGATTTTATTTTGTTCTTTTATGATAAAATAGTAAAAATGAAACTTTATTATACTGCGGATATATATATATAGATATATATATATATATATATATATATATATATATATATATATATATATATATATATATATATATATATATATATTTATTTATTTATATTTATATAACAATTTTTGAAAGTGTCACGGACGTGAATAATAATGTATAACACTTAGGTGCACCACATACTTCCCGGGCTTAGAATCTCTACGATCAATCCTAAAAGACGTCTACCCTATCCTAAAAAATCATAATGCCACCGCCAACCTTTTTCCCAAATATCCCTCAGTTGCTTTCAAACGCCTCGCCAACCTATCCGATCTACTCAAATCAACCAATCCACTCCTTAAATCCCCCACCCGTCCTAAAACCACTCCCACGCCATGCAATAAACCCAGATGTAAAACATGCCCTATTTTCAAAACCAAAATCCCATCCATCTCCCACCCGCTTTTTAACTCTCTCCCACCAATTCCCTCCTCTACTTGCACATCTAGCAATGTAGTGTACCTTCTGAAGTGCCAACTTTGCCCTGCCTATTATATTGGGCAGACCACCACACCCCTCAATATCAGAATCAACAACCACCGAGCCTCATGCAAAAACCCTTCCCTAATTGATATGCTCCCTATCCCCAAACACGCCTCCGAACATAACACTCCGTTTGATGAATGCTATAGTGTATCCATCATAGCATCCCTACCACCCTCTGATCCTCCACTGAAACTGAAAACATTAGAGCAATCCTTCATCTGGCTCTTGGAGTCCTGGAATTGGCCAGGAATCAATATTAGGCATTAATTACCCTGCTCCAATTATATTTTCATCCCCCTTCCACCCCCATCACCTTCTACATTTTCCCCAACCTTCTAACGCTGCCCCTTCAAACCCGTCCCTTCGGAATTCTCTCCCCACCTTCCCCTTCCATCCATTGCTCCAGCCCTCGTATTCCCTTCAGTTCTGTCCCTCTCTTCCTTGATAAAGGTGGTCACGACCACCGAAAATTCGAAAAATAGTGAGTCTCTTTTTCGTGTGTTTCTGTGTTTTTGTCTGTGTCCACTAGTGCTAAGTGTTATACATTATATATATATATATATATATATATATATATATATATATATATATATATATATATATATATATATATATATATATATGTATCGCGGATAATACTAGCCAATAAGCTATAAATATTTAATTACCAATGTTGGTTCTCATAAAAATTGTTTCAAAATTCAAATGAAAAAGAATTGTTGATATTATTGGTTAGATCTCGAAATATGAAAACATAAACGTGATTTATAGGGAAATATGTTGCTTGGGTTCAAAGTAATAATATAATTATAAAAATTTGTTCGAAAATTAGATATTAAATGTCTTCTGATATACCTCATTCCTTCTTTTGAACGCTATACCTTACAATTCACATATTGACTCCGAATAATGTAAGAATGCGCTGATTATCCAGCAACTTGCAAAACATATTCTCATGTAAAACCCCTTTAAAAGTGAACTCTAATATATCCTACCAGAAAAAAACATAATGTAGATACCCACCTCCTTGATTTGAATGGATAACATAAAGGGTTCCCACGGTTAAAAATTCGCACGGAAGGTTCTCACAATCTTAATTTCTCTCCTCCCTCTCACGCAATAACTTGGCGTTCTCTCCCTTCCGCTCTGTCTTCCTCTCTGACCACCTCAGCGCTGAACCCTTTCAGTCACCCTCTCAGCGTGTTACATAGACGACAAAGAAACATACCAGCACAGCTCAAGGGAGTCAGCTTTGGAAAAATAATTATATTCAGCCACTGAGAATTGGGTTATCATACGATAACGATCGCCCAAAAGGAGCAACTTAAACTATTACGAACAAAAACCAAATGCGTCTTAGCCTGTAATTTCCCGTCCTATGTTTATATGATGTTAATTATGATTATTAATCCCTGAAAATTAAAACTTGATAAACTTTGAATAAGTAGCTATTCGGTTTTAGCGTAATAAGTGCATTGGGAAACAAACAATTGATGGATATCTGACCCCAGGAATAAAATGTATGCATTTTTTGCAGTAATTAGTTAGGAAAAAATAAAAATTACTGATTTTATTAGATTTATCGTTCCCCGTCAAGATTCTTAACTAACTTCGTGGTTTCCTGTTTCAATTTGCATTACGATCATATATACGTTCAAACGATACCACTCATGTAGTATCTCAAGGCAGACCACTCTGGTCTACAATAATACTCGTATGGGGATGCTCACTCCTTCAGTAATATATTTTCGGTATATTGGGCGTAAGTCCACTTCAGATTTTAATTTGTTTCCCCCAGACTACGGCCACATACTGCCCATTAATGCTTACTATTCGAGGACACTCGCATGTTTCGCAACTAACCACCATACCTCGACGCCCACCGGGCATTCATTTCCCAGTGGGCGTACTCGATGGCACGGCCGAATGGAAATACAAAAGGGGGCATAATTCTCATGAGTGCTAAAATTTATGTAAAGAGCTTCCTACAGCATCAAAAAAAGTACATTGTTAAAATATAATCTCAACCCACGGGTATCATAATGGTAAAGACTTTCATACTGCAGAAGGACTACTTAGACCAGGAATTAGAAGATATCATTGGGATTATTGAGGGTAAAAGATCATGAATAGAAAAATTGAGGATAAAAGATAATGAATAGAAAAATGTTAATAATTCCAGGACACTGAAACATCATCTTTGAAGAGGGTCTAAGGGAAAATTATTCGAAAATAGGACAAATAAAATAAATAGGACAAAAGGCGGATAGTGGAATTCTTTTGAGAGACAAGCATTCACAGTAATATGTTCGACGTAAATACCACTAGGTATTCATGGAAAATATCAGCAGACAGAAGAAAATATCAAACTAATCACGGTTTTCTAATACCAAGATGCCAGACCAAACACACAGATTAGAAAGCAATTCCGGAAATACAGGTTGCTGAAGGATATTACTTCGTAAAATTGTAAAAACTACACTCAAGAAACTAAGAAAATTATGAAGAATTACAGCTTCTGAAGAAAATTTTATGGAAAAAAAGTTTTTTTATACTTGCACAAATGCTTAAACTCAATCTAAATACTCTCCCTCTGCATCAATACACTTTTCGAGACGTATCGGCCACGCCTGGAGAGTATCCTGAAACTCCTCGACGGGGATGTTTCTCAGGAACGTTGCAACCTGCTTTTGGATGTTTTCCACAGTCTCCTAATGCTTTCCTTTCAGCTCTATCTTCAGTCAGGGATTAAAAAAAAGTCGCACGCAACTAAGTCCAAACTATAAGGGTGCTGAGGGCGTATCGCTTTTGAAGCGAACGCCCCTAGTCCTGGGGACATACTACATTGATCAAAAATTTCCCGGAATTTATTCAGAAAATTAAAAATACAAGTTTATTCATCTAAATCTATATTGTCCCCTTCAAAGTAATCCCCATCGACTGCAACACACTTATGCCAGCGCTTGATCCAATCCTCGAAACATTTTTTATATTCGGTTTTCGGTATGTCCATCAGTGCTTCCTGCGATTTTTCCATTACTTCCTCTCGGCTGCTAAAACGCGTTCCCCGTAATGGTTTTTTAACTCGATTGAACAGAAAGAAGTCACAGGGAGCCAAATCAGGTGAATTCGGTGGCTGTTGGATGGTATTTGTTGCATTTTTCGTCAAAAAATTACGAATAATGATAGCACTGTGCGACGGTGCGTTATCATGGTGCAAAATCCACGAGTTTTCTGCCCACATTTCTGGCCTCTTTCGGCGAATTGCTTCACGCAAACGTCTCATAACGCCCAAATAATACTCTTTGTTTACTGTCTGGCCTTCTGGCAAAAATTCATGATGCACTACACCGTTGTAATCCATGAAAACCGTCAGCATTGCCTTCTTTTTTGACTGAAAACGACGTGGTTTTTTTGGCCTCGGCTCATTTGGTGAACGCCATTCACTTGCCTGATGTCTGGATTGCGTGTCGTACTCATAAACCCACGTCTCGTCTCCAGTAATGATCCTTTTGATGAATGTGGGATCGGATTCAGCCTCGCAAATCATGTCTTTTGCGACGTCAACACGGTCTCTTTTTTGCATGAAATTGAGGTCTTTTGGCACTTTAACTTTGCTGCTACACGACGGAAACCCAAATCATTAACCACAATGTCTTGGGCGGATCCATAGGCAATGTTCAAGTCCTCCGCTATTTCTCTGATGGTTAATTTGCGGTTATTGACCAACATTTCTTTTACTTTATCAATTTTTTCACCGACTTTCGATGTCGATGGTCTGCCACTGCGTTCATCATCTTCGATTGACTCACGACCACTTCTGAACCGCTCGTGCCACTGGTAAACGACCGTTTTTTTTAGAGAATCGTTGCCGAAACACTTTTCCAACATTTCCAACGTCCGTGCGCCACTAAATCCGTTTTTTACGCAAAATTTAATACAAGTTCGTTGTTGCAAATTTAAATCCATTTCTGCAATTGTAAAAAATCGCCAACACACACAGAGATAGATGTACTCTTGGCTACGTAACTTTTGCAAATGTCAAGTTATGACACTAAGATTTAAAGGGAATATCAACAACAGATGTACCAATTTAACAAAAAAAACAGAACTCAAATCGGAACGATGGGAGCGCCACACGGTGGTTATTCCGGGAACTTTTTGATCAAGGTAGTATAACTATATATATATATATATATATTATTAGGTAATCTACCGGTTAAGGTAGGTTTTTGGATGGACAAAATCACTAATTAAATGATTTGTGACCCCTAGAGAAACACAACATCCTACTTTACATCAGGTCCCTCTTCAGCTCTGAGTACTTTCTTCCTCCCTTCATCCCTTCCAACATCCCTATCCTGTTCCTTCCCTTTCCTCGTTTGCCTAACATTCTCCCCTCAATTACAGTCTTTAACATCCCGCTGCCGGCAATACCCCCTTCAGCCGCTTTTCCTGCCTCCATAGGATTGCTCCCAACAAACCCCTCTCTTCGCCCACCATACCAAGTACGTGGCTAAAAGTAAAGGCTAAACTTACAAAAATAGCCTTAAGCCACATTTACAACCCCGAACATGTAAAAGATCCCACTGCCAAATGGCGGAGAACACTATATCTTGGGACTATTTCTCAAAAAGTAATCAAAAGTTTATCTAAAGAAAAAATTAAATGTGCCTTTTACAGTCGTTCATGCCTTAAGAACCTGATCTCTCACACTAAAGACAAAGTCCCCGAAAACAAGAGGAGTGGAGTGTATGAGTTAAAGTGCTCGGATTGTAGCACAAAGTATATTGGGCAAACAGGACGGAAATTTAAAGAAAGAATTAAAGAACACCAAACATGTGTAAAAAATAAGAACATAACATCCCTCTTTGCAAAACACCTCATCGAAAGTGACCACAAAAGTGACTTTGTGACAAAAATTATTCATTTTGAAGAAAAAGGTCAAAGGCTCGATGCTTTGGAGCAGTTAGAAATTTTGAAATGTGTCCGTTGGAAAGATGATCTTGCCAACGAAATTTTGTATCCCTCCCACTCCCCACTCCTAGACCTACTACTCTTCTAAATCAAAAATGTAATTCTCTTTTCTTCCCAGCTACATTGTAACCTTTTTACCCCTCCAACCTCCCTCTCTGACCAACCCCCCCCTCCTATGATCAAAAGGTATATACCTGTATAGCCAGCGTGCTTCTATGAGGACCACCTGATGATGACGTTCAACGTCGAAACCTGGGTCGTGTTTTAAAATAAAGTGTGTGGAATTACAAAGTCAATTATTTCATTACATTTCAATATATTTGTTTGTTTCTTAGGTTTTGAGAAGGCGTATGATAGAGTAATTTTGGTAGAAATAATGAATGTATTTCAGAAGATTGAAGTAGATTGGATGGATAGGCGACTAATCCGCCATATGTATTCGTAAAAATTTCAGTCCTTTCAGGTATGGGAGGTGGATTGAGATCTACCCTCCTTAATAATTTAGCGTTTTTCCATTCATATACTTATTCCTACTTATCATCTATGTTTCCTCTCTGCTTATGATTTCTCCCAACAGTCCCCTTATTTTCTCCACCATACTTATGCCTAGCACTTCCTCATTTGTTCTCCTTTCCTTCCACTTTACCTTCTCCATCATCCTCCACACCCACATCTTAAAATCCTTCGACGCCTATAATCCTACTTCATTGATCTTGCTTCCGCGCCATACATCTCCTCGCCCCATAGCAAAGATTTAACGAGCCTTTTCTTAACATCCTTACTCAATGCCACTGTTATCTATTCTCTCCTCCTTGTGAAAGCTTCTTTGGCAAATACAGTTCTTCTACTCACGCCCATACTACTTTGACCATTTTGGTCCAAAACGCTTACGAGCTACGTGAACTATCCATGTTTTCATTTCTGAATACGTTCGTGCGTATTTGATTGGACAAGTTAAGACATTTCTGTCTTTTTTCATGTCTCCTTTTTCACCTAACAGATATATCATTAAGGATGTATCGCATAATCGTAAAATTCATGGATGAATGTGGTGAAACATGTTACTAAGACCAGAGATAATTATTATTTCCTATTTATACGTGTAAATAATAATATATATTTGAAAGTTGGATACTGAGCATTTAATTGGCAGTGGGGTATTTATAACTCTGAGAGAGGAGAGAATGTTAGGCGAGGAAGGGATAGAAAAAGGGTAGGAATGTTGGACGGAGTGGAGGACGGAAGCATGTGGAATTTGTG
Organism: Hetaerina americana; assembly: GCF_022747635.1. NCBI lineage: Eukaryota > Metazoa > Arthropoda > Insecta > Odonata > Calopterygidae > Hetaerina > Hetaerina americana. The sequence continues at coordinate 38,387,530 of NW_027286181.1, forward strand.
ACTGGACGGGCTATATGAGATCTGAATAGGAAGCCTCCACGATACTTAGACAGAAATAGTCACTAGGGGCCGCCCAAAACCTACCTTTAAAATAACTAGAAAACGTGATTGATTCAGACCCCTTGAAATTTCATAATTTCCGGGCTTATTCGCTTTTTCTACCCCGAAAAGGGAATATATGTATTCAAAGACAAAATATCTGAATTAAAAAAAAATATGGAGCCCAAGGACGGAAAAATCACGTAACACATTTTTAATTTCCTTCTCCAAACGCCGGCATTTGGTAGGTTGACAAATATCGTGCGTGTATCATCGTTTAAATTATTTATCTTTAAGTTTCTAAATTGCACTTCTAAATGGAGGTGATACCAAATGCAACCTAAAAGATAAAAAACATACCTTAATAATATATCTGCAATTTATCATTAGAGTATTCTGAGGATGAAATTATATATGTTCACACGCCAGCAACTGCGGTAACCTGCTCGAAGGCTAGCTTAAGAGATGAGGGTAGGGCTCACCAAATATCTATTAAGAAAACCATCCTATTTTGAAAACTCTAATAGAAGGTGTGTCAAGTATAAAGGGCATTAAAAGAGGAATTTCCTTAGTAAGGGAAGAAACAACAAATAATAGTGACGGACATGATGAAAAACTTATTTTAATCAAGTCAATGAATCATTATTAAGATGCTGGGTCTGGCCGAGTCGCGTGAAACCTGGGTCGTATTAATAAGTCACCGAGTTAATTTCACATAGTTTTCGTTAATAACGAAATAGATAACTTCCAATAAATACAGTCCGAAAACATTTTCTTTGTTAAGAAGAGGGGTTAATGACGGGGTTCTTAACTAAAAATATAGGGAAAGGTTAATAATTGCCTATCTATGGGGCATAGTTTTCTATGGCTCGAAAACTTGATTTTTGCGGCAAGAAGATAAGCGTAGAGGATTTTGAGATGTGGCTTGTGCAAAAGAATGAAAAAAGTTAACTAAGCGGAAGAAAACTATCGATAGTCTAGCAAAACGGTGTAAGAGAGTTGGCTGTGCGGAGAAATACGAAGAAGGTAGAAAAAAGTGGATGCAAAAAATTGTAAGAGGTAATGAGATTCTGATGACGGTAATAGAGAAGAGAATGTCTGCTAATTGTTTCTATAATTTCTTTCTGAATGCACATAGTTATTTTGTTTGTAATCATTCCACTAGTGTTTTATCAACTAAACAATTATTTTTGGGTCCCTGTAGTTAAATTGTATTGTATTTTCATTGAAATTTCACAGAGCTATAAAGACAAAACTTCATGAGTGATGTGACTGTATGTTAAATGCCATCCCTGTCTCCTTCATTTATTTTAACACTTCACTATTTTAGCCTTGATTTAAAAGAAATAGAAACTTTTAATAAAACTTTTTATCAACGAAAACGCTAATATGGATAAAGTGTTAAATGCATAATTAGGGGTTCAAACACATTGAACGCCTTCCAATCTGTAAGTAGGTTATCGTAGTGTTAATTGGTGTATTAATAATGAGAGCGATCCTCAATCTCCTTTTTAAAATCCAAATCCCAAATAATATTCTCCATTATTCCGTAATATAAGCACATTTCATCACAACTAATCTTTTGGAATCACTCACCGATCAAAATGAGAAGCACTTTTCAAAATTAACCTTGACTTAACAGTAGGTGTGGTTGGATTGTTATTCTCACTGCAGTGAACTTAACCTGGTTCCAATTCCGAATGAAAAATGAAATCCATTAATATTTTTCTCAAAAATAACTACCTAAATACGATTCTGTAAATCCATATTTTTGGACTTAAGTTGTTGTATTTATCAACCAAATGGGCTTGAACAGCAAAACAAGATCTCTGAAAGATTTATTATATCTTATCCTTTTAGATTGGAAAAAATACGCTGTTTTTTAATAAATCAATGTTTTTCAATCAGTTGATGGTTATAATGTATTTCACATTGGTCCATTTAATTGTTGAATTTTCCACTTTTTTATATTCAACGCAGTATCATCTGAAGAAATCGATCGAGAAAAAAATAACGTAGCCCAACTGTAACGCGAATTACTAGATGCCAATCAAAGAATCATGGCTCAATTAAGTAAGGTGTAATACATACTTTCTATTCCACTTTATCGCCTATTCATGCACAAGACACACCCACTGTGGCATGTTTGTCAACAATGTCTTCAAAACAAAGGTGAGAAGATGTTGTGGGGTGCGAGTGATCAAAATAGGGTAGCAGAAAAAAGGGAGGAAAAAATGAACTTCCACAAGATTCTCACTTTCACAGCCACGCCGAGGCTTTGAAGCGAGGATTAGGGGAGTGCAAAAGCCGTGATCATCACAGTATCAGAGCCACCGCTGATCACGAGATGAAGGTGAAGGAAGCATGCCTTCCGGGCATGGAAATGCGATCCTCACTTCCCACCATTCATCATTGTGATGGATATACAAGCCTATAGAACCATTATTTTTTCCCTCTGCTTTTGAAACTTGAGGTGTCTGTTGCTTCCTTTATATCACTCCAGAGAATACATTACAAAGTCCTACGTCACTCTATGAGGGAAGTTAGTCTGGTTGTTTCAACGCGCGGTACGGGAACAAGGGTTTGATATTCGCTTTACAAGCAAGCTGATATTTGCGGAGCCGATAAAATCAGTCTACCCGAGTTCGACGGTTCCTAGTGGAAGCAGCCCTTACGCGAGTACGGGACATGAAACTACAATAATTAGGAATATCGTTTATCGATCGTGTCGACTCCAGTACTTCCTACCCTTCCAAACTGTGCAACCGAAAGGAAAATAAAAGTGAATCCGGTAAAAATAGCAGAAAAAAAGAATAATAGCCAAGATGGGAAAAAATAAATATGTACGGCATAAAATGTTGTATAATTTATAAAAGTTTTCATGACCTGTGCATTAGGATAAAATTATATAATATAATTACAGTTTAATAATCTTTTGGTTTCCTATAACAGATATAAAAACTCATATGCATCTATTATAAATAGATGATCATGGAGAACAACAGATCTTTTAACCTCAATAAAACCAAATATACTCAACTACAAAAATGGCAAATAATTGTCAATATTACCTCGTTTAATTAATATTTTTTCTTCATAAAGTACGCTAAAATAAAAGGGTACTCACGCTAGAGTTTTCGGATTAAAAATAATAAGATTTATCATTTGTCTTTGAAACGCTTCTTTCTATTTCAAGTATTAATACAGTTGCCATGCGAGAAAAATAAGAGAGATTCGACATTCAACAAGTTCAGTTGAATGAATAAATCATAAGGGGACCTAACTGATGAATTTAAATGTAGTTGTAATTTACAAAATTACGAAGAACTTCCAGAAAGCCAAGTCGTCGACAGTTTAATTTCGCAAAAAATCTTTTCAAAAATATCGTCAATTCAGGGTAAGAAAATTATTATTATTTATTATTACCTGTTCAGGTAGGTTTAGGATGGACAAAAATACCAAATTTGTGACTCCTAAAAAATATCCAGTAGCCCACTCTATATGAAGTCCTTCGTAATCTCTACGTACTCCTTTCCTCCCTTCATCTCGTCCAACATCCCTATCCTATTCCTGCACTTTCCTCGTTTGCCCAACATTCTCCCCTCAATCACAGTCTTTAACATTCCACTGACAATCAATACGCCCATCATACATTTTTCCTGCCTCCTTAGGATTTCTCCCAACAAACCCCTCTCATCACCCACCATACCAAGTACCTCCTCATTTGTTTTCTTCTCGGTCCATTCCACCGTCTCCATTCTTCTCCACACCCATTTTCAGATGCCTCCAATTTATTATGTGCCTATTATCCTGGTTCAATGACCATATTTCCGCACTTTAGTCAACTATATTTCACATCAAAGTTTCAAGAACGTTTTCTTAACCTCTTTCTCAAAACTGTTCTACCTGCTCTGGTTTTTACCCTCCTATTTTAATGTTTAGCTTAGCCTTTTTCTTTCTATAAAATCGCATTACCTTTGCTTTATTAATATTGATTCTCATCCCATACTGTCGCACTGAATTTCCAATTCACTCAGCAATGCTTGCAGCCCCTTGGCTGACTGACAAACTAAAGCTTGGTCATCAGCAAACTTAACTGATTTTACGAATTCCCCGACCACTTTCACTCCTACCTCCAGTTCTTCCCATGCCTCTTTGATCATTTCCTCTACATACAGGTTGAACAGCAACGGTGATAATGGGCAACCCTGCCTTACACCTCTTCCTACCTCTGTCCAACTCCCCGTTCCACACTCGTACCTGTGCAGTCTGAGACATGTACAGGTTGCGGATTAGCCTCCTTTCCCTCCAATCTATTCCCATTTTCCGCAATGAACTCATTAGTTTTTCCCAATTCACTCTATCAAACGCCTTTTCAAAATATACGAAACAGGCAAGTACGCCCTGATTGTATTCTATATTCCTCACGATTAGTGATCTCATTACTGCAACGGCATCACGCGTGCCTCTCCTTAAACCAAAACTGATCGTCCCCTATGTAATCATAAGCCCTACTCTCTATCCTTTTGTAGATGATACTGAGAAAAAATTTAGCTTCGTGGGATACCAGATAAAATTTGAATGAACGAAAAGTATTTCAAGAGACTTAGTTAAGGGTCAAAAGAGGAATACAATACTTATAATAAAAATTGTATACACATTTTGATAACATTTAAATCACAAATGGACTACAATTTTGACGGGGTGGAAGAGTTTGGGTGTTTTGATGAATCCTAGAGCTGGGTAAGCGGAAGCATTGACATTTGCTCGTTATAGGGTCACTCATACCAGGCGAAATGTACTTTGTAGTCCGCGTAGCGCTGGTTATCAATTAGGTGACTGCAAAGGGGCCTAAGTTCAGAGGGGCAGCTCTTTGAGCGATGGTAGTACATCAAAAACACTATTATGGAGAGCAGCAAGCAACTGCCAGAAGAGGACCTACCCAGTTGCATTATGGACTTGAATCATTGAGAAAATGAAGAGAAGAAAATTTGAAAATTCATGCATAAAGCGATATAAAATACATTTTATGTTTGTGTAAGGTGAGTTACAAGAGGAGCGGATTTTACCGGAGTGAGAGTTACAGAGTATTACAAGGTTTGCCCCCAAAGTAGTATCATTTTTTTCACGGATAGAACGAGAGGGCGGGCGGCGTTTTAACTGGCGGCCTAGCTGAGTTCAAGGAATGGGAGTCTCGGGAAAGGCTGGATACCGGGGAGGTTGACTCCCAGCCTTTGCGGAGTGCGGATCGTTCGTTTGCGAAACCTGCATGACGCAAACTCGTTACGGTCCGTCATGGACCAGTAATTGGAACAGAGCTACGCCATCAAATTTTGCGTGAAACTAGGCAAAATCGGGAAAAGAGACCAATAACATGCTCAGAGCAGTCTATGGTGATAACGCAATGGGTAGATCGCGTGTTTCTGAGTGGCAAAAGTTGTATTGGGAGGGAAAAGAAGATGTTGAAGACCCCGAACGTTCAGGACGTCTTTCGACCAAAAAAAGTGGCCAAAATCTTGCAAGTGTGACGGTTTTGTTGGACAAGGATCGCAGATTATGTGTTCCCATGGTTTTTAATGAGCATAGTATCCCTAAAAGTGATGTGCATCGTCTTATAACCGAAAAAGTGGGCATGAAAAAATGTGTTTGAAGCTGGTGCCGCAAGTGCTCTCAGATGAACAAAAGGAAACTCGTGCGCGGACCTACCAAGAGCTTTTTGGCTATGTCAAAGAGGATCCAAATTTTTTACACAATGGCCCACCAAACTTCTTCCTCTTCTCTCGCCTCAAATCCCTGCTGAAAGGACGTTACGACGGCTCGGTGAAAGCGTTACGATAGGCCGTAACGAGGGAGCTTAGCAACATTCCGGGCGCCGCCTTCCAGAAGGCGTACGAGGCGTGTAAAATCCGCTGGCAGCGGTGTGTGGACGCACGAGAGTGCTACTTTTAAGACTTTTAAGTCAATATGCCAAATCTGACAATAAATGTTTTCAATCGACTCGGTTGCATTACTTTTTGGAAAAACCTACACAGCAGGGATGAAGAGAGCGAGTGAGACGTGACAATGATACTCAATTAAAAGAGAGAAAGTAGCTTTAAAAACAGAGCAATCAACTGATTTGGTTATTAGTAGAAGTAAAAGATGAACCAGCAAACTTGGTCATTGATCACGTATATATGCCACTAATAAATCTTAGGGAAGAAAAATTCGACAGGATATAAAATCAAGTAGAAGAAACAATTGCGACTATTCCTGAAAGCAAAAGTTTGACAGTGGTGTGAATTCTAATGCGATGATATGCAAAGGAACAGATAGTAGTGAGGTACACGGTTTAGGAACAAGAGAAAAGCAGGAGAAAGCATAAGAGTTATGCAAAAGACAACGCTTAATCATAACGAACATTCGGTATAGAAACCACGAAGTCGTAGGTATTCATGGAGATGCTGGTGGATTCAGAAATATATCAGTAAGACTATATAATGGTTAGGCAGATTTTTAGGAACAATTTGGTTAATTCGCTGTTTCCCTAGTGCGGATGCAGACCATAATTTAGCAATAATGGAATGTAACGTCAGATTCAAAATGGTAAAACAGGAAAGACGGTTAAAGGAACTAAATGCAGAGATGGTAGCTGAGACGATTAGAAAGGAGTGTCAGCAGGTCGTATTATGATAGGCAGAAAATTACACTAGAAGAAAAATGTGAAATAATCAGAAAAGAAAGATCGAAAGCGGAAAGAGGAACTACAGGAACAGTAAATGGGAAAAGAACAAACAAACTATCAATTACAGACTATATGATTTAAAAATATGCTAGGAAAGAAAATGGAAAAATGTAAACACATTGATGCAGGAAAAATTACAAAAATTTGAATAATACACCGAGGTTAGGAAATAATAGGGCTGAAGAAACATGGCGAAAGACGCTGTGCAAGTACATAAAACGGTAACAAAGGGTCAATTTTCATGCCATGCCATTATCATTTTCACGGATAAAGGAATATCCTTGAAAACAGTCAAACATAAGTCAGTAAAATTAATAATGAAACCATCGAAGAGTAATTAGAGATTGAAGGAATATCTATAGGAGCAATATTTTTAAACTTTTAACCAGAAATCTTAGAAATAGAAGGAGAATATGGCATATGTGATGAGATAAGGATAGTGTAGGTACAAATATACTCAAAGGCGAGATGGAAAGGCCATAAAGGGAATTTAAATCAAATAATGCCATGAGAAAAGAAAGCATTCCCGTGGAACTAATTAAAGATTTAGAAAAACATGGAAGTAAATGTTTTTATGGATTAATTCGAAGAATTTATAGGAAGGGATTTAGCCGGAAGAGTTCGTAATTTCACTGCCTTCGTAAGTTACTTATTCAAAAAAGGGAAAGGCAGCCATTGGTGATGGCTCCATAACAATAAGTTTCATTTAGTATGTAGCTAAAGGGGTTCTCAAGAGCATCAATAAGAGAAGGAGAACAGAGCAAATGGTTACTTAGGGTATGATCAGTTTGAGTTCTGGAAGGGGAGAAGCACGAGTGATGCCAAAGCAGTAATGAGGCCACTAAATGAGGAACTTTGAATACGTGCAAACAGAATTTACGTGTCTCTTTAATAGATTTCAATAAGGAATTCGAGAGAAAGATTACGTTTGAACTATTGAAAGCAATACAGAAGATAGAATTAGATTTGACCATGAGGAGTCTTATCAGCAACCCGTATATGTCTCATACTGCATAGGTTTGAGTGATGGGAGGGGAGTCGATTGGTGCAGTGTTAGGAAGAGAAGTAAGAATTCGTGCCAATTATAGCCTGTTCTTTTCATAGGAATGGAAGGCGGTGGAGAAATTCATAGAATCATTTAAATCTGCGAATGATCAAGTCTAATTTATCAGTCAGTCAAGGGGTTGCTTCCATTACTGAGTGCTTTCAAAAAATCAGTACCATAGGTATAGGATGATTATTAAAGTAAGTAAAACAAAGTATATGCGGTTAACTGTTTCTATGATCATCCTAAAATCTAGACGATCTCTGTCAATTCCTCTCCAGTTCAATGATGTACTATTTAAAATTAGAAAAAAATCTCCGATTGTTTCACCATAAATCGGGAGTATTCAACCAGCAGGATTATAAAACTTCAAAGATGACGTTGAGGACCTCGTTAGCCCGGAAAATGTTTCTTGAAAATGGGTCCAATTCTGAGAAATAAGATGATGGAAAAATGTCACAAACGCATTTCATTCTAATCTCCTAATCTGATAGAACCGCAGAGGGAAATAATGGGTGGGACGTGAAAACCGCTGCGAAGTAGACGGAGATGAGAAAGAGATTTGATGAAATACGAGACAAAGATGTGAATCAGGGACCGCGTGTTACAATTCTTAACGGGAAAAGGATGTATGATAGATCCAGATAAAGACACGAAAAGAGAAGGTGAAGAATTCGTAAATGGTGCAATGTAGGAAATAGAAAAGAAAGAATGAGGAAAGCAGCGTGATTTCAAAACAAATGAACATCACGCAAGGGAATTCTCACCTCTTGAAGTAACGAGCTTTTCATGCTCGAGTTAATTATACGTGAAAAAAGGGCGCTATATGTGAAAAACTTTCCAAAGGCGTCACTTTTATGCTTTTAATATCAAATGCCATACAATGGGTTGGGTTACCACTGAAAAACACCAGGAAACTAATTAGCGATAATTATAATTCATCAACTATTCATTTCCATCGGAACTAAATATAAAACTCTCTTGAAATGTAATGAAATAATTGACTTTGTAATTCCACACACTTTATTTAAAAAACTTTTCATTACAAATTATTTCATTACATTTCAATATGTTATGCAAATTCCACAAAGTTACGCCTGAGACAACAAATTTTATAAAACTCTCTTGCTATGGTATTATGAGGTTTAACTCTTCTCCATGGTAAGTATGACTCGGTACTTTGAAATGATGAAAAACAAAAGTTGTTAATGCATGCAAACTAAAAAACCAAAAAAATTCCATCTCTTATTTTTATATAGGAAAAAATAATACTATTTAGTTATTTATATGGCAGTACTAACCAATTAGGCATATTTAATATATGAAATTCAATGCTATAGGAATAATGTATCAAGATGGATTAAGAAAGTGATTTGATTTCATAACAACTCTAATTCAGTATATGAGAAATAAGTCAAGCGTCAGAAGACTCACCATCTTCCTCCTTCTGCAGCGAAGTGTAAATGAAAGAAAGGAAGCCCCCAAACGGGGTGATGACAGCATATCGTTGGATGGGTCACAAAGGAAAAATAAAGATGGTAATGAGTATTGCGTGTCTGGGATAGGAGGAGACAAGAGTGGATTAGAGAAGGAGGTTTCGGTGGGTGGGTTTCGGGAAGTGAGTGCTCGAAAAAACAACGAAGAAAAGTAAAAAAAATGGTCGGTTCTTAGGGAACGTCTTCTGAATTTTTTGATTTCCAGGATGAAAGGGGCTTGAAAGAAATAAAGAGACTTTTGGAAATGAGGGAGACATTTCTTCACTAGAGTATGAGGCACAGGGTAAATGGAGGACGGGACTGTATGGGCTCGTGTGACGAAAACTCGTTTAACCGTGGGTGCTTCGCGGATGGAGATTAAGGGAGGGTGTTGTCGAACGGGGGCGGGAGGGAGAGGGAGGTTCGGAGGGATGAGATGAGAGGTACGCCTGTGCCCCTGTGTTGCCGGCGGGGGAGGAGGAGTGAAGGAGGGGACTGGAAATAGTATGGAAGCCCTGGGTCGCCGTGGGAACACGGGTATTGTGGAAGGAAGAGGGGGTGTTGCGACTCCGTATTCTCACGGCGTGGGGCTAGAAGACGAGCTCGTTTTGAAGGGGAAATTTTTGCGCGTATATAAGAATGGAGTCACGCAAACGAAGGGATTAAAACGTTAGTGTCGTTGACGAAGTCCGGTTGGGTCTGTTTCTTTACTGTGCAATTGTGCTCCACGCCGGTTACCAGAATGGGGTGTACAGGAGGTGCCTTCGGGAGGTACCCGACGATGGTCTTCCTGCTGGTGGTGTTTGCGGCGAGTGGTGCTGTGGCAAGGCCTGGATATGAATCAGCGGTCGTCGACTATTACGTGTGTAAAATTTTATTAATCCTTCAATGTCAGTGTTCAGAAACCGCGAGGAGATTTTGCCTTTCACTACTCTATAAAGTGTAACTGGATTCTTGAGTGCTAGCATCATTTTGCTCGCGATTCACCGACTTTTAAACTTGTAGCCAGATAAAGAATAATATCATTGATTTATAGTCTCCACTATTTGGGAAAAATACAGTTGGACTGAGGTACGGAAATTACGAATCATACCATTTATTACACTTCCAATTTGAGGAATTAATAGTGATTTTCAACTATAAGACAAATCAAATAATTCCATCGATAAATAAGTATGCATATTATTTGAATTCGTGGGTACAATTAGGTTTTGGTGGGAGGTACGGGTTGAGTAGTAGACTTTATATATATATATATATATATATATATATATATATATATATATATATATATATATATATATATATATATATATATATATATATATATATATATAGCATCCATAAATGTGTCAAATATTTTCCTTACGCTTTATTAAGACAATTTTTTCGTAAAATAATAAACTGTCGACTTTGAACAATTTTGCAATAAAATCATTCATGTAGAATAAATATTTACTGTAAATTCCCAATCTTAATTAAAAACTTAAGGTAATATAAAACGAGATCATTTTATATAGCAAATGGAAATTGCTATTAACGTTTTCTGCGGTTAGTACAAACCTTCATACTGAAATCGAAAGGTGCAAGTAGTTTGCATTTTGACGGTTAATATTCTCAATAAGCATGTAATATTTGCACTACAATTTCATTGTTGTATAAACGAAGAGCAGGATCTACATTTATATTTACCAAAAAACATTCGATTATATTCTAGTTGATTTATTCCTTGATGATTGAAAGGGGCCACTGTTATTCCACGCATAAAATATGTTTACCTCCTTGGTACAATTAATAACAGGAAAATCTGATATTTGCATGCCTTATACCAAAAAGCTCAATAAAAATATTGCCATAATTACGCGTTTTCTCATAAAACTACCAGCATTGTTTAATAAAAATCTTGGACAACAAAATACTGGAAAAAATTACATCGATCTTCAAAAAACGTTTCCCTTAAAACATTCTTTCTTAAAAAATTCTTTCTGCACAGAAAATTTAATTCTTCTCTTATATCTTTTCCTCTTTAAATATATATTTATTTATATTCTTCATTTGATGACACATATACCGAGAAACAGTAAGACAACAATGCCATAGTGACCGTTCTGAAGAGCTATAAATTATAACATCGTTCTCTTTTTCAGCTAAAAAAGTAGGATGCAATAGAAATCTGCATTTTTCTTTTCCTTTTTGAATTTATTTCACTAAATTACATCGCTCCTAAGTGATTAAATTAGTAATATGAGGCAATGAAATTGATACGAGTCCATAAAATTATTTAAATTAAACATTCTGTTATAAATGTTTAAGAAAACATTTACAGCATGGAGTGACCTGAAAAAATACCCCTGAAACTTTGCTATACTCATCTCATGTAAGTCTCTTATATTCCAAAACAAAGTATGACCTGGAGTATGAAGATCATACAGTTCCTTATTAACATGAGGAAATTAAACTTCCTATGTGAAAACACTGAAATAGTGAGTTATTTTCCTCATATGGTGTGTTCTACTGAAGTTATATTCGTTTAGTTGCCAAAATCAGATTTTTTTAACTTTGTCATTCAACCATCGAATAAATTTCAGCGGATTTAATAAGGACATTTACATATTGCTATGAATGACCATAGTCATGAGCCAACAACCCATTTTAAAGAACGAAAATAATAAAATAAACGGATCTATGTATTTTTGACGTCAACAAAACCCTCTGTACATCATATGGCCATCTATGCGACTAAAACGCAAACGCAATCTTCAAAATACTTCAAAATATGATATAGAGTATTAAAATTACTTTCTTTCTGCAGCCCAGAAACCTCAATTGGTATTAGTTTGCTTGGTAATATTAACGATCAGACGCTTTACAGCGGTTGCAGAAATCTTTCGCATAAATTTATGACGATTAAAAATGATTTTAGCAAATGGAAACGGTCTGACTCGGTAGCGGAACAAGATAATCATCCGTATATTATACGTACATCGGGTGTGAAAGAATTACAAGGTTAGGTCTGATAATTTCCGTAACTTTGGAAAAACAAGAAATTTACAAGGACACAGTAAATTTTTTTAGATGTAATTAATTTTCTTGTTATTACATGAAATGTTCAGGTCTCTCAAAAGCTCGTTTCATAGATATTCAGCTCTTTTTATAAATAATATTTAACCTGCATCTTTTCTCAATGTTAATGATGCAAACATTAACATTTTCATTATTTCATAATATGTTTTATATTCTTTAATCATTGGGAGTCCATTTCAGTTATTCGTCTAAAATAAAAAGACATCTTCGAGTATTTAATGTAAGTATGCTTAGTGTTACAATACGTTATTTGCATAGGCATGAGTTCTATATATCTAATACTAAGTTAATGATTAATTCTAGTTTATTTATTTGGCAAAAAAGTCAAGAGAAATGGTATTTTCTAAAACCATAAAATTAAAATAATACTCATTGCAAAATATCATAATTAATTTAAATTCAAAATTATTAAAACCTAAGCATTTATGAACTAAGTTATTGTTACCTTCTAGGCGTTATGTCATTTAATTCATCAATTGCTGTTTTATTGAGGTACGCAGAGTAATCACTCAAACATGGCGTATCTAGCACTGCAGAAAAGTTTTAAAAGTATTATATCACTATGCATCACAAAAAAATGTATTTATCATCATCAACACTCTAAGGTTTTGTCTATGATATGATATATCTGAAGTATACATGTACTATTAACTAGGAGTTAATCCCAATACATACCGAAAATCATAAAGAGGATCTTTTTGAAATAGTTCTTAATCAAGATATAGTTTCTCCTCGGTAGTTTAAATGGCAGCTTACGAAATACTCGAGTCATAACATTGGACTTTCTGGATGAATAACCTTTAAACCAAATCCCCCAAGCAATTCACAATGTTAGTGAGCATACGAGTAATCCAAAGTTTGCTGAAAAATTGCCATTCATGTATCTCTAAGAAAGACACTATTCACATATAAATATAAGTACGCCAAAAATTTTCAAGGGCAGGCCTAAAAAATCTAGTGAAATGGCAGTTAAAGGCAAATTAATGCAAACCATATCTTTATAAGCAAAATGCTGAATATTGCCATACAAGTCCAATCTTCCCAGAACACAATAGTTGCGCTATTACACTGAATACTGTTCACCAAATGCATATGAAAAGAGGTGGAGATCACTATTTTATCTATAAATATTTCCTAATTATTGATCCAAGCATGAAAAAGCTATTTCACCCTTTGATATCCAAATCACGATTTTCTAGGAATATTTTAAGCCAACTTGACTGAATAACTAAATTTCAATTTTATTTGGGCATAAAATATGAATACTCCTCTATGAAAGCGACGTTCCCAAATTAGTTTTAGAGTGGGTTTAGAAGATCGTTTTATTAAATCTTTAAACGATGTGTTTCATTACAATAGGATTTATGGAATAATGCTAGGATCTATGGAAAATCTTGATGGACAACAAAAGTACATTTTTTTGCCTCACTAACATTGGAGACATTCTAAAATTTCCACAGTATAACTTCACCGATTTTTGTCTTATTGGTACTACTGAAAAACATTGTACCATAGTAGGCATACCACGTCGAGTCTTAACATAAATATTTATTTTAATCGTGTTTGTTACACTAAAAATTCAGACCCACATTTTCATGAAAAACATTCGAAAAAACTTCTCCTAAATAACATGAGTTTTCTCTAATACGATGGGAAAAAATCGTTCCAATGTAAAGGAACACTAACAATTGTAATGATATTCAATTAAATCAACGTTACAACTAAAAAACAAAGAATTTCATGGTAAAATATTAAATATATACACTATTTGACTTTATGATTATAGCTAATCTTATACGGCATTTAATTTTATCTAACCTAGAATACATATATAATGGTATGTAACCTTAGCATCTTAAGTTTTGAATTAACCTTCACAAACTTTATCTTACGTTTCGTCTTAATGCACCATTCATATTTTATTCCTTTTAAATTTAATCTGATTATGTTTTAATTTTTGATTTACTCATGATAAATCTTATGAGTGAGTACGTTGTAATTAATACTAATTTACTTTTGTTCATAGCACCTAGCACTGCTCGTGTATATAATAAAAAAGTCTATGAATAATAACCTTTGTCATATATTTTGCAGTCACATCCGAAATACAACTTTAACTACGGAGTGAACGACCCGATCACCGGAGACGTGAAGAGCCAATCAGAACACAGGGATGGCGATGTCGTCAAGGGCCAATACAGCCTCGTGGAGCCTGACGGCAGCGTGAGAACTGTTGATTACACGGCCGATCCAATCAACGGATTTAACGCAGTGGTTAGAAAGAGCAACCCGGGGATCCACGACCAGGTGGTTCCTTCCGTCGTCAAGGCCGTGGTGCCTACGGTAACCAAGGCTTTTGTGCCAGCGGCAGCGCCTGTGGCTGTTGCATTACATGAGCACAAGTATGACTCGTACCCAATTGCTTACCAACCGTATTACCCAACAGCTTCCGATTTGGGGATAGGCTCGAAGCACTACCTCGGAGGGAACTACGGCGGCTACGAACCAATTTACGTGGATTCCCTCAGCTACCACTGATCTCAGACATTGAAAGAAGCCATGGTTAACTGCACCACCACAAGATTCCCCAATCATCCCCCTTCTCCGCACTTAAGAACTCCGACAGAATTCACCGCCCTAAACTGTCTTCACCAAGACAAAACATCTTCCCAAAATAATGCTTTAAGCGACTGAAATTCAAAGGGTTCAACCCGCCAACGACGCCGCAAATGACAAAGAAACTGGAATTAATGAGACATGAAGTAAGGATTACAATGCTTTCCGTCACAAAAGAAAAAGGGACTATGTGAACTCCATGACGAATTGAGGACTTGATACAAAAACGAGTGTGACCACAACGTTTCTACCAGACAGAAACTATTTGAATATAAAAATAGTCACCGATGTGCATCGAGAATAATTATTAGTGCATTACAAGAGACGAATATGAAAATAATTGAAAATTGTCGGGGGGATGTAAAGAAAAATTCTTAATCGACGAAAACTGGTGCCCATGCAGAAGAAACACTGAATGACCTCGGCGAATCTCAAGCGAATTCTAGATTTTTTTCTTTTCCAAAGATTTACCAAAACTTCCCTCAAATATAATAGTACAAATGTGTTGAAAGTATTAAGGAGAAGGAATTTCACATAGCAGCAGTAAACCAAAGTTCATGGTATTTAATGCAAACTTGGACTCAATGTTTCCAAGGGATGCAATATGTTCTATTTAAATGCTTTTATTCCGCATAATATGCTTACTATATGACGCACTTTTCATTTTGAAATATGCGTAGAATGCATTCTTCAATGGTTAAAAAAATTGCGACACTTTATTAGCTGCGTAAGTGTTCAGAAATCTTAATCACTCTTGCCTCAGTCATGGCCAAGAACCATTACTAAGGCTAAAATTTTTTTCTTCACATCATCAACTTCATTTCATTCATGAGACCACGGATTAACTCTTTCCTGCCAAGATTTTCCCAGAGCGATTCTTATCATAAACACTTACGCAGGCTAATTAAGCTCACAAGACAATAAAGAAATCATCATGCAGACAGCCTTGACACATTTCTCTTCGTATGGGAAATGTTCTCAACGGTAACACTCTTTAGCATCTATTATTACCGTAGAAATGATGAAATAGGTTTCGCTTATAGATCAAAATATGCATTTCATAAACAATAAATATTCTAATGCTCGCTCTACCTACAGATTTTGTAGCGAGTCTTTAGATTTTATCTGAGTTTTGTGGTGGTTGGTGTCGCGGATAATAGTGAATACAAAGACAGTCAACAGAGAATGTGTGCTAAATAGCATTTAAATTGTTATTCTCATTGGAACTAAGGTCCCAAAATATTGATTTACAGAATAACGTATGCAAACAGTGTAGAGTGAGACATTTAAAGAGCACAATAAAAATAAATTTGGTAAAAAAATTGTCAAATGACGTGACGGATCAAATCAGCTCGAGTGTACGTCTCTCTTTAAAATACCAAATCACTGGGAATATATTGATTAATATGTAATGCAAGTCATCAGTGAAATTGACTAAAAATGTAAATTATTATGTTCAATTACTTTTTGTAAAACTAATATTTCTAATAAGTGCGGAATAAACTTTTTAACCGAAGGCAATCATATAAACCCGAGATAAAATTTTCTCTATGACAACCTTCGGTGGATTATTTACAAATGGTAAGTACCGTCATCTATGAAGACACGAATGTTGAATCACCCTTCTTTCTAGCGATAAAGTATTATTGGGCATTTAGAATGCCTTAATCTCACTAACACACTGGCTAACAAGTATTGCTGAATGCAATTTTTGGGGTTATTCATGCCTGAAGATATTTTGATTGTCTAGTACATGCTTAATTCAAACAGAAGATCATATACAAAAAGTATTTAATTGATATGTTGTAAAATAACATACTATATATTTGTAACAGTCAGTTATAAAATACAACCAAAATGGAATTTTTACTATGACATTTTAACTTTCCACATTAAATTGATTTCATACTAACTAAATATAGCAGTTCTTACTATGCAAGAACACGATTGCGGATCCCCTTAACATATCTTGCTTTGATGATAGCTTATCTTATTAAATTAAAACTTAATTCATTACAAAACAGGCCGATGGTTCAAACAATTCACAATGCAATATTTACCCGTGTAATCAAATAAATCTTAAGTTATTAAAGATACATCATAAAAAGTTATTTATCCATACTACTTCACAGACTATTTCCACCCGTAATAGCAATCTTTATAGGCAGACTAAAGAATAAAGCAAACTGTCCAAGGGATGGGAAACCTTTCCCAGTTCCACATATGTTAATTCTAATTCCTGTCAGCAAGAATATCAAAAAGCTTTCGATAAGTAAGGAGTACCTGAAGGGAACACACTATTTTAAACGGTATCAAATGGTAAGTAGCCGACCGACATACTCATCATGTTATACCACCTTCGATATACTGGGAAAATTGCAATTGAAATTCCTTATAATGAGAATATATTTGGTATTTAACAATGGCATAAAAACTTAACAAAAAGGAATTCAGAATTCTTATCGACGGTGAGAATAGTTCTTCAAAAAATAACTTCAATATGTCTAAAGTCCACGCATCTAGTTTTAGTAAATAAAAGCCGGCTAATAATCTTCAATTCATATTTCGCTAATGGTAGTGTTTTGATTAAATTGTGCTTAGGTAGGTTATTGTTATTTTGTGGTAAATCTCAAATATGGTAGTGGTTCTGATAGTGTTCTGGTGGTCAACATCGCTGGGCATTTATTACAAGGGTGTTTAAAATAATCACCAGACATAGGCCTACAGAATTTTTCATAATATCTATTTCACCTCTCTAATCCATCAACTCTATCTAATTTTTTGTCCAATAATATTGGGTGGGATGAGGTCTTATTCTAAATGACGAGGTAATAGCTTATGAATGATTTAACACCGCTACCTTCAGGCACACAGACTTCACACGAACAACTTCAAAAAGCACTATGATTGAAATTAGAATTATAGGTCTTTGTTTCCATTTTCGACTTAACATAGGGATTCAATGAAAACTACCATGGAAAATATTTTTGGATAAATCGTATGTAAGCTTTCAAGTTTAGCTGATGACTTTATAAAATGTTATCACTCCAATAAATATTTTTTGATAGCTAGATACGGTAAACAATAAATTACGGATAAATAAGAGAGAGTGCAATATCTCAGCCATCTTTCGGCAAGTGAATGAGACTGAAAGAAAGAGATAGTAGAACAATATCCTAATAAAGAAACACTAATAATATAAAACAATAAAACGGTAACCCTTTCCAATGACCATATTTCGTAAAACAACAGACGCGCTAACGAGCAAATGCCTGCCTGCTTGGAGAGTTCATCTCCAGTGACTTCAATGCCCTCTATAAGTTTCCCATGGAACTCGAAGGGAAAACGATTCAAGTTTAGTTCATGTGGTCACCGCCCTCGCTCTCGAGTTTTGCGAGCCACCAGTGCATTCCACTGACCAGACCAGATAGCCTCTCACTTCTCTGGAAAAGAGATTTTTATGAGCAATGGCGTCATGACTTGTGAACCTGTCTGTCTCCCGTTATAGTTAGGTAGTCCATTTTCTGAGGCAATATAAAGTCTGCTGTGGACATGCTAACTAGATAAGCGAGTGCAAAATGCATCAAGAGAATTTCATTCTTACTCTGCTTGTTAAGGTTGGAAGCGTTATATAGGGACACGAGGAACGCATTCATAATTTGGAAGGTGTACCGAAGAGAAGTGGAAATTTTCAAATTGCGGTGTTCCATATAAATATGTAATAAGTGTGGAAAGATGAGTACATAATGATTAATGTAGTAGGGAGGAAGAATATAATACATCGTAGGACGCCGTAAGGGGAAAGAAGAAATTAAAGCAGTACTTCAGCAGAAGGTAAAACAAATTAAGGGCTACAATGGAAAGAAAGGAGTGACCAAAAAGCATATGCATAAAATTGCGACAACTTTACGAATAGGTCAAGTGGAAAATATCGGAGTAAATCTAGGGTGAAAAGGTAAAAGGATTTGAAATTACTGGTATAATAATGAAAAACTTTGTAAAATACCTCATTACATCTCAATTTAACCATGAGATTTCTATTTCGACGGTTGAAACGAGCATATCTGACATTTTACTACGGTAATGTGAGGGCTATTTCACCAGTGAATCATTTCATCACCTGTTGATTCGTCTGAGTTAGTAGTCACAAAAATACAGGTATGACATAACTTTCCCTTTTTTTATGCATTGCAATTCACCGTTTTTGCTCTCATTTCTTCGTCAGAATTTAGATTACATAGCAATGGCTCGGTTATAACGAAGAGAAGTACAATCTCCCAGGAAAGCAAAAAAATGGAAAGGAAGTTCCGCTGAAAACGGAAAAAGTGCTGAATTCTTTTCCGCCACTCTAACCTCACAACTTTTTTGCCATTGGACCTTAAAAATTAAAGGAATGGAGGATGGTATGTAGGGCAAGCATGGGTCAACGACTGTAGTAAATTTTACCGTGAAGATGACCCAAATGTTCTGCGAGATTTAGTTCTAATTTTTTTATTTCTTTAGTCAATTGATCCCCGCTTTCACCTCGCATAGATTAATAGGCTCATTTGAGGATTTTAAAGAATGTTTTAAATTCAATATCTGGGAGCCTTCCTACTATGAATATAATGCCCATCATAGGTTTCAATTTTTAAGTAAAACGCCGATAGGATCCCGCTAATGTCATTAGGGTCACTGTATAGAAATATTATCATGAAAAAAACATTATTTGATGTATCTAGATAAAGAGAAAAAATACTTGTTGACAAAAAAATTCCAAACAAACTAAATATATTCGCCAGAGTATATCCTAAATACACTACGTAGCATGTACTATCCTCCTGAATTCCATAAGTTATTTGCGCTAACGAGTTCTGATAAAAATCTTTCATAATTAAATTTAATTTTATTCCTTGATAATCCATCGAAAAAAAATCATTCAAACGACTTCGTATTTTTATACATTTTTATCTCTCATATAGCTTCCCGGTTAAAATCCTTGCGCATCTATCCACTGGAGTACTATGAGGAATATGTCATGATACTCTCACTGCTCATACGGGATACGATAATGAAGAAAGAAGTTTCCATCGCACAAAATTTGCTGCAACTTATACACAAATTAAAGTAAATTTAAAAAGATCTTCGTTATTTTATGACTCTATCAAGCCCCTGACCAGAACTAATACTCAAGTTTTTCCAACCTAAGGAAACGCCTTGAAAGTGTAAATTATTCTGAAGACCCCTTGGCATACTCATCGAACAACTTCCACCATCCCGCAGATAGATTTCCTCTCTTCTCCTCAGCCTTCCGCATTTTCACATTGCCATAGCTGTTGTGTCACTTCAAAACAATGCCACGAATTTAAAATACAAAACTCGCGAATTAAATCTTAAATGCGAATCTTATTTGTGACTATTGGCCTCCGAATACAATTCGTTGTGGATTATAAAAGAATTTGATACGGAATGAATGCTTGTAAATTGTATTTTTTAAATGTGTCTAGGTATTTTAAATCAACGCATTTGATCACCAGCAATGATGAGAAAAATTTGGAACCACTGCAAATACGTGGATCCAAGCTCATTAGAATTTGTGTATAGACACATTGAACATCTGGAATGTTACCCAGAGAATTAAAACAAACGACATCCAGAGAAAAATGACGCGTAGGTAATGCATTAAAAAAGACATTAACATCTTAAAAAAATAAAATGCGCAACTTAAAAATCCCGGAGATTGAAAACTCCGTGGAATGTCACGCATGGTTTTCGATCCACCGCCGTCATTTCCCGGGCACCGCATCGCCCAACCCCACGAGCCTCCCACATTACATCCCTGAACGCCCACACAAGTAGACCCACCAGCGTCGATGCCGCTATCCACCCCTTCCATTCAAACTCTCAATTCCCTCCCAAAGCCGCGCGTGAGGAAGTGAAAATAGTTTACGGGAGTAGGAAGGGAGGAGGCGGCAGAGAGAGACAGAAGGTGGTGGGATGGGTAACGTTAAATCTGAGGACATGTGGGCAGCGTAGGTAGAAAGTGATCCCTCGCAGCCGCTCTGGAGTGAAACCGTTTGGGCGCCGGACTCTGCATTTTTCCGACTTTCTCCGTCGACCGGAGACACTGGCCAAACTCCCGAGACCGTTTCCCGCCCCTCCCAACGTCCGTTAGGAGCCTCCATTTCCCACCCACCCGCAAAGCGATAACCAGTCCCCCCAGCCCCCAAACCATCCCAACACACTCCACTGCCTCTCTTTTATATACCATGAAGGACGTCAGCCAATTAACCACCTCAGGTTGACCAACTGCCTACCACTCGCAATTCGATGGGTAGGTATGTGCTCAAATACATGAAAATTCCGGCTACGCAATATTATTTTTAACAAAGAATAACAAAAGCCACTTTCTACATTGATAATGTTTGCACCGATAAAAATGTCACAGCGCTACGCATTCTCATCGCTCTAGGGTTAAACACTGAATCGCAGTTTGAAGAGATTGGAAAATTTAATTTTTTATAAGGAGCACCTACGTAAATTAATTTTTAAAAATGCTATAAGTACTATTTTATGACAAGGAACAGAACATTATAAAATAGATACGTACTAGCTTATTGCATGCATGCCTACGAATTATCGATGCGCCAAAAATATTTATCAATAATTACGAACGCAATTTGCTCCCTTTAAATCTTTTGGACATACGATGGATTCCTTTTTCCAGACCTGAACAAATGATGAAATATCTAACTAACTCGATTCAATATTAACGGTGTTAATCCGAAGAGTCATGTCGTTTATCTAGTTGTGGGATAGAAACCAACATGAACCGCTAATGTTCTGTGTCATATTTTTGGAAGTATTCAGACCTAAATTAATTGCTAGTTTCATGCACGCATCTTCCATAAGTAATTGTTAAACCACCTAAGTCAGAAATAATTGAAGGAATGTTATTATTTCGTCATTTTTGGATATATTTGTGAATTTATGAATGAGCATTATTTGATAATGCGTGGCTAGCCGTTATGGTCACTTGAAAACATTTGACTAACTGCGAGATAAAATTACTTCATTAAATTACAAGTAATAACAAAATACCGCGTAATGTTAAAATTACTTACAGATGAATATAAGTTTTAATTCTTTTTGTTATGTATTTCCTTGTTTCTGAGGGAAATTCCAAAAAAAGTTGTACTTCGATGAGAAGGCGCGAAACAGATTTAGAGCACTGAACCGTTCCGCGAGTCATTCTCTACCTACCGGCCACTTGGGGAACTTCCTCCAATCTCATGACGGCGTAAGGGAACATGCATGGTCTCCATAAGAACCTTTCAAATTACAGAAATGGGTGTTTCCATTACGCAACTATTTTACTTAATAATCCTTAGTAGAAGGGTGATTAATATTTTTAAAATTGTTAATATTTCAGCTAAATGTAACGAAATCATGTTGGACTGCGATGATTGGAACAAATGCAATGGAGGCAAGATCAAACATCTTGATTCTGATGCATTTTGGCATTCTAGTTATGAAAACGTCAGTTGAATTATTTATCATACCTCAAGAAATATAAAAACATAATGGAGAATGGTTAAAAATAGCAGTAAGATCTGAATATGGTGTAATTGTGATAATAAATACTCAGATGAATGATATAAAATGTAAACTTTTGGGCACAGAAAGCCTTAGTTTTAAGGTGATTGTCACAAACCATCAAGTAGTTTTTCAAGCATTTAACAATGCCTATTATAAGGCCCGTACGCATCGTACTCAGTTCCTTACACTTCACCAGTAACCATCAATTTCAGATCTCGTTAATCAACATGGGACTCACAATACGTTACTGAGCATCGTGACATAAGAAAGGTGTAGTACAGAACTATAATATGGGACGTTGCGCAAGGTAAGTGATCTGCAATGGTAAGTCGTGAATAGTAGATACATAACTTGGTAGTAAAGCCGAGGAGCACAAAGCCTACCTCTCTGCACTTTGGCACTCGTCACGAGGAAAACGGCCCAGTTTCGAGAACTCACTCTTCGGACAAAAGAATGAAGCATTCATAGCGAAAGTTCTGACCGCGGCGGATTCGTAATGTGACGGTAAAAGAAACTATTATGCCATTTACTCGTGCATAACGAAGCCCCATTCTCTCCTTCCCTTTTCATGGGACCAGGAAAAGGGGGGAACGGAGCCAAGAAAATTGACGGCATTTTGTTCCCTCGCGAAAAATGCATATGCAGCGAGAGGGAAGTCTGAAATGGAGGTGATACCAAATTGGCGCGCACTCTCCGGATGAAAACCGGAATTTCTTTGATTTCTGGCACCCATTTCGATGCAAAACCCCTTCCCTTCCTACCTCTCTCTCTTCCCAACTCCGGAACCCTTATTTATTCCTTTGATAAACCAGTTCCTATTCCCCTCACGCGTATTAAAAACGAGAGCGACAGGTGGATAGCCACGGTCTAAAAAAAAACCTCACCAATTATGAGGTGGAGAGGCGGGCATTCCACTAACGGTTAACATAAAATCAAGGTTTTCAAAAAATATATGGCCTCACTTTCCCAATCTCTATATCATTCGCGCTTCGGAGGCTGTTGGAGTGTTCTTGAAGGCCCTCGAGAAGTTATTTGCGATGGGCATATTTATAGCACAAAAATTTCTCCTTGCATAAGAGAGCTCACGGATAAAACTATTTTCTTACTCGTAGCTGTTCTATAATATCATCGCCGGGGAACTTAAAATAAAATGCAGATATTTTGCATTTTATTCCGACATCAATTTTTTTCATGCACTTTTCAATGACCAAAGAGTAGCCTTTCTGGCCTTTTCATATTCTAGTTATTTGTTTCTGTCACGAGCCGACTCCTGGATTCTCCTCTATTTAAATTACTTTTATAAATAATCCCCACGTCTCCAACTCTCAGTACCCATAGAAATGACTCTCAATTGACAATTGCTGGAAAATTCAAATAAGTATGCATGACGTGACCTACTAATCATGTTTGGAGAAACTCATGCCTATGATTTCGTGAATATACATATGGTTAAAAATGACATACGCTAAAATTTCTCTGTTGCATTAAGCCTGTTCCATTCGATTTAAACCTAGTTACATGTGTGCTATAATTAATAGTAAAATTATTTTGAATTACACTTTGGGAACAGTAAATTACGAGGAGCACACACAAGGACTCTGAATATCTCTTAATATTCCAAAGTCTTTCGTTTAAACTTTACTTTGAAATATGTCTTTATATTTTTGCTAAATAATTATCTTGTTCGAAAACGTTAAATTTATTAAAGATGCATAAGTCGCTAATGGATTTGTCATTTGATTCTACCTCAAATAATAGGAATCTTAGGCCACATGACAAAAAATACCTGTCAATTATTCCAGTTTAGGATTAGATTAGATTAGAATTAGGCACGAGAAAAATTGCCAATCCTAACAATAACACCGAATTAACAAAATATTTTGAAACAGCAATAGTTTCATAATTATCATATCTTGTTGCGAAATTTAGAGGGAAAAAATTACTTTTTATTTTGCCAAATTGTGCAGTATGAATTGAAAAGGCCATATCACGCATTCAAAGAAAGTCATCAAAATATAGCATACGTAATGACCATTTGTTCCTTAAGAAATTTTCTCCAACAACTGACCAGAAGCTATAAAACTACTGAGTTTTAATCTGTAAATTAATATAAGACTACATCCAGGAGTAATATACTTTTAATAGCAATATTATAATTATTATTGGTAATTTACCAATTGTAGCAAGTTTTGGATGGACACACCCTAAACAGCAATTCCTTTCATTATTCTATCTGAAACATGAACCTCTTCAATAGAGAAAAATTCAGCAATGGATTGCCCGAGGAATTTTATTTTACCAATCTCAGATTACTTTTCAAGCATTCAAACCTCTATTATACCACAGGTTCTTTTACATTGAACAGCCGTTGAAAAGTTCGTTTTTCTTCAATTTTTCTTTTTTTATGTATTAATGATTTACAACGACGCTTTGCCCACTCACATAATACTGTTATCAAAGCGCTAACTCAACTCTCACTGAAAATGAAATCCTCTAATCTCTATGGTTATTCTTTCATTTGCATGTTTTCCGGCACGCGTTACTATCTAATTAATCCTTTTAATACCAATTTATAGATTACATTTTAGATATGAACAGAAATTATATTTAATAAAGCAGTGAATTGGCACAGTTAGTTTAAATGAACAAATTACCTCATTTCATTTGGATCATTCCAGGGTGTATGTATTTTAAAACAGCCCTACCTTTTTTATTTGACATACTGCATTAAATTGGCAATTCAAGGTGTACGCGGACAAATTTCCGGAAAAAAATAAAGTGGGGAGCATGGAAACTTTTGAAAATCGGCATTAACCACGAAACACCATTATAACCTCCGTGATCCAGTAAAATTAACTCAAAAGCAGAACTCTGCCATACATGAATGAGTCTACGTGAGAGAATGAGTCCAATAGTAATGACACAGTATAATGGACATTAAAATGCACTTGCTTCCAGCAAGTGAAACGGCGGTGGGGTTGAACTTGAATTTTCTGGGGCTATATCTGGGGACTACCTCAATTCAGTGCTCCCTATTTCCCCAGACACCAAGTCCCAGTGCCCACATAAACAATCAAACCGACATCTTGGGAGATTGGGAACCTGCTATCTCGTTCAATAACAGTCATTATAGGCAATCAATGGAAATTTGCTTCAAGAGAATTACCGCATTGCCATTCCCTCCGTGATTCAGTGGCAGAAAACAATCTTTCCCACTCGCCCACGTTCAGGGAAGTACCATTTCGGTGCGCGGGGACACAAAATACATAGTCAATAGCGAAAGTAGTGGTTTCGTTACTGAAGAGATGCAATTGCTTTAAACCATGATATGCTATATTTACTGAGTTTTTCCATGTCCTTTTGATCTTTTGACGTGTTTAAAACTCATATTTATCTTAAGTAAGTGGCGTTCGAAAGTGCCATTCACAGGCTTGTCGGTAAACCTACATTCCTTTCAGAGACACCGGTATTCATTTTACAATAAACCAATGAACATATTAATTCTCTTTATCGATTGAATGACGTTTTGAGAGCAACTACTTTTAAATGTGGACCAGTAAAAGGCGTCCGTCATATTCTTGTGATTTAACAGTTTACTGAACACAAAATGGAGATTGTTTGCGAAATTATTGTGATTGTGATAGCGAAAAAAATTGTTTTATGTATGATGAGACTGCGGGGAAGGCATACAATTTTTCTTTGGTAGTGAAAGAGATATTTATGCAACATTAAGTTTTTTACTTAGAGCACTTTGTATTGCTAATTTATACCCGCCGGAAATAAGAAAAAAGCAATAATATTTTCCTTTCATGAACACAGATTCAGAAAAAAATCACCCAAGTTGAAAAAAATTCTATAAAACGTAATAATATTACGATGGAATTCATTTTAGAATTTATAAAATTACAATACTGGTTATGTTGCACAATAATTACCAAACTAATAGAAAATAAGAATATTCCCTCACTGAAAAAACTATTCATTAAAAAAGATGCTCAACATATTTAAAAATGCATTGCGGGAACTCGAAGAAAAGTGGTGGAATTTCGTCTTGCGACAGAAAAGTCATGACAAAAGTATTCAATCAGCCAGAGATTTTTAAAATGAGATAGAGGTACGTGCGTGTTCGAAAGTTATAAATACAACTCGGTTCAGTGGACTCTTTTCATGACAAATATTTATCGAACCCCATCATTATTGTGCGTCCGGATAACCAGCCTTGGGATGATTGGCCGAGCATTCAACGAGGAACGGAAAACACGATCTGCTCAGAGCCGGTAGGTGGTTACACCAAAGAGAATTTAGCCCCAGTATGGGCGGCGGTTTTCACGCCAGTCGGAGGCAACCCAACCACATTATGAGAAAAAGCGTCCCCAACAAGCCTCCATAGTTCTTGACGAAAGAAAGGAGTGAGGTGCTCTTGCAGTCTCGGCTTGTCTCAATCGCGAGGTACCCCAAATTAGGAACCGGCAATATAAATTTTAAAATGAGCTTTCCTTCTTTGAAAAAATGAATTTTTCAGCATAAAGGAAAATCTTAATTTTGCCGAAATTCCTCACAATGTGATTTAAAGTAAAATTGATTTTATTCCAACTGTTTCAAGCCATTAATATAATTTTCTGAATCAGGAAAGAACCCGATCAACACCAAGAAAGAGGATTGGAGAACCACGACTTCCGATGGATATTACAATCGCTCGGTAGCCAGCATATCGTGGATTCCAATATTGCCTAACATCGCGGAATTGTAAACGAATGTTTTAAGTGTTGTTATCAGGCAGCAATGACCTCATCTGTATTAATATTGAATAATTCGAAAATATTACCAATGGGATGAGGGGCGTATTGATCGGCATTGGGATGTTGAAGACTGTCATAGAGTGGAGAATGTTAGACAAACGAGGAAAGGGCAGGAACAGGATAGGGATGTTGGACGGGATGAAGAGAGGAAGGAGGTACTCAGAGATGAAGAGGGACCTGATTTAGACTAGGTTGCTGGATTGTGTTTTGTTAGAAGTCACAAAATATTTATTTGGTAGCTGTTTCCACCCAAAAACCTTAGTTAACCGGTAGTTACCAAATAATAATAATTACATATAACTATGTAATTACTCATTACATAATGGCATACGTTGAAAACGAAATCAGTAAATAATTAAGGAAAAAGTGGTCACCGACCACACCTGACATTTATTTATTTTGGAATCGAGTCGCAATAAAAAAACGCGCTCATTTTCTGAACGCAGGGTAAGACTGAGGACAAGTTTAAGGAAAAATAAACGTGACCTTGACATTTATTCCAAAAAGTAATCGGGATGCCATTATATTTTAGTTCAAAAAATATTTGAAAAGTTTAAAAAATATAAAATGTACCCGCTTTATCCCAATGCAAAATATTATTAGTTGTACTCATAAGTATTTACATCATAATTTACATTACCAATTAAATTAGAGTTCAATTAAAAAACAGACTTCTTACATTCCATTTTTAAAGATTCCTTTCCTATTAAATTTACATCATAATAGATATCATAAATGAAATTCAGTTAAAACATTGAAAGTGTTCGATATTTCTTGGAACGAAATCGCTTAAGTGCTCCAAGGGCATGCAAGACGATGGAAAATCTTCCCTGCCTTCAAATAACAATATTTTCGATTATAAATCAATGAGAACTATATGAGAAAATACATTGAGTACTGTCTTGTCCGTTGTAAATAAATATCCAGAAAGCAGAGGTGGATGAAGGTATTAGCTGATTTTGAAATTACGCTTTGAGTTTCGTTCATCTTGAACAACTAAAATTAAAGTCGAAATTAACTGCTCATCTACATGTAGAGCTCCGACTATATCCTAACTTTTTGGTAGTATTACAGTATATAAATAATTAGGAAAATAAAACATTATCTTTTGAGGAAACAGATGATTATCTTGTGAGCCAGGTAATGATACTGTGATTGTAAAAAAATCGTAAGCGATCAAAGGATCACGAGAATTCACGGTGAGATTGGTTAACTGCTTGAAAAGAAAACTTGTTTCACCAAAAAACACGTGATCACGAATTCCCACAACAGCAGCTATTGCAAGATTCAAAGGGTCGAAAGAGCTTGGTTATAGGTCATGTCGCTTCTTGAGGAAGTGACTAAGGGGGATAATCACTACAAAAGGCTTTGAGATGTTCGATACTTAGGCTTTTATTTATTTATTTATTAACCCTGCAAGCCGTCGGTAGGGTGTGTGGTAAGGGGTGAACACAGACCAGAATAATTGTTTCCCGAAAATAACCCTACAGCGGTCGGACAATGTTATTATGATCCCCTATCACTCATGGAAAAAATTACATCTTCAATCTGTTCTACATTCAATCTGTATTTTTATAAACATGATCTCTCCTACTGTAACACAATAAGGGGTTAGGTGGGGATAATAATACATTTTCAACATCATTGCTATAGAGACTCCCAATTTATACAAAAGCTTCAATCTATAATTTAACCTTCGCTCCGTGAGTGATTCCCAGCCTAGCTGCTCTAATATTTTGGATACGCTACTAAGTTTATCGGAACATTGTTTTATAAGTCTAGCTCCTCTTCCCTGCACGCGATCCAATTCGGCACTTAATCTAATTTCGTAAGGATCCCATATACTTGCAGCATATTCTAAATGAGACCTAATCAACGACAGATAACATTTCTCTTTGACTTTTTTCACATTTACCCAGTACACTTCTAATAAATCCTAAGTTATTGATAGCTTGTCCACATATTCCCCGTTTGTGTTTCCCCCAGGAGAGATCGTTGGTGAGGGCAACGGATAGGTATTTAATTGATCCTACTCATTCCATTTGGTGTTCTCAATGCAGTTGGCTTTCGGGAGGGAATTGCTCTTTTTCACGACGCACTTTTTAAAGTTTAATTCTGATTGCCAATTGTCGCGCCAGCGTTTAATAGCATTGAGGTAATCTCATTATGTTGCCGTGTCCTCAGGATCACGGATACTATCACGGTAAATCTACTACATCATCGGCAAATAAACGTATCTTACTGGTGAATATAGAGTCGTTAACGTGAAGTAGGAATAAAAGAGGCTCGTTCCCCAGAGGTTCCCCAGGAGGCTAATACCTCCCTGGGGAACACCTGGAGTAACTTCTGCTGCATTTGAGCTAACTTCATCTATCAGCGCTCTTTGTACCCGACCATTCAAAAAGTCTTTAATACATTCCAGGATTTTTTATCTTTGCCATATGCTTGTAGCTTTATGAATAGTTTACTAGAAAGTACAATGTCTAAGACTTTCTCAAAGTCTAGAAAAATCGCTTGCAATGGAACATTGCTCTCTCCTGAAGTCTGAATACCTTAATGGTTATTAATATCTTCGTTCATATCATTATATTTTTCATCTCTCCATATTCTTTAAAACTTTCAGGAATCCCCACAATTATGTAAGCATCATTAGTATTTTCTAAGGCATAATTTAATATGCATATTTCAACTTGCACCCATATTTAAATGCCTCACGCAAAATTTGACAAAATGACGTTTTTCCCTAACTCCTTATCTGGCAATTTAATCTACATGTAACTGAAAATCAACCAGTGTCATCATTAAAATTCGATTAAAAATAATGCTAGGACAGATTGAAGTAGTTTAGGCAAATACGTGAATCGGAAACATTAGGTATTCCAATAAAATTTCATTTGGTGATGCTTGGGTG
This sequence comes from Hetaerina americana, assembly GCF_022747635.1. Taxonomy (NCBI): domain Eukaryota; kingdom Metazoa; phylum Arthropoda; class Insecta; order Odonata; family Calopterygidae; genus Hetaerina; species Hetaerina americana. The sequence continues at coordinate 38,417,801 of NW_027286181.1, forward strand.
TCAGCCAACATGGTTTGAGGAGCATTTACTAGTAAAACACTTTCCGGTTGAAGGACTTAAGGAATGATACGCAGCTCTTTGAAAAGAGATTTATTTTCTAGACAAGGCGTGCCGATAACAAAAAATCAAATTTTTGGCGTAAGTCAGAAAACCTTTTGTGGTTACATACGATTCTGAGACACTTCAATTATTTCTCCAACAGTTTACCGGAAGTGAAAGCGAATCGCTTTCTGCAAACAAAAAGCATGTACCTATAGTATAGGCAACTTTATTATGCAGTGTATTAGATAACTTTTCACTCAAAATAATGCAGTTCTTGATTTACGCTAAGTTTGCCAAGTGTTTTATCATGTGTTATTAAAACTGTTATTGTGGTGTGTTTAAATTAAAAACTTGGCGAGAAAATACATTTTCAATGCTATACATTTTAAGAGCAGCAAATAAATTCGTCATAGGACAGTACATTTTATACAATAAGAAGACTTAGATCGACTTCGGATGCTTATATGCATTTGGTATTATTATTATTCTTTATTTAGATCTGAAAATTATGATGATTAGTATCAAAGTAGTAGTAGTAGTTTTGAGGGGAGGCGACCGACTGCTGAGGTCATTTGCGCCATAGGGGATGGACAGGAAAGGATGAAGGGTGGAGAGAAACCCGGCGTCGGCATTAGCCTACTCTTTACGAAAGGCGCCAGGGGGTCCGCAGTTTAACATCCTATCCGACGGACGGCGTACTCACTCAAAGTGCCCTCCACAGAGCACCTCAAGTAGGGATCGAGATTCCTCTGAAAAATATTCAACACCGCTGGGATTTGAACCCGCGCCCTCAAGGGTGGGAAGCCAGTACGTTAGCCACCGCACCATCTCGAAAGAACTGTTTAATTTCATAAGAGTAAAATTTTGCGTAATGCGTTATTGCCGAGTGACTTATACAGATCAGTTCTCCTAAGTTGAATAACCATAGAATATTGATAGAATTGAGCTCTTACGGCTAGTAGCATTAAATAAATGAAAAACTCCAATAGCCGTAAACAGTTAAACCATAGAATAATTTTGGTTAGAAAATTACCTTTAACTTGAAAGGAACTGATCTCCTATAATCGTTTGTTGATGACCCTAATTCACACCTTTCCGCATCACCAGGCCTTCTTTCTCGAAACGGTAAAGGCGTGTGGGTACAATGTGCCTCTGTTTGAGTGAAGCCTCAAAAAGGTGATTTGCTCTCTCAATTCAATAATTCTCAACACCCACATTTCAAAGGCTCCAATCTACGCCTATCATCCTGCTTCAATGATCATGTGCCCGCGCCGTGCAGCCTAAGTACGGTCCATATCTAAGTTTAAACGAGCCATTTCATAACATTCTTACTCAACTTCCTTGACATCAATTCCTTCTCTGTAAACGCTTATTTGCCTAACGAATTTGTTCACCTTATGTCTCTACTACTTTGATATTCTAGTCCAAAGTACTTCAAAGATAAGAGGTAGATGGTCATAGATAAACTGTACCACCTACAAGGTCTATCCCAAAAGTAGGTCTTTTTTCCCGGATTGACGACGGACGTGCGGCGGTTTCTCTGGCTGAGTTCAAGGGAGGGGAGTCTTAGGAAAGGCTGGAGGAGAGAAGAAGTGGCTCCCAGCCATAGCGGATTGCGGATCGTTCGTTTGCGAAACCTCTCTAACGTGACTTCGTTGCGCTCCGTCATGAACCGGTTATTGAAACAGAGTTACAACATCAAATTTTGCATGAGATTGGGTAAAACTAGGAAAAAGACTCACGTCATCCTCTGAGCAGTTTAGGTGTTGACACCTTGGATAGATCGGATTTTTTGAGTAGCAAAAGTTGTTTTTGGAGGGTAAAGAAGATGTTGAAGACATCGAACCTTGAGGACACCATTTGACCTTAAAAATTGACTAAATGCTTGCAAGTGTGAAGGAATTGTTGGACAAGTTTCGCAGATTAAGTGTTTGCATGGTTTCTGATGATCTTGGCACCTCTAAAGGTGATGTGCATCGACTTTTCATCAAAAACATGGATTTGAGAAAGATGTGTGCGGAGTCGTTGCTGCGAGTGATCTCGTACGAACAAAAGGAAACTCGCACGCGGATTTGCCAAGATCTTCTGGACCCAATTTCAGCCACACTACAGCTTTGATGGTGTCCCACCAGCCTTCCTTCTCTTCCCTCGTTTCAAATCCGTGTTGAAAGAGCGTCATCACGGTTCGGTGGAAGCGTTACTACAAGCCGCTACAAGGGATATTAGCAGCATTCCGGGTGCCGCCTTCTAGAAGGCGCTCGAAGCGTTGAAACCCAGCTGGCAGCGGTGAGTGGATGCACAAGGGAGCTACCTCGAAGTCTTTTGAGTGAATGTATTTATTTTGACAATCATTTTTTTACTGACTAAGCCCTATTACTTTTGGGACGGATCGGATGCTCTAGTTTTGAAAATCCTATTTCATATTTTAATTGGCAATCTTCTTTTTCGAAACCGCATAACCCATTTTAGATTATACAGGTATTTATTCTCATCCCATGCCATTCGCTGGGAGTTCCCAAAGCGTTTAGCCATGTTTGCGAACCATTGGCTGTCTAGGAAACTTAAGCTTGATCATCCGCAAACCTGACTTTATGAATTCTTTACCGATTTTCATGTTTACCCCCAGTTGTACACAAACCTAATTTATCATTTGTACACATACGCGTAGTAAACCACAGGTAATAGTGGACACACCCGTCTAACCCCTCTTCCTAGCATTATCCATTCCGTCTCTCCATCCGGAAAAGTACTTGCAAAGTCTGTGGCATGCACAGGTTACAGATAAGTCTCCTATCCCGCCAATCTATTCCTTTTTCCTGCAATATACTCAAGAGTTTTTCCCGGTTCATTCCATCAAAGGCCTTTACGAAATCTACGAAACAGGCAAATACGTCCTGATTGTATCCTATATTCCCCTCGATTAGTGATCTCATTACTACAATGACATCGCATGTGCCTATCCCATTCCTTAACCCAAACTGATCATCCCATACGTATTCATTTTCCCTACTCGCCATCCTCTTTTTGATGATCCTGAGATCCTCTTTCGCTCCAAGGATATAGATATAAATAGGTAAATAAATGAAATAATACAAGGTTATTAAGGAGGATGGATCTCTAATCTCTAAATCCTCCACACGTAGATGTGTAGACTTATATATAAACAGAATATGGAATGTGGAAATATTCGTCCAATTTTCTTATTTAATTAATTAACTCTACCTAATTACCCTAACAAACGCCTTCTCAAAACCCACGAGACAAAAAATAGCCTAATTTAACTCTATACTAATTTCTATTTATGACTTCATCAGTGCTACGGCGTCGTATATATCTCTTCCAATGCTAAAACAAAACTAATCGTCCCCAAATAATCTCTTGCCCTCCTCTCAATTCTTCTAATGATGATTCTAGTGCCATTTAAGCTTTGTGTGAAATCAAACTTTATGTTATCTAGTCCTTACATACACTGGATCTTTTCCCTTTTTGAGAAAGGAACTCACAGCAAACTAGGGAAGTCTTCCACCCTTATTCCTTCCTCATAGATGCTTCGGATCAGTCCATAAAAGCTCTTCCTCCTACGTTTTTTTAAACAGAGTAAATTTTGTAAAAAATAATTCTGCAGGATGATGTACAACCCGGGGGTTTTATTTGATTTCAGTTCCCTTCATGCGCTTCCTATCTCACCATAGAGTAAGCCTGGACCCAAGATATCCTCATCTACGTAATACTCACTACCAAAAGGCAGTTCCTCTATATATTCCTTCCACTTCTCTTAAATAGTATCTGGTTTAATAATATTTTTCCTGACTTATATTTGATTGCTTCCAACCATTTTTCTTATGACTTCCTAACAGTGCTTTCACCTAACTAAACAGCGCACCACTTTAATCATTTTTCTGTTAACTTTCCATATCCTCGCACTGCGTTTTCCACCAAGCTTCTTTTGCCCTATTTTTTCCGACTTCAGTCACAATTTATCCCATAATACTCCCTTTTAAACATGTAAGTATTTATTCTTATTTCTTTCTGCCACCTTTCTTTCTAATTATCTCAATTATAATCCATGGATTCCTTTTTAATTTCCTATTTGCTATTCTTTTAGCTTCTTTTTCGGTCATCGGTATCCTATATCTGATAAAATTTAATTAATGCCTTTAGTACCCAGCTCACTTCCCTCACTCATGAATTTCTCAACAGTCTACTAATACTCTTTTATTGTCCATCCTGTTAATGCTTGTGTGCATAAATATGAGGAGTAATGAAAAGAACATCAAATAAAATATTTAGTTCGGAATTTGATGGGGGTCATAATACTCGAATGAATACTTGTATTACACGAATGGTAAATATGGTATTTAAGGCAAGAGTGTGAAAGCATGTTAGGCTTTCAGATATGATTATAGAGAGTAATTTAGAAATAATTTGGACAAACGGCAAGAAAAAGACAGTGTTTTAAATATGGTGGGTAAAGAGGGGGAGTTTGTAGTATAAAATTGAAAAATGCAGGAACGTGAATGGAAAATACATTAAAAGGCAGTGGAACGATACAATTTTTGCGAAGAGGAACAGAGGCAGGAAGATGATTGGCTTTCTAGACTGCATGAAGGTAGGTAATAATTATGAATAACTGAAAATGGGATTATTGCAGGGCAAATATGAGAAAGTTCTAGGGATATGTAGAAGATAAAAGCTGCAAGAGACGTTCAAAAACTGCCTTCAAACAGTAATATTCATTTAACGAACAATATTGGGCACAGATCTTGAATTCATCTTTCAAAATCTAGTTCTACTATTTTGTTAATTGTAACAATAAATGATTCAAAGCAAAATGAAGATAAAAGTCATCAAGCTTTATGTATAGTAACTGCCGAAGGCAAATTGATTTTGTTCTTATTATTCTCCTAAATGAAGTTTATCTTTTCCTTCAGGTAAAGCTACATTTTAATAAATTTTCTCTGATTTTGTCTAGTAATTATTAAATAATAGCGTTAGGTCTAGCCTGGTTAATTGTAAATGCGACTCCACTCCACAATCCCATACCAAAAAATTAAAACACTTGTGGTCTGTCTAATGATTCACATTTTAACTCAGTAAATACAAACCAATTAAAGAAATCTGTCTGCCTATATTCAAGGCCTAGATCTAATTGTCACTGATAACCACCGATTTTAAGAAGGAAAGTGATGCAAACGGGAAAATATCACATGACCAGCTTTGGCGGCGTTCTGTCACATGCATTAAAAGTATATTGACAAATAATAAAGAGCAGAATCCAAAACAAAATAAGGGAATAAGAAGGGAGAACACTCAAATTTTTGAGAAGGTAAAGGAACGAGAGGAGCTGTTCTGGCTCTGCTCTTGATTCACTAGAGAGGACTATGAATGAATAGATTTGTGCTCCTCACTTCCATTGATTTGGAAAATACCTTGGATAAAGCATACAATAAAATTATATTTGACACTAAGAGGGGAGTAGTGTTTGATTAAAAGTTTCTACCTAAGCTCCAATAGTACAATAACAAAAACGCCTCAATAATAGTAAATTGATGTGATAAAGAAGCTAAGATTAAACTCGGTGTGTGACAAAGATGGTACTCTCATTTTCACTTATACATTTAAGAACATATAGTAACAACGAGGGTGAAGACTAATACTCTAAAGGATAATGATACGAAGATACACTGTGTTAGCTTTGAAGAAGATATTGTCCTCGTCAAATCAGCTAAAGAGATAAATAGAGTGAGGAGCGAGTTTTTTTAATTAATAGAATCATAAAACCCTTGTCCACTGCTACGGCAGAATGGCAATTGAAAATAAATTTGAAGTAAAGTATACCGTGGCAGTTTCTTGAAACAAGAGAAGAAAAATTATTGTTTATGGTAGGTGAATAAGGATTAAGCAAGTAGAAGAGTACGTACTTCTATCTCGGGAGCGGAACAACCATAGATGCTGCTCTGGCGTGAAAGGGAGAATGGCTCTGGTCAGAGCCATTCTCAAATGGAAGCAGGAAGGAAAATGGAAGTAGAAAGAATAATTAAGGAAATCAATGCATAAAACTGGTCATTGGATAATCATTTACATAATTTATTTTTGCGGATTACTTTTTACATGAAAATGAAACTTAGAAAATGGAAAAGATGGAATATTCTTGGATGGAAGCGATGGAAATGTGGATTTGAATATGATGAAAAGGACATACAAAACATAAAAAAGCAATATACAAATGCTAAGTGAAGTTAAGGAGGAGATAAATTAGATAAAATATTTTAAGGGAAGGGAAATCAATTTTAATGAGCACGTCAAATGCAAAATAACTTTCTAGGAATTATAATGGAAGGAAAATTCCTTGGTCGTAATAGAAGAGGAAAGTCAAAAAAAAACTCCTTGATGCTATTTAAAGCATTATGGATGTTACAACATATCAGGAACTGAGAAGAACAGAAATGGAGAGATCCATATGGTCGCAAAGACAAAGCTGTGCTTTTTGAAACCGATGATACTATGCTTGAGAATAAAATTTAGCTTTTATTTTTTCAGTAACGACTGTTTTTTGGTTAAAAATCTTTGAGCTAGGACTACGCGATACCATTATGTACGATTTTTAATATTGATTGTAACTAACATATAAATACAACTGTATCAATTACTTATAACCGCATAATACGTAAAAACAAACGTAATATTCGTGTTTTGGGGTATTTCTGGGAGACCCGTTCGTCAACAGAAGACAATAAGTCAAAATGTAGCGTATACCTAATAAAATACAAAATGATGGAAACTAATTGATTTCTTGATCGTAATTATTAAGGATGTGTATAGATATACGCTACAGAATACATTCCAGAAGGAAATCACACCTTTACATTTCACGCAGTAAAATACCGGTTACTAAGAATTGATGATATATTACTCGTTTTAATTTAAAGTAAAAATATATTTAATACTCGCTTTGATTTAAAGCTACCCGCCAGTCACTAGGGATACATCAGATGCTTTTATCTAACAATTAAACCTTTGGAAACATATAAAAGCTTTTTTAGGCTCTAGAAATGCATTTCTCAAATACTTAATCCAAGTGAATCTCTTAATAATTCTAATACGATTTAATCGTTCATTTAGACACAGGAGTTTGTCGCTAACAAATTTTATGCAGTAATTATCAGAGCTGTTTTCATATTTTCAGTGAAGAAAAATAATTGATATCAGCAAGGTGGAAGGACTTCCTGTGCTTCGCCGAAGTGGGAGAATGACGGGCAAGAAACTGTAATTTCTTCCAATTGTACACGAAAACTCGTTTAGCATCGGGATGAATGAGAATTTAGGATGTATGTAAAACTGCAAAAAATACTTGGTGAATACGTTTTCACATTTCAGTGTTTTCATTGGCTAATTATGAAGTATTTTTCGGCATCAATTTTTAACTTCGTTAAGTAAAAATGCAATCATCATAAAAAAGAGTAATTAATTTAAAAAATAATAACATTAAATATTACTTAGGTAGAAATCCATCATATTTTAAAAAATATACCTTAAAATATGGCCAGCATAACTCTTAAAACGATTGTGATTTTTCGGGTACCAGATCTTCCTGGGAAACCAGAGGTGCTATAAAGAAAGGGACTGCCCTGCCAACCCTGATGAGTAAATTAAACACGCCATTGGACGCAGTAAATGGTGAGATCCACCCTCATATAATTAATGAAATTTCCGAACGAAAAATGCGGTTTTGGTGATCTTTGAAGGAGAAAACTTTGAAGGGAAAGTTCCCGTCCAACGAACTGCGAGTGAAACTGAAAAATCTCCTTGACATAAAAATGTCTATATGACACCTATGCCACACGGCTTGAAGATAATCTTTCATTTAATTCAATGCACAGACACCATGTTTTCAAAAACTAAAATGATTTTTTCCATCTATTTGAAGTACTCTTTCGTTTCCTTCTGAAGTACTATCCTACTTGTCCCAATTCATGCCATATAGGATGTGCGTAGAAAATTAATTCTGGTGTTTGGAATAAGGATATTTTAAGGTTCAGTGTCTAGGATGTGGTAGATGAGATAGCTAATTTATATGAACAACAAGAGAAATATGTGACGAAGGCACGCCATAAAATGTTACAGACCACAGGTTTTATTGATAATCGTATTTTTTTTATTTTCGTAAAAACATTATTTATCAACCCAATCTTCTTTCTTTAACCTAATTTACCTGGGTTATTTCCACCAAAATAAAGATCAAGCGTACTGATGCCTAAAATAATGAATTTTATGAGATTATAAGAAAAATATCTAGAAGCAATGCCAAGAATCTCTCCCGGAAGGTATGAGTTCATTTAAAAATAATATGATAGTGGAATAATTAGAAACTGATATATAACGATCATCTACAGGAAAACTCTGAGTAAATAGGAGTACACAAACTCTGATGGAAGATCCGTGATAATTTTGAATTAGGTTCATTAGAAATACCGTTTTCACTAACGCAGTGAATGTTACCTCAGATATTCCCGACGAATGTGTCGTAAATCTGAATTTGTCATTTTTATAAATCAACGAGCTAACATCATAGATAATAGCGGTTTGTAGGGCAGGTTTTTGCATATTTATTACTTCGATACGAAGATATTTACGTTAAATTCAGATATAAAATATGTCACAAGAAAATAAATTTTTCTAAACAAGTACCCAATACGCAGCAAGCATGTGTGGTGTGGGTCCCTCATTGTTTAGGAGAGATAGACTAATGGAAAAGCAGACGATTAGACCTGAAGACTTAGAAATTTAGTACTAAAGGCGACTCGTGCTGAAGATAAGAAGAAAAGATTCGCGGAGAAATTAGGAAATTTACAGAAAATAAAGAAGAGACACCAAATAGAGCGCACTAAAAGCGATGGAGGAGCCTTACCAATTTGCCCGATTTGAGACATGAGAGAATTGTTAGAACCATGAGGAAAGGGAAGATGTTGAGAAAATCCCTACGAGAATGTGATTGACATTCACATTCTGGAAGGCATTCAGAGGGCAAGTGAAGACGGTTTTTGGGCGATGGAGCTACAAGCTTGTACATGGGCATAAGAATGGTATTATCCTAGAGGAAAAATGCGGTTGGCAGCTAAGGTGACTCATCTTAAGGTCATTCACTCTCAGCATTCTCTGGTATGTCATGAATATATTTTAAAGTTTGTTTTCTTGACTGGGAGAATAATAAAATAGACATTTCTAGCTCCTTTTTGCATAATTATTCCTTATCATTGGTGCTTTTATCATGGGCTCTCTTTGGCCGCTACTGAAGCCCAAAAAACATTCTTTTGGAAATATGAAAATAATCCAGACCTTACGTAAAATCTATGAACATAGTATTCAACCCTAAGGTCGGTTTGGCAGGTGATAATGGAATTCACTCGGTACTGAGCTGGACGGCATACGAACTTCACACATCAGGGTGGGGAGGCCCTATGGTGCGTCCAATCCATCACGTTCTTCATCTTTCCCGAAGAGTTTTCACTGTGCCGGTTATGATTTTCCAGGAAGGTCTGCTACCCAAAAATTCACATATCTTGGGTAGAACTGCAGCTGCCCAGAGAGTTGGACTACTGTACGGGGCCCCGAGAATCGAACCCGGGCCCTCCGGTCAGTAGTCCAACGCTCTACCCCTGGACTACCACGATCCACAGACGTTGGGTAGTGATGCTTATATTATATTTCTAAAATACTTGGTCCATAGCATTCAGAGTTGATTTAAGGTCCTCTCCAGTTTCTGCTACTACTGTGATTTCATGTCGTTCACCGACGTCCTCAGGGTAATTAAGTACTTGAGTCATTGAAATGTCGGCAGCTGTTACCACGACCAGGTGGCAAAATCCATTAAGACTTCATTGAAGAATGCCAATTTAATGCATTCACCGTTCACATTGCTTCTTTTGATGTTTTTTATTGCCTATTATAGCATTAGGAGCTCGTACATTGGATAGTCCTGGCGGGAGGATGCATCCTCGTCAGACTCCTTTTTTTATTTGGGCTCCTACTTTCCTTCCTTTTTCATTGGTTAACTGAATCTTGAAGAAGTGTTGTTTCATCATTATGGTATTTTCTTAAGGCTTGTAGTCCGTTGAAAATCTCGCTCCACACGCCTATCAAATTCTCTAAGTTTACCAATACTACAAAATAAAGAATTTATTATAAATTACTTGTTTGCATGTCTCATTTTAGCAAATACCCTCAAGCTGAGCATTGCCTCTCTTGCTCCACTATTATTTCCCGAATCCGAGTTTGTTTTCCGGAGGCTCTCTTCTATGTTTCCTCTTTTCCTCGGCTAATTATCTGAACAAGTATTTTCGATATGTGGGGAATCAGACGAAGAGCCTCTCTCTTCTTTGCATTAATTAGATACATTATCCCGCATTTATTTCCTTAAAATAAACTCATAATTAACTGAGTTTATCATCACTCACAGGTGAATCTAATATTTTTCATACAGCGAAAACATGGATAAATTCAAGCACTTGCATAATCCTTTGCATTGAGATGCTATAAAACACGCAACTTATTAAGTTTATTTTTTATTGCTGTATTTGAAAATGTATAACTCAGTGAAATTCATTCTCAAAAAGAAAAAAGCCCGTCTAATTCAAATTAACTGCTGGAAATGCCGCGACAGTAACTTTAGCGGAGTCATCTCTAATGCGCATTACAGTGCAACAAATTGAAAAGCGAAAAATCATTCCAATTCACCGGGCTTGTACCCGGATGCCTCTTAGTCCAGCCGAGTACTTTAGGCAGTTAAGTTTTCGTCCTAGAGGCGTCCTAGTGCAATCTAAAATATTTCATAGTAACATCTAGTTTCTTTTAATCCCATTCGATTTTAGAATTCATTAGGACACCTGGGTAGCTTAAATGGTAAAAGCATCTTGGACAAAATCGAGGGTTCCGGGTTCTTACCTAGGTCAAGGAGAAAGTTTTTGAATGAGAAGCAACTTTGAAATTGTTACATTTTAGGCCGTACAATGCCTAAAATTATTTACCAAGAGTCTATATTGAAGAGATTTGATTTTATGATTAACCAAACCACAGAGTTCTACCCATACGGTTGTTTTGATAAGTGAAGGTAGAATTTCTTTATCTTTACTCAAACGTGCGTTTTCATTCATTAGGATAAGGGGCCCAGCTCCTCTTTTCTGTGGAGCCTAAGATCTACTTTTTAAAAAAATCACCCATTTTTACCAAAGCTAAGGGTGATCTGAGGAAATGAGTCTAGAACGAATCAGGGGAAAAACAGGAAAAAAATCTAAAATAAAAAAGGAGTCGAACCGAAGCCCACCGGTCTATAGCTCAGCACTCTAACCATTGGAATACCTAGACCCTATTTATCACTTTAACTCATCAAAATAATTTGATGAGAAATTTCTGAAGTTTAACTACACAAATACATGGAAAAATTGTCCAAGAGCAATAATGATCGAAAAGAATGTCACCAACGAAACTAGCGCAGCATTTATTCCCACTCACCGATACACTTTCACCATAAAAGGTGAATGCTTAAGGCCGTTCATGAATGGAACAGTACGCATACCAATTCCATGCAGTTAAGTAAGACGAGCTATAGAAGGACATTTGATTTACGCATAAATGCCTTCTTTCCCTTTTACTTATTTCGCACATGGGACAGTTGAGTAATTATTTCCTTCCATGCACAGAATATCCGCATGCCTACGTGATTCCAACCCAATCCCTTTCCTTAATATTTTACGGCATAAAGGTAATCAAACCATGTCAAATATTAATCGATACGTACTTAGAGCATGACCTATTTTTTCAATAGCGAGGAACAATGTTTACTCAACCTTTAATATAGTCATAAATTAATTAGTCACCGATAGTTAATTTCAAATCGCATACGACGAAAATAAGGAGAGTTTTAATAACTCAAAGCTAAGGAGAAAATGTTACTTCAAAACGATTTATAAATTCATAATTAACTAAGAAAGTAACAATACCCAAAACTCTTAACCTACTTAGTCGAACTCCCTAAAAACAGGCAAAAAAGGGACCAGGCTTTAATATTTTCACACTCAGTTGTATTGGTAAAGTTCTTACTGATTTACCTGAACGTAGTCCTGAGTGCGTGGATCTGCTAGGTAAAAGTCATCTAGCTGTATGCGTGCTTATATCTTCGATTCTCTGCAAGAGTTGAAGATGAGCCATGAGTTAATTTTATGTAAGACAGTTATTATTTTTAGCTATTCCTGATATTATTAAAATATGCATAAATTATTTGCTTAAAATAAATAAAATTAAAAATGCTCTTGATAATTAATGGTGATCTTGTGAGTAGGGCATTGGGCTACTGATTGGAGGGTACCAGTTCGATTCAAGGTGTTGCTTCTTGGTACGCGTAATTTCATGCGAGTTGGGTCATTTTTCTGTTGACAGATATTTCTCGTAAAATACAGGTGAAACGGAGCGATAAACTGTTCCCAACTGGCGTGAGTTTTAAATAGCGTATTCGTAAGCTTGGACGAGCTATATCGTTATCCAGTATATCAAACATCGCGTTAATACCCGTGGCTGTTTTCAGACATTTTTCAGTTTTACAGTACTTTAAAATATGCCGAAAAATGTATATCAGCGTTTTAACACTCTGCTAATATTTATTCTAATTTTCAAAGATAGGTGTCGAAGGAGTTCATATTTTATGCTACAATAACTCTCATGTCCACGAATATTATTATCATAAAATAAAGGCAGTTATAGCATTGATAAATTCAATATGAATCTAATTTAAAAGTCGTTTCCAGCAGGAACGTTTCTGGCCATGCAAACTAACAAAGTGAAAACCGGGCAATGTCGGTCATATCTCCTTATTTCGACGCCTCCGAGAGCTCAATTAGCCTCTTGACGCGTCGTAAATGAGGAATTTTTTTACACGAAGCTGTTTCCAAACCAGTCGGAAAAGGAACAGTTTATCCGCGGATTTAATGCATGCCTTGCGGAATAAAAATAACGAGAGTTCGAAAATATGCTAATTCCCTGCTATTGCTCCTATTAAGAGCAAATCCATGGGAGAAATTTCGAGAGAGGGAGCACGGAGAGAGCGCAATACTGGACAAAGAGGTGTTCGGCTTGGTCCACCGGCGAATCCGCGTTCTCACATTAATAAACTACGTCTCAGTCGCAGTTTGGGAGGGTGGGGGCGGTCGAGGGTGGAAAGGAGGCTCCTAATTGAATTTTGGTTCTAGGGTTGTTGTGCAAGCACCGTCCTCCTCCGCACGGCCATCCGTTGCGCCATCGGAGAAGCAAACTCTGAACTATCGCGCTTCGAGATCTTGTAACGGGGAACGGCCGCATTTCCCCTTCACCCTAGTCTCCTCCACTCCAATGGGCGCCCAGTTCTTTGGCGTAGAAAACGGAGGCGTGCGTCGCGACGGACCCACTAATTGGGAGGAGATGCGCATCAAAAATGTGGGAGGCGGGAAGGAAGGAAGGAAGGAGGCGAGTTTTGTGTTTCGAATGAAAGAAAAAGCTTTCGAGAAAGATGTCCAAAGAGGGTGATCCACTGGGGCGCGATCGCAACATTCTTTGCGTACTGCCTGAGAGGTGACCCACCCTCCCCTTTCACGGTGCGTGACCAGCCGAAACCAGCGAACATATTCTTTTTTTTTTGACGAACCACTTGACATTGTAGGGCCTAAATCCCACCGTAAGGGAAAGGAGACCATGACTGTGGCATAGTCCGTTTTGTCATAGTTCGTGATGATCGTCCCATTTTCAGTGCCAGAGGATTGCCGGTTCGGGATTGGGGTGATTATCGAGCTGGTAAAAGAGAATGATAATGTGAAGATAATGATTATCGTACGCCTGATGACCTACTTAGATACATAGGGTCTGTCCGCAACATTTGAGGGTTGCACGCCACAATTTTCGCGTACCATGGAAAATCCAACTGGAATTCGGTTCAATATGCTATTAGATGTGGAGCAAGTAAGAAAAATGATCGTTCCGCTAGCTTACAATAATTAACGGTAAATATGAAGATTTTAAAAGTTAAGAAAACAGTAAGGTTACATTGGTCTCCAAGATACAAACTGGATTGTCAGAGACAAGGGATAAACACTCAAAGATCATTGATATATTCCATTTTTTCATCAATCATCAACTACGATCCCGAAATAACGAGAAAAACGTTTCGGAAAACGAAAAATGTATGCTCTAAGTTATTGATAAAAATATAAAGATATTTACGTCTCGATAAATATGCGAAGAAAGAAATTCCTTCTTATGTTATGATTACTACAGGAAGGGACACTTGTAAAAATAAATAAAAATAAACATAACATTTCCTTTGCATAATATACTTCACTTATTTCGCAAATTATATTTTATGACATGTTTTTTTTGCTACCCAACGCATGAAATATTCACTACACGATGTTTCATCTGCGATTTTGTACGGAAGTGAAATCAAAACTTATTAAACTGCCGAAATCTCACCTCATCTCTGATTTAGGAGTGATATCTCAGGAGCAAAATTCCAAGAAGCTTCATTAAAACATTACGCCACAGAAATTTCGTAAGGATTGGCTATACCATTTCGTAATTCAAAAAAGTTCAATAAGCCATACCGAACTTAGTTGGTCATTTAGGAAATCATACTTTTATGTAGCCAATAAAACGAAATTTTCCTATAATATTAAACATAAATGGGATGAATGACGAAATTCTACATTCTTTTATTTGTTCACTCAGATAGTTTCAATGAATTTCAGATTATCGTGGTAGCCTCAGTGGTATTATATAGATACTAAATAATTCAATGGAAAATTTGATCAAATAGAATAAATGCCCAGCGTCGTCTTACGGTACAAAAAAGGGCGAGAAGTTCGAGCAACATTTGTAATAAATGATACATTAGGGTCCGGTTAAATGTTTTGCATGATACGTAAATTGAAGAAAAGATGTATAATTTTAGCAGAGTATCCAAATGTAGAGCAAATGATATTACAAGTTAACCAACACCTGTCATGGACCCAAAGGCTGGTTATTTGAGTGACGATAGAATTCACCTTTTGCTAAGCCCTAAGGTATGTGAAATTAACACTCGTCGATGGGGTGTGAGCCAGTTCTTATCCTGAAACGATTGCAATTTCCTAGGAAGATCACGCATCTTTAGTGAACCTTGTGGCTTACATCAGCAGAAATCGAACTTAGCAATTGAGTGCTCTATTCAGGAGGACGTCTGATTGATTTTACTTGAATTTTATGAAACTGAAATAATAATATGATGCACCGAAAACGTTGGATGTATACATCAAAATTGTAAAAATATTTTCTCTTTCAGAAAACATGACTTACAATTAATTACTTAGAATATGGTAGATTATTAGAGGGTTTACAAAAAATACGGACGCATATAACTAAGCGCTTTTCAAAACACTGTTAAGAGCATATTTTAAAATATCAGATATTAAAACAACGTAAAATAAGTAAAATTTTCCGAAAGGACTTTTTTCTTAAATAATTGAAATCTCTGTGAACATTTAAAGCTTAGATAGGTGGATATTTTAGACTAAAATTAAATAAGATCCTAAACTCAAAATTTATTGTTGGTATTTAGATGGGCCTATTTGCGGCAAAATGTTCGGCATAAGGCTGAAGTAATGTAAATTACGTAAAAAAGTGACTGATTTTTATGCCTTAAAATATGTACTTTAGTTAGATTTTAACTAACCGATACCTTGTTAATTACTGAAATCATTATCTTTAATATGTATTTAATCTATATATATTTTTAAAGATGGATTTTTTAATATTCCACTGCCTAGTTTTCCAGCACAAAGACCAAACTACACCGAGAAAAATAAATATTGACTCTGGAATACTAGGAAAAATTTCATTACTTCATTTGAATGCTTCTAGGAAAATCTTTCTATTTACACTTTACATGTCTGGCATGAAAAAAAATCAGGTCAGGTAATACATGGAGTTATATTCATGAACGATATAAGTACCAAAATGAGCTTTCAGCTTGAGGTGATTGTGAGCAGATAAATGCTTCCCTTTCTTGAAGTTAGATTAATATCGCTAAAATTAATTACTATTTATTTCCGTGCTTTCGGATGAAACACTGTGCATAACCTGTGACTTTCCCTACTAAACATTATCTAGGGCTATAAAATATGGACCCTAGCTTTCGTGAAATCCACTCGGTTGAGTACAGGCAGCATCCTCGAGACGGAATTTTTGCGCAACTTGACCGGTAAAACATTCCCCGCAAACAACGGCTATGCACGGAACAAGGTACGCAAAAACTAGTTCCCGTTAAGGCATGACGTGAACTCCCTTCCGAGTAGCATGCAAACAGTCCTTTGTTTCCAGTCGAAGAGAAATACCTTCGATATGATGGAAGAAAGGGAAATAGGTTGGTGGAAGAGGTGATGTACAAGGCGGGATCTTGACTATTATCTCAGAAATGAAGGATGCGCATGGAGAAGAAAAGTTGCATATATCCCTCACGTGGCGCCGTTTCCTTTATTTTGCACTACTACCCTTCTATTTTTATCGAGTCTGAGATGCCGATTCAAGCCAGAACGCCTGGAAGATATGAGTGGCCAATAAATAAGATTCGTTAGGCCACATGAAGGATATGAGGGCTTTTCAAAATAAATGCTAGTTCATTCTTTCCAGGTTAGCAAACTTTAAGTTCATAACTGGCTAGATATTTTCAAAGATATGATACGCAATCCACGTAATGAAGAAGACCTTAGCATTAAGTGGCAATGTGAAACGGTCCTTATAAGCCAGCAGGGTGTAGGTGACATTGAAATTAAGGTAAAAAAGACCAGTTTTTCTTCACTTGTCTTGGATATCAAGTGAATTACTATCGATTATTTCTAAACTATATACACAACGGCATGAGTGTGTGTGTATATATATAAATATATATATATAAATATATATATATACTCATATATACAGAAACAGATATAAGGAAAAGGGATAGGAATATAAAGGACGAACACAATAGAGGTGGGGAAGGCGGAATCGAACGGATCACAAGAGTAAAAAATTTCCTCAACCATATATATATACATATATAGACACAGTAATCAACCAGAAGGTCGGTTTAGTAGATGGTAGAGTTCACCCAGTACTAAGCCCTATATGGCGTGTGAAATTCACACATCAGGGTAGGGGGGCGAGTTCCTTTCCCTCTACCGGTTATGGTTTCCCAGTAAGAACTGGTACCCGAAAGATAAATTTAGCTTGGGTGGAGCTGCAGAGTGCCTTGCCCGGGAATCGAACCCGGGACCCTCCGGTCAGCAGTCCAACGCTCTACCCACTGGACTACCGCGTCCCACGATATATATATATATATATATATATATATATATATATAATATAAATGTATACTATATGTCATAAACAGTATTCAACCCGCAAGTCGTTTGGTAGGTGATAGTGAAGTTCACCCAGTCGCCCACCGCAGTTCAGCCCGACGGCGTGTGAAATTCACACATCAGGATAGAGGGGCCATTTCCTTTCCGTGCCGGTTATGGTTTCCCTAGAAGATATGGAGCCAGAAAAATCATGCCTGGGAATCGAACCCGGGCCCTCCGGTCAGTAGTCCAACGCTCTACCCCTGGACTACCGCGACATGCGAGACATTCGCATATACAGGATATATATATATATATATATATATATATATATATATACACATATATATATATACATACGTACACATATACATGCATATAGGTGATCGGAGTGGTACTTTGTTGGCGTGAACGGAGTGCTGGCGTGCTATTTTCCCATTCAAAGCACCCAGGCTGGAACCCAGGAGACGGAAGGTATTTTCAGAGGCATTCTCATCCCTACCTAGTGCTGAGAGGCTTTGAGGAGAGCACTTAAGAATTAGTGCGCCGTCCGTCGGATGGGACGTAAAACTGTGGACCCCTGGCGGCTTTCGGTAAGAGTAGGCTAATGTAAACGCCGGATTTCTCTCTACCGTTTCCCCTTTCCTATCCATTCCTAATGGTGCAAATGACCTCAGTTGTCGGTAGCTTCCTCTAAAACCTCTACTACTGTTCATACGGTAGGAATATGTAGTAAAAATGGGAATTAGTGTTGTATGGACCAATCAAAATATTGAAAGGAAAAATTCGAGCAGGAAACCAAACTATTGATAACATCAGTAATAATATAAGTAATAGACCTGCTAAGCACACTATAACAACTTAATTATAATGGATAATAATTTTCAAAAATATCGGACAGTTCGAAAAAACAGGGGACAAGTTAGTATTGAACGCCTAAATGAAAGTATTTTTCAGAGCCCTCCCTTCGCTCCTGCCTCTAGGAGCCCGACCTTCGCATCTACCTCACATATTAATATGTGGACTTTATGTTCATCTATATATACATAAATATATATTTATAAAAAAATTTTTACATGTATAAAATTAAATACATACTTACAAATAAATAATAATATTGAGTATGGCAGCAGATGATGAGGATTTTCAGTATGATTCAAATATGGCCACTGTGGCCAAAATTGAGGAAATAACATTAGGAATATTATACACGAGCGGGCGAGGCGCAATTTATAGCTTCTGGTAACTTAAATACAACCGAATTCATAACGAATTAATATATTTACAGTTTGTGGGATTCTACAACGCAAATGGTAAGGTGCAGTTTACCGTATTCTAACTGACGACGCGGCATTTTTTTCTTTTTACCTCATGGGACTTTTTTTTGGGATTTTAGGGTATATACTGGATCTCAATCATTCCCGTGAGTTGTTCTCTTTACGCTATCGGTATTTGCCATTAATTAATTCCATATCACGCCTGAAACGTCTCTTTTTATAGGTATTTGCCATCTTTCAAGATTCAAATCAATCTTCCTCATCTGGGAGTTCTGGATAAAACTACGTCCAAGGATTTAAATTTTGTCTTTGCGCTTTGTGATTTGAACGGATGAAGTTATGTTAGCTATTCAACAAAGCAAATCGTATCCAAAAGACCATGCAGTAGTCTCTAATTCCATAAATAACAACACAAAAACCAATGAAATTTCTAAAAATAATTTATAAAAAGAAGGTCCCGTTCATGTCCTGTTTTATTAAGAAAGGAGATGTCAAATATGTAAGTTCCTGGTCTTGAGAATTGTAGAAATTAATATCCAAGATAAATTAAATTTAAGTTGTGAAATTTGAAGATATCCGCGTATATCAAATGTTAAACCCTCAAAATAATAGACAGTTAACAATTTGTATCTCAATTTCTTCAAGGAAATATTTCATGCCAAAAAATATTTTAGAATGCATTTCCACTTCCAAATTTTTTTACGCACGACTGCGTAACATATTTTTCACCGCTGTTAAAGATAGGGAATTTAAAGAAATGAACTTCGCTCTGTCCAATTGCCGCGCACTCCATGACACACGATGCGGAAAATAAATCTTCCCTTCCAATTCCTCTCTCGCTCCCTTCTCCTTCATGTGGAGGGAGTGCTCAAGTAATTCTTTGACAATAATGATATCGGTGAAATAATCCAAAGAGAGCCGTACCAAGGAAACCTGGAGCCGATGACGTTCGGCACGAATTCACTGGCACTGCATGAAGTGAGAGGGAATGAGAGACAAAGGGAGGCCCTCGGTGAATGTTTGCGAGGGTGGAAAACATGTGCTCGACGTGCAAAGAGAGGGGTTGACCGGGGAATCGGGGATGGGGGAGCGTGGGCGGGGTTGGGAGGAGGGAAGTAAATGGCCCGGCGCTTCGTCCGGTGGAAGGTGGGCGCTGAGGAAGGAGGGTGTGATGAGAGAAGCCTTGCCCAATGACAAGTAGGAGGAGGGGGAGTAGGGGTCCTCTCCGAAGCCTCCCACTTGCTCCGTCTGTCCACTACAATAACATCCATCCAAGCCCCACCCCGGTGAAAAACTTACGACTCCGCTCCCCTCAATCCCTTCCCACCTTCCTTCAAGGATTCCAATTTCCTCTCCCCCTCAAAACACACACGCACGGACCGTCTCCCATTTGCCAATTGCATTACTGCCGCCATCCGCAACTTCCTACCCCACCTTCCGCTCACCTCACGTCCATTAACGGTGGCATGCGTCCCCCTACTTCGTACCTGGCCCCCACCACATTCCCCCATCCACCCTGCATCAACCGTTCCCTTTTTCTCATGTGCCCTCCCGCCGACATATCAAGGAAAAATCTGCAAAACAGGGGATATGCAGGTTAGGCGCTTGAGGGGAGTATAAAAGCTTTGACCATCGTGGTCGGTGGCATCAGTTTCTCGTGATTCTCCACCTGTGGTTTACACCTCCCCATCACCAAACGATTAAGCAGCCATGCAAGTCTCACAGGTAAGAATACCCCGCAGAGTTTCTTAATTTTCTGAAATCTGCTACTCTTAAAGTATTATTTCGAAAAATAGATTAGTCGTCAGCAACGTAGTTTCGGCTTCTTGTCCATGTAACCACTTGATGAGGGGTTGATAATTCATAAAGTGGTTAATGTGGTTTAACCACTTGATCAGAACGCATGAATTGGTGAACAATTGCCAAAAAACGGTTTTATCCGGTTTTCCTATTATTTAAAATGATTCCAAATCTTAATTTTCATTAACATTATCTTATATTTCATTTATTGGTATGCACAAATGCCAAAGTGAATCAAGAATATATGGTTTAATTGGGCGGAAAAGTCATGCAATGAGTATAAGTAGCACGCAGCGTGCGTATTTTTTTCTAGAAATAAATTTTTGGCTCCAACGGTTACCAACAAGATTTTAAAATCCAATATTCCATAACATTCAGTAATTCTAAAAATAAGACCCTGCGAAGATTTTGATAAACGTGCGATTTTACATAAATAATAATTATCATTGGATTGTAGAGATTACTTGATTCGATGGAGTCAAGAAAGGACATAGTGCAGTTTCATTGGTTCCGAAACATTTAACCTTAGGAATACATAGAATAGAAATAATTTTAAAATACTGGCGTAAAGAAAGGTTTCCAATGCTGAAGCGCAATACACCAGGAGTTTCTATCGAGGTTTCAATATCCTAACAGTCCACGGCCGTCATGACTTCGTAGTGATTAAGTCACGTCACTCAGTTAGTGATTTCATTCAGTGACTCGCTTCGCTTAGTCTCAGAACGAACAATCAGAACCCCAGGTGGCGATGGACCCAAAGAAAGTGCAAAGAAGAATTAATCTAGAACATATTTTCCGGAAAGAACAGAATTTGCCTCGCTCCATGGAATCTCAACGACGTTACTCAGTTTTAACGTTCCGTCCATTAATCTGCAGTAAAATATTTGCTTAAAATTCAAATTCTGGAGGACATGAATCTGGAAACATTAACGATTAGAATCCAGATACAGATAGACCGGAAATCTGTTTGAAAGATAGGGTGGCAACCTAATTCCAAAAGCCTTCTTCACTTTCTCGATTCTCACGCTTGAGAGAACGGGTAACGGGTTGAAACGCCATCTCCGCAAAGAAGATACGCTCTAAAATTAGATTATAAAACCTTTAGAAGGCACGGGTATCCATTTGATAAAAAATAATATCCAACATTTGTAACATGGGCACTCACCTACAAAAGAAGAAACTTGCATAAACCCAATGAAAGAACATATTATTTTATTGGGAATAAATGGTATCTGAAATGCCTGATTTGTATTCAGGAGTATAATTTATCTATCAAACAAAAAATAATCGTTTATTTTTTAATTTTTGTTCTTTGGGAGAAAAGGTTTTCACTTTCAATGGTTACACATGTTCAAGTAATCAAAGCATATGCTATCGTATCAACCGGAATTTTAAGCAGTTAAATGGTACAATTTACCTAAAAAGGATTCTATAATATTCTGCATTAAATTGCAAATCTAATGAAAAGTTCACAATTATTTGCAAATTAATATTTCCTGATTCTCTCTAATTCTTATTATTTTCCAGAGCTTTAGTTATATAAACCAGTTAATCAACCCACCTATGACCAGAATTTAGGATTTTGAAGGTTAAAATAAATAAAAAAACTACATTGCCTAGACTACCACTCTACCATGAAAATTAGAGTTCCAGCAGATAAAATTATATTTTTTAATAGTTTGACTATCAGTGCCTCTTCTGCTGCAGTGGTCACGTAAACTCTAAGAAAATTATTTCAGTTTGTGGAAAATATCTTTAAATTTTAAATACGATTTCATCTGAAAATCTAACAAGGAGTTACAATTGGTTCAACGCAGTCGGTATTTAACTCGTAGGAAAAATGTGTAGCACCAGCAGGTTCAGAAGTGTAATTAATTGTTGTAGATAGAATGTCCCCTATCCTAGGTTTTCAAATAAATTTCTGAAGCTTTCATTTAGTTAATAAACATTTTTAATGACCTTTTTACTTTCTTTGCAATTTTCTCGTTCAGAAATAAGCTCTTTCTGGGATAGGGTCCGAATACGCGAGCCATGCCCAAGATGAAATGCAATTAATTTGAAATATCCTCTCTTCTCCACTACCCTATGCTACAGCAAAGTTTTAGAGCTCGGTTTTTATTGTCAACATATCCCCGATATGCATGTAAGTCTGATGCATGCACATATTTATGTTGAGACTCGATACATTTCGAGTCTGGTGTTATCTATGAAATTGGAATTTTCCCAGAATATCTGGGAGCATTAAATCTGGAGACACAACTCTCGACACCATGAAACAACGATGCTGCTATCACATCAAAGAGCCTCTCACACATACGATAGATCGTTTCATTATTCATGTCTCAGTTGGTGACCAAGAACGTCATCCAAATAATTTTTCTGATTATTTTAACATCAATGTAATTTATGTAGACGGTATCAATTACACTTCTCTGGAGAACTTTGAAGGCTGCTCTCAAATCGGAGTGAATTTTAGAATTATTAATTCCTCCTTATGTTCACAAAGATAATCACGCCATCATTGCAATTTTTTTTGAACATTTCAATTTTATCGCAGTATTTGTATCAGTTCATTCCATAGATTTTGATTTAAATGAGTGAAATCTAGAATAGTCGCGTCAACTTGTGTTTTTGATTCCCCGATTGCAGATACAATGGCAATAAAAATATGCTGTTTCATTCTTAAAATTAAGTTAATGAGTACTTGAAGTTAAAGGAGTGTCAAAGTAGCACCTGATGCTACTCAAAATTATACGATCACGGATTTTCCATGAGAGTTCATGATTTCAACCTGCAATTTTTAAAATCTCGAACATTTATAATCTAATGTATGAGATCTCTTTTCCATCTTCCGCACTGGTAATTCTACTTGTTCTGAATATTGTTCCAAACTTTGATGGCCAGTAGTTGCTAAGCTGGCCGTTTATTATGCTACTATTACGTCGACTCTTAAATTTTGAGTGGCAACGAGCCATCGTTTTTTCCGGTGCAAGCTGAAAAATACTAAAACATTAATGTTACCATCTTGCTCTTTTATTTAATGTTAATTTTAAATCAATATTATTTTAACATGTTTAGCATTAGTTTTAGAATTCAATACCTTAGGTTTTTCTTCAAATAATATACATGTTAACAGTCCCATTAAGATTTATACAGTAAATTGCAAAACCTTTTTACTCCTGAGCGTTGGATGAATAATATCTCCATTGCCTTACAGTCCAATGATGGGAGTAGAAAGGAAATGATTAGATTTAGTATCATTTTAAATAGATGATTATTAATGAAAACGGTGCCCTCAAGATCCGTCTCATTTCGTTAGTATACTAGCGCATTTTGCTTGTTCTAGCTTCATAGTAATGAACTCATAGATTCCATAAACCAGTATTTCTAAGAAATGTTTGCATACCATTCAATATTTTCGGCAGATGTGCTGTTAAAATATAAGAAATATGACTTTATATTTTTCATTACAGTTTTCAATTTGCATTTATTGAATCGAAAAAGTTTTATTCCAATTTCCCCACACTCTCCACAGTTTTTTGTAATACAGCTAACAAATAGCAACTACTCACCTCACGCCTCATTAACTTCTATTTCGATAAATTTAACCATTTCAGGATGACCTATCTCTAAAATACTAAAAAAAATTATTTTATCTGCACAATTTAGATTTCCAAGCTACTTGATGGAATGAGTAACTCAATAATAGGTTTAATATAAAAATGCATAACTCCTGGTTTAGTGATTCCGTTTATAGTGAAATCAATATTCTCACTCTCATACATAGAATATCTTAAAAAATCAGTAACCAATGCTTGAGAAATACAAAGTCTTGAGGTAACTAAGGACATCGATCGAGTCTTCCGCATCGCTCTGTCAGTTGCACAATGCGAGCGTTCTCCCCTATTATGGAAATTTCTCCGACGACTGCAATATGACGTGACCCGTGCAGGGAAGGGATGCTGGAGTCACGTGGACAGGAGTTGCTTAAGGATTCGGAATAGCTACGGACGCGTGTATACTTCGCTCCGCCAACCCGATGTGCCGAAATGAGGAGCGGGAGAAACCCCCACCCCCAGCTCCATCTAAAGCGCGCAGTTCTAAGTGCAGTGACCTCGACGGGATATTACGTGAGGGAGCGGCGGGGTGCATGCTTACTGGCACCGGATATGCATCCTCCTTCACCGCGAACGTGAGGCTTTTTTCGATCGTGCGGTGCCGCCGGGTGCTAGGTACTGCCTAAGACACACTCTTTGTCGTATACAGCGAGCCAGTGCGGCCAGCGCTGCTGCCGATCGTACGAGATTTCGTGTCAGCAGGTCACGAGTGCCACGGACGTGATCTCTCAATCGCTTCGATTCGAAAAACATCGGGTTTTGTGATCTCTTGAATCCTTTGTTGGTCTTGGCGCGTGCTTCATGGGCGGATTATCCGGATGCTTATTAGCGAATGGGGGCGGAAGGAAAAAAAAGCTTTCCTCATGCCCAAAGTTAGGAGGATATTTTTTCCACGGCGAAACTTTGTGTTTTCCGCTCAAGCAGCCACTCTCTCGGGAGAGGAAGCTGAATTTACATTTTTCACTGACGTAACTACTGACCAGACAAAAGCTTATATAGCTACTAGCTTGAAGTTAAACTCACTCCTAAGGAAATGCGACTTGGCACCCAAGATCTTTTTTGGATAACTCTCAATAGTATAAGAACGCCAAATTTTTCGAGGTTTAGATGTCAACGAAGATCACTGTGAGAGATCCAGACCATGTCAAGTTTCATGCGGAATCACAATTACTCCTCGAGATTGAGAATACTTGTTGACTTTTCTAAAAAAATGTTACTTTGCAATATTTTTGCATGCTGGCAAAAGAAGGCACCAGAAATACAGTTGAAATAAAGGAGATACATTTTGTCTCAATTTCCTAGTGACTATGCCGCCTGTACGAGCACATTAAGGACATATTGAGTTTTTTCAACTACCTATTTAATTGCTCAGACTTTTTACGTGGAATGCACTATTATTTCATATTTTACAGCTTAAAAATCAATAATTGGCAAAGTTAGCAAACCAGTCCATCGCTATAAAGCCCATGAATATGATCAGTAATTAATATGAAGTGAAAAAGACTGCTTTAATGGAGTCAAATCCGCCTACTCAGTAGATTTGGTTTTTCAGGATATTGGGTAAAAAAATATTTTAGATACAACTAGTCTGAACGTCATATAATTTAAGGTTTTATGCGTAGCGCTACGTGCCAGGAGCACCATGGGAAACCGTGTGAACAACGGAAGGAGCAAAACATTAAAAAAAATAATACTTTCACCAAAATCATGCACGCTTCCAGAAAGGATTCCAAGAATCTCCTGTCGATTACCGCGCAAGAATGTTCCTTTTCCTAAGGATTGCGAGAAAAATGTGAAAACTCGTTGAGGAACTATTTCTCATTCCAGCGGATAGCTATTTGGGAAACGATCTCCAGCGAACCCGGATGCAGCGAATCCGTACCCCTACCTCGTGTTGAGTTACAGTGATGCTAATGGCATTTACGGTTCTATACGACCTTAATAGCCACCTGAATCCCGAATACCTATTATTTCTACTGCTATTTTCCTTAAATCAATGTATAATATTCTTCATAAATAGGTTTACTCCCCTTTATTTTGATTCTTCCTATGAATTAGTCGCGGTCAAACAAGACATAAGACTTGAGGTAATACAACAAAAATAATTAAATTCTAACTCTCAATTTGTGGTAGTACTTAATCTCTCACATCCAGTAAATGTAAGCATTTGTTATGGCATCGAATCCCGCTGTGTTTCGTTATATGGTGCTGCAAATGCAAATTAACGCGGTGGAACACCGAAAATCTTAAAATGGCCAACCTTATAGTCGACAAAAGTGATAGGTTCAATGCCTCAAGTTAATAACTAAGCGTTTGGTTCACCATTCATTAAAATTAATATAAATTAAAATGATTACACAATGGACTGTCAAAGGGATATCTCAGTACTAAAAATCACTTTAAATTAGACTTATAATTTGACTACAACATTGGCATCCTCTAGATAAGAATCTCCTGAAAGAGAAAAAAATATTTACTATGCCTAAATAGCCATAAACTTTTCTTTATTCTCCTAGGTACTAATCTTTGTGGTGGTTCTGGCTACCTCAGCCGTGGCTCTTCCTGGTGGCCACTACTATGCCGCCGCACCTGTCGTGTCACACCATGTGGATTACTATGTAAGAAAATGACGAATACTCTTAGAGTATTTTAAAGAATATACTACATTTGGTCCTTATTTTGATTTATATCAAACGCATTTCCTTCATTAATATCAATTGTAAACAAACTTAAATTCATTATATAGTATGCCACTATATTCTCGTGGTATTAGTGTCAGAATGAACGCTGCTTATAAGTAATTTTAACAAGTATACAGATAAGGCTTTCGGTAAAATAAAGAAAAACAATCATTTGCTAATGTTACTTTTAAATGTCCAGTTCCTTGGGATTACCTTAACTGTTTTGCAAAGTTATAAAGGGATCAATAAACCTTGCAAAAAATAAAAATAAAATGCTTAACCGTTATAAGAAGCTACAAATGTTCGGAGAATGTTGTCAAACTTAGTGTAGAATTCAGAAACAATTCATACAAGTCAATGGGAAATAAACACATACGCCTATATAAGCATTTTCTTCTTACTAATTCTATCATTTCATGAGCCGTTGTAACCAATTATCTTATTAACTTAATATTCAGCCGAATAAGTCTAATAATTTGTCTTTCAATATATGAAAAACTGCTTTTTTTTTGGATAGATAGGGTACATTTTCGACACTTTATAAAGCGCAAACGATTCAGGAGGTAGTTTTCGAACAAAAATGAATTAGAAGGGGAGTCTAGGTGCAAAGGAAAGCGGCAAATTCCTTCAATGAACGATCTGAACTAATGTACACTTGAACAGACATTCTTTTTATCCCCCTTTTAATGCACCTTCATGGGTGCAGAGGAATATTTCTATCTTATAAGACGAAAATTTCTTCTAGGCCTACCCCAAGTACAACTATGACTACGCTGTGCATGATCTACACACCGGAGACGTCAAAAACCAGTGGGAGACCAGAGATGGAGACGTTGTGAAGGGATCTTACAGCCTCAATGATCCCGACGGCACGATCCGTCAGGTCGACTACACGGCGGACAAACACAACGGATTCAATGCCGTCGTGAAGAAGATCGGGAAATCCGTGCACCCGGAACCTGTCCATCAATACGCTGGGCATTATGAAGGCGCTCATCTTGCAGCCGCACCCGTCCTTGCTGGAGGTCACCTGGGTGGATATGCCCACGCTGGAGGACATCACTTCTGAACATGCTTGAACAGTGAATACAACTTCTTCCATCGCTCATCCTGAAAAATAATTATCAAATATATCAACAGTAATATATCACGATAGTCGATCAAGGGAAATTCGGAAGGAAAAAGAGTATTATTTGATCCATTTATTCCACAAATCTATCAGGCACATTATAACTCCTTGCATCATCATGTATTAAACATTGTCACACCCATTATCTCTCATCTCATTATAGCATCGCTTTCATGAACTACCTGCTACGCATATGTACGTCACTTATTAAAGTATGTTTATTCCATAAGTGTCTTTCTTATTTATTTTCCAAAACACTTTACCTGGATTCGAATGAATGTCATGTGAGGACGAAATTGAGCGCAAAAGAAAATCAATCAAAGCATGGGCCATCGTCCATGGTGTGCCTACATGCATCATTAGTTATCATCATTATTTGAGTTAAGAAGTCATATGATACTAAACGATAGTGTTTATTCAACTTGTGTAAAAGAAAAAATTTGAGCTCCTGCTTTCTATTTCTCTGGCTTATTTCCCTTTTTGCTGTGGTAACTAAACAGAAAGCACAACTAAATGGGTGCCACATGCATGCGGGATATATACATATATTTATGTATAGAATAAGTATATATGTATATACATTTGTATACAAATATTGTTAGCAATTAAAATATTTCAGGGATAGAAGAATTTAGGAATTTTTAAAATTATAAAAACTGAAATTTTTACCGTCCTCAGCACGATGAGAGTAAGCCGAAATATAGCATTAAACAAGAGAATTTGAACTGGCCATATCAGAAAATTACCTGATTTTCGTTGCCTTGCGGTCATGAGGATTATGGTGCCAGTTTGTAAATACAAGCTTGGAAATGAATCGTTCATAAGTCATAATAATATTATAATTAGCATTCATTGAGAACACCAGTAAAAAGGTTGTGTGTGCTCATTATATAGTGTTGACTGATGGCAAGACTACAAGTGTAAGTTTGATAGAAATAAAAACAAGTCTTGAATGATTATGAAATTATTAAACAAGTAATATTTGTACATGAGCATGAATGGTTGGGTTGGTATTTAAATATAAAAATAGATGCTTCTGAATGTGTGTTATCTCCTATTGGAAACCTAAGAGTGAATGGCAGCGTTAACACTTGTCGTTTGCTCGTTTCACAAAGGATTGTTTCTGCGGAATACATGATATAAGCATCAATTGGTTGATTTTATTATTTTACCGTACGTTACTTTTTTTCAGACTCCATATGAAGCAATGTGCGATGTTCAATCAAAGCGAGATTTCTCTCGTTAGATTTCCTTCCTTTCGTTGTTGTCTATTGCTCATCAACATATACGATATAACGAATTCAAACTGAATAAGCCATCAGAATAAAAGGCTTTTATCGTTCCTGGCAATGGCATTGTCGGTTGCAATCAAGTTAAATGCTGAAAAAACCTAAGAAAAAGCACCTTGGGCAGAAGAAAATTTATTCTGCTGGAAAATACAATAGTACCCACAAAGGGCTTATCTGCAGCCTGAACTGTAATAGCATTTCGTTGTGTTACAAAAAATAATGGTGTCAGTGTTTGTCTTAATTTATAATACTCTATTTAATGTAGTTATATGACAGTGAGTAATATTAAATGCACTTAATGAAATAGTTATATTTTAAAAGATTTTAATACGTGTCGTGCAACTGGTGAATTTTCAATATTCATTGACTACTATTTATTTTTTGTCAATCTTGCCGACTAGTACATTCATTTGAAAGACACTAGTATCTTCAATTCAATAGTTGTCGTCTTTTGCACACTTAGCAAAGAATCCCGTATTCTCTTTCTGTTCGCGGTTACCACATCAGCAACAACCTAGAACACCCACATGAATTCCTTTAAAGAAATCACCAATATCTAATCAGGCGTGGCTCTGTGAACTCCCCCTACTCAAAAATATCCTTTCTCGTAAAAAGTCTCATAATAGGAAAAACAACACTATCCATTTGCACAGCCTACTTCCCTGGCATGTAGTTCCTGAATATTAGTCTTGAAGATTTGGACCCCATCTTTTCCAGCATCAAATTACGGCAACCTAATTTCCAAATGCCCCTCTGACAAATTTTAGAGTCCAGCAAACCTTTCTAATATTCCAAAAACCACAAGACCCCTTTCTAAATCCACTCCATTTCCCAAAATCCCAACCACTCAATACAACCGAGCTGGTGCAAAACCTGCCCCATCCTCGTCACAAATTCTCTTCAGCAGCAGCACTTTCTTAAACAACTTATGTCCCTTCTGACTTCTTCTTGCATTTCAAATAATGCCCTAATCTCCTACACTGAAAACTCTACCCAGTTTTTTATATTAGTAAATGCACCGTACCTTCATAAGTAAAGAATTAGGAAACCGTAAGCATTGTGTTACACATTGTCTCCGTTCACCTCCCTCTCCGTTGCCCGACATCCACCCATCCCTCGCTAAACTTTTGATTATTTTTTTTTTTCAAGGTAATCTACCGGTTAAGGTAGGTTTTTGGATGGACACAACTAACCACCAAACAGATATTTTATTACTCCTAACAAAACACAAAATCCATCATCCTACTCTATATCAGGTCCCTCTTCATCTCTGAGTACTTTCTTCCTCCCTTCATCCCGTCCAGCATCCCTATCCTGTTCTTTCCCTTCCCTCTTTTGCCCAACATTCTCCCCTCTATCACAGTCTTCAACATCCCACTACCGGTCAACACCCCCTTCATCCACTTTTCCTGCCTCCATAGGATTGCTCCCAACAAACCCCTCTCTTCGCCTACCATACCAAGTACTTCCTCATTTGTTTTCTTCTCTGTCCATTTCACCTTCTCCATACCCACATTTTTACATACCCAAGTTTTTACGAGTCTTTTCTTAACATCCTTACTCAAAGTCCCTGTCATCAACTCCCTCCTCCTTGTGAAAGCCTCTTTGCCTAGCGCAATTCTTCTCCTTACGTCCCTACTACTTTGACCGTGTTGGTCCAAAACGCTACCGAGGTACGTAAACTGTTCTACCTGCTCTAGTTTTTGCCCTCCTATTTTAATGTTAAGCTTGGCCTTTTTCTTTCTAGAAAATCGCATAACCTTTGTTTTATTAATATTGATTCTCATCCCATACCTGTCGCACTGAATTTCCAATTCACTCAGCAATGCTTGCAGCTCCTTGGCTGACTGACAAACTAAAGCTTGGTCATCAGCAAACCTAACTGATTTTACGAATTCCCCGCCCACTTTCATTCCTACCTCCGGTTCTTCCCATGCCTCTTTGATCATTTCCTCTGCATACAGGTTGAACAGCAACGGTGATAATGGGCAACCCTGCCTTACACCCCTTCCTAACACTGCCCATCCGGACTCCCCGTTTCCCACCCGCACCTGAGCAGTCTGAGACATGTACAGGTTGCGGATTAGCCTCCTTTCCCTCCAATCTATACCTATATTCTGCAATATACTCATTAGTTTTTCCCAATTCACTCTATCAAACGCTTTTTCGAAATCTACGAAACAGGCAAATACCTCCTGGTTGTGTTCTATATTCCTCTCGATTAATAATCTCGTTACTTCAATGGCAGCAAGCGTACCTCTCCCCTTCCTAAGCCCAAACTGATCATCCCCTAAGTAATCATTTGCCCTACACTCTATCCTTTTGTTTATGATCCTGAGAACAACTTTATCTGCGTGGGATATCAAACTAATTGTTCTGTAGTCCTCTCATGACGTGGCCTTTACCTTTTTCGGAATAGGAACTAAAACTGATCTCACAAAGTCTTCCGGCCAGATTCCATCCTCAAAAATACTACGGATCAGCCCATATAGCCTCTTCCTCCCACATTTTCCTAAGCATTTTAAAAGTTCCACGGGAATGTTATCTACCCCCACGGCCTTATTTAGTTTCATCTCCCTTAATGCCCTTTCTATCTCATTGTCTAGTATGCCTGGGCCTAAGCTGTCTTCCTCTACGTCATTTTCTTTTTCAATGTCTAACTTTGTTGGCCTGAGTTCTTTACTATACAGTTCTTCTATATACTCCTTCCATCTCTCTTGGATCTTTCCTGCGTCAACTATTACCTTATCCGCCTTATCTCTAACTGTTAGCATAGCTCTTCCTTCTCTATAGCTCTTATATATAAATATATATATATATAATATATATATATATATATATATATATATATATATATGTATATGTGTGTGTGTGTGTGTGTGTGTATATATATGTGTGTGTGTGCATATAATATAGACATTTTTCGCCATATGGCGGGATTTAGTGTTTGAAGGCGTATTATGTGGCTCGTCTCTTTATTTTGGCTAAGTGTGCCACGATACGCACGGTTCGTTTCCTTTATGATGTTGTATGATTGTTTACCTACTGTCCTTTCTCTTGTGTGTCGTGTATCTCTCCTTTGGTGGGTGACACAGCCCCCTGACACCATCTCTTGGCCAAAGAATCGGAGCACTTAAAGACCCACAGATCTCAGTATCAATTACGTTTCCTCGATATATCAAGTGGTTAGAACATCGGCCCGGCGAGTCGAAAGATCCGGTGTTCAAGTCCCGGTCAAGGAAATATTTTTTGCGCTTGTGGTCAACTGGATTCCGCTTTCCCCACCTCTCCTGTGTTCGTCCTTGATATGTATTCCTATCCTTTTCCCATATATCTATTTCTATTTGAATAAATATATATGTGTGTGAGTGCATATATATATATATATATATATATATATATATATATATATATATATATATATATATATATATATATATAGGAGCCAAGTTGGGACTGTAAGGGGCTGGGGGACCACTGGGGTGGTGCTCCGGGCCAGGAAGTTGGTAACAATGAAGGATGTGTGGCAGGGTAATGTAGCGTGTGGCTGGGCTCTCCATCGCACCATGTTGCAAAGTCGAAAAAAAACACTTTACACGGAGACACGTCTTTCAACTCAGACTGCTCGGAGCAAACTGGCAACCGACTGCGTTGGAAGGGCAGACCTCCCACCACACTTCCCGACCGGTTTTACAGCACTGTCATCGATATTAGCGTTAAAAATAAATCATTCGCATTTATTTTATAAAGTATCATGTACATTTTAGAAATTTAAATATTAGAAAGGGTGGCAGCGATAAATTTCACGCAAGCAAACATTAGCTAATCCAAAGAATCTAATTGATTCTGGCATGGCCATATGCATGATAAAAAATGACCCTGTAATAATACTTAAGTATGCGTATCATCGTCTGTTTTGAGTCGGAAGTTTAAGGGTGCATTGACTGAAATCTCGACCTGAGAGAGCCGTTTTTCTTCAGAATTGGGGTATGAATATTATTACCAAATATATTCTCAATAACCTGTTTTATCAGTTGGAGCAAACGAAAACTTCACGTTTTAAAGTAGGGTTAGTAAGCTTAGAGCAGTTGAGTGTTATAACATTATTAGTCAAAACCTCAATTAGTTCTAAGTTCCTTGGATATGCTTTATATTGACTCGAGATAAAAGCATATTCAACGAACATGGAACTAATTGAAATTTTAGCTGAACAGCAGTCATGGGCAATCAATGATAATCATAAAAAGAGATACGTAGACAGCGTACACGATTAACTATGCCACTGTTTCCCAAAGTGGGATGCATACTATATGTGGCAATAGAATTATACTGAGGGCAATTAAGAAATGACGTTATCTTTATTCCATCAGCACCAAAATAAGAAGTTTTGATCTTGGACGTCGACAGAAACGATGGCCAAAGTGTCCAAAAAGGTGACAAGGTTGTTGGGTTGGCAATTGCATGTGGCAGCAAATAAGAGATTTCATGGTGCCTTTATAGTAATCAGTGAAATAATACACAGAAAATATATTCGGGATGTAGGATGGACTACAATAATGAGGGAATAGATTTGAGTCTCTCAAAAATTACTTTTATTAAATTCGATGATTCGAGGCTCTACTTTGCGAAAATTCATGATCACTGAATAAATAAATTTGATGCTCTATCGCGCAAAACAAATTATTATAATGAAATTGCTGTAATAATGTTATACTATAATAAAATATTTTGTGTGAAAAATATCAAGTTTATTTATTCAGCGATTACGTTTACTCTGTTTGGTACGAACTGTTGGCTTGACGATAGCGATCTATGGATAGATGGTGTTCATGTTAACAGAAGAGGTTCGTATGAGCATAGCAAACTTATGCTGATGAAGTCTCATTGAACACATACAGGAAGAAACGTAAAGGTGTCAAGTGAGATGATCTGCTAGAAAGCAGCAACCAGGGTAGCGGCAAAATCACCTACAGTGTGACAAGCACTTCCTATGGGAGATAGGTGGGATAGGATTGTGCGAGAAGAGATACGTAGAAAATTGAAGTAATGAGCGTAAGCATAGGACGTTTTACGAGCAAGATGACAGGGAATTGTAAGGGAATGCGATATTTCCTATTTTAGTGGCTCTACAGAAACACTCTAGGGTATACAGTATAGCTGGTACATTGAAAGAAAACTCGTAAAAAGTCTCCAAAAATATTAGAGTTCAAGTTTACAAGCTTCTTTAATGATGACTCATATAAACGAAAGTCTGATGGAGAGAATATCAAAAGCAAAGGACGGACCCACACGAGCATTGACAAAATAGAAGGTCACAGGTATCTAAGTTAGCACAGATGATTTTCCGAAAGATTGTAAATAGGGTGCATGAATTTGTAAAAATGGTTGAAACGGGCAACTCAGCTATGATCATATGAACTGAATCATGGTTAAAAACAGGTGGAAGCTCCGAAATGGTCCGAAGTACATGAAAGATTGAGATTCAAGGGGTGGAGAAATTTTTATTTTGGTTTTGAAAGAGTTAAATATCTATCTGAAAGATCTAGGTATTTTGTCAGTACTATTTTACTCCCTGCAAGCCACCTTTAGTATCTGTGGCAGGGGTTGGATACACAACAGACTTATTTTGACCCAAATATTTTTACCCCCACCGCGATCGGACAAAGTTATTCCGATCCCTTATTGTTCGTGGAAAAAAACTTAAAACTATCTGTTGAACACTTAATCTCTCTAATCTTTTTGGCATGGTCTCACCTACCGTAGTGCGATGGGGGTGATAACACATTTTAAACACCATTGCTAAAGAGATATCCTTCCGATTGATGCAAGAGATTTTATTAATAATTTCAACTTCGCTCCCAGAGTGATTCCTAGCCT
Source organism: Hetaerina americana (assembly GCF_022747635.1). Taxonomy (NCBI): domain Eukaryota; kingdom Metazoa; phylum Arthropoda; class Insecta; order Odonata; family Calopterygidae; genus Hetaerina; species Hetaerina americana. The sequence goes on from NW_027286181.1 coordinate 38,452,888, forward strand.
TAGTATTATGAGTAGCAGTACTCTATCCACTAAATAATATAAAACTGGATATATACGGCGCCTTTAGGCCACCAAGGATGAGTGTAGAGGCATTAGAAAAGCTAATAGATACTAATAATACTAATAATACGCCTTACTCTGAGCAGCACATGAAAAAGTAATGTATGCTGGGGAACTGTACTTGCCGAATTTGGACTGGTAGTAAACAAAAAGGTGAGTAGACTCACAAATAAGTTAATATTCCCATAGGGGAATGGGGATACCACTATTTTGTTGATATCGCTACAATAGAGACCAATATTGTACATGTTACTTAAAAAAGCCTTTTAATATGTATGAAAGACGAGATATGACATGGTATCAGTAATCCTTCCGCTGTGGCGTCAAATTTGCTTTGATCATCCTGAATACCCGGTAAGCCTGAATGTGAAATAATATATCAGTTCAAGATGACTGAAGTAAATGAATTCCAGTATTAACTAAAAACGGAAAGTATATCATGAGCACATAAAGGATCAACAGTTATGATTTGTGCCTACATTTCAAAGAATCACCCATGAAAGGAGTTAAAAGGTATATTTCTATTAAAAAGCCAAAAACGAACACGGATCCTGAAAATGAAAGCGCAGAATGAGCTCATAAGAAACCTCATATTTAATTCTAAAAACGAATAGAATTATGTTAGAAAAAGAAAGATGGGGAGAGAAGTGCTTCAATAAACAGAGCTAAGGAAAAGAATGGAACTGTAATAATGGAAAACGCAGGCAAAGCAAATTAACTCGCAATGTACTCGTTTTTTTCTGAGTTGTACATTAAGTATGATCCAAATTGTGACAGGGAAATTAGAAGTCAAAATCAAGAGAATATAACTTATCAAGCGGAACATAAATATATTCTGCTTAGTATGTCCAGCAACAATATTAATAAAACACTCAATGGAATGGAATGGATGAAATATGAGGAATGAAGTCAAAGATTAGGGATATAGAAATCGTACCATACCTAACTGGGCTACTACAATAATGCTATAGTAAATGAGGAAATTTTGACGAAATGAAGGGAGATGAAAAGAACGGTGATTTTGTAAATGTTACATTGTATAATGTACATAATGTAGGGAGTTAGAGAATTTCGTGTAATGTATATGCTTGGTGTGATGTAACGCGAGGGTTACAGGTACTATATTACAAGGGGTCACTGTAGGTCAGGGGTCAGTCTGCCCATTCATTTCATCGTTAGAAAATTTTAAGTACTAATAGAGATAATTTTATGGCCATTGAAGCAAGGACCATGAGGCAGGGAAGGAGTGGATAGGAACGTGGGGCTTCTGAAACTTCGGTGTGGAGAAGGATGGATAAGTTAAAAAGGATGGATAGGAAATTACGCGAAAACGAGGGAAACATGGTGCTGGAGGAATCTTAAGGGGGATGAGGAAATATGATTGCAGAGCCTTTGAATTGATATTATGATGAAGACTTTGATAGAGGGGAGAATGTTAGCCAACGACGCAAGGGGAGGAAAAAGATAGACACTTTGGACAAATTGAAGAGAGGTTGAATGTATGTCAAATTTAAGTATAGTTTAGTCCGGCTTTATTAGGCGGGTAAAATAAATGTTACATAGTTAAGTTCCGTCCATCGAAAATATGAATCAAAGGGTAGACTGCAAAATAAAATTTATGTTCGTCGATACGCATTATATTCATGATGTTGGAAGTAATCTTCCCAAAAATGGCATTAAAAAAACATTTCAGTAATCTACATTAAGCTAATTGCATTCATATGTTTCGAATTATATCTTTGTAACGTTATTTTCTAGTTTCTGTGGAAAGAGTTTTTTACAGTTAAAGTTATAAAGGTGGACTGTGGCGCCTCGCGCACGACTACGAATGCCTGTGACATTGTATGTACGGTATTTCGTCACAACATCTTGTTCCTTTAAAAGCCCCAAAACGTTCTAAATACTTAAACAGCACAAATAGTATAACCGCAAAAAAACTACTGTTTAACATATAGGTATTTCAAAATAAACCACATTTGCTCGAGATTTATCATGGTAGAAAGAAATATTATGCGTTTTTTCTTTGAAGTTTTGATTTTTAGACTTAATTTATTATACTCAGCATTGAAATTATTTTATTACTAGTTGCGGTAGTTTGTTACATGAACAGACGGTCTTTTTATGACATAAATACGTCAATATATTTTGTCACAGTACTTCTATTCATTATTTCTGTCTTTTTTAATAGTTAGAATCATCAAATATAAAATGAAGAATGGGTTAATAAACAATCGCTGCCAATCTCAAAGTTGAATGACCTAAATCCATTCGTAAATTGATCTCCTCCCATAAATTATGCATCTGATTCTATCATGAGAAATAACCTGAGATCTAAAAATTCGATTAAAATTAACAAATTAAAAAAATAAAATTCTCTTAGCTACCATAATCTCGAAATTTTCAGCAGGTATAAATGCATGTATCCCATAGTCGTAAATCGTTCGCAAATTTGGTCTTCCTGGTTTATTAATTTGTTAAGTCCAAATTTTTTCATAAACCATTCCGTATACATTGTTATCTCATCCCTTCATTCATAACAGAGTGATTAAGGAAGTATTTCTCCTTAATGTCGAGGTAACAGGTAAAATATAAACGCAAATTTCCAATTTTTTATTGTTTTGGTACTTTAATTTTGACGGAAAAAATTAAATTAAGGAGTCCAACATTAATGAATGGATACTTCATTGCAATAATCGACGTTAATGGATATCAACTTCCTGAATACCAAAGCAATGGAGCAAGACCGATTTGGTTCATGTATCAACCAAGTTAAAATTATAGTATCCTTTCAAAAATGTGATTGTTAAAATTTTTGCCTGCAACATATAATGGCGATTAAAATATATCCTGCAAATTTATTTCAAAATATAAAGACTTAATCGTTCAGCTGAATACCTGAAAAACACCCGGTGGCTCTGTAAAATCCAATAACAAAAACTATATTTACGAAGCGATAAATTTACGTGACGTGATCTTAATAAATAAAGCTAAATGGAGGATATTTATGAGAAATGAAATATATACTTCCATGAAATGAGAACATATTGATAACCATTCTTAAAGCAAATTCTACTCTGAGATCTACCTTTTGTTGGTAATTAAAACACTTGTGATTTTCAACAGGGTTTTCAATACTTCCGGATCGTTTTGACGATACAAGGATATTACCTTTGTAAAATTATCTTTCTAATCACACTGTACTATAGAAATTGATTATCAGAGATTGTAACTTAGTGGTAAAAATTGCAAAATTCGTTATCTATCGCAATGGATGCCGCGTTATTCCACATTGTATAGCCGAAGAAATTATTTGTGTCAGAATCTTAGAGTACATTTATTGGCTTTGATAAAATCTTATACTCTTCCTGATCTCCTTCCGTACAATGAAAATTTTCACCTTCTATATCACGCATCTTTGTGACATAGCATCTTACCAACGCATGCATTTCTTCATCAATTCGCCATTTCCCCATCAAATCATCCAAGCATTTCGTTCCGGGAACGCAACTTTTATCGTATAGTTTTAAGGAATTGGTTCACTTTCGCACCCTAATGAAATATCATACTCTTCTGAATTTCGAGATGGTGCCTCCCATTACCTCACACTACTGGCTCCGCCCTGCATCCCTCACAGATCCCTACCCCCTTCCCTTCTTCCGACTTAACTAACTGGTTCCTTTCTATCAGTGACGTCTGCATTGAATACGACATCACTCGCTCATATATAAACGAGCATCTCGAGTCTGGTCATCACTCACATCTCATCACTCAGTGCAAATCGTCCAGCAGCACAGCAATAAACGGAATCAACATGTACAACTCAAAGGTATGTATTATCAATTATATCAATCAAGCAAATTCATACATATACCTTAAATCTGGAGCATTCATGTGAACTATTCAAATTTAAATCCATAATCCAGATAATTTGAGAATATTATAACGATTAACGTTATCATCTGTAATTTGTAAACCTATGGTTTTTTATGACGCATTCCTTCTGGAGAGCAAAAACCCCCAAATTGGGGTAAATAATATAAAGCGGGACTTGGGCTGTTTTTGGGCTGGTGTACTTGTTTCCCCCCTTTTTTTATTGTGCCCCACGAGCCAGGGTTAGAATCACGGCGGTGGAATATTTTTTAAAGGTATCCCGATCATTGGGAGCCATGCGGAGTGCACTTCAACTTGAGTGGTGTACACAGTCGATCAGGCAGGACGCTAAATTGTGGAACCCTTATCGTTCTACGTTAAGATTCGTCTGATGCCGACGCCGGGTTTCTCCTCACCCTTTCCCTATTCCCTGAATATCTTAACTCTAACAAATAACCCAAAAATCCTTAATGATACAAATCACTTTAACTATCGGGCGTCTCCATTGATTACCACTTCTAATATATATAATATTCACTTCAAGACCAAATACTTTGACTTGGAAATCGGTATCAAGGCAAGCTTAGAGCCCGCCGGATACTGCATGCTGTCAGTTCGATTTTCATTCTCATCGGGGATGGAGGTCAGCTATCATGACAACTGCGTTTTTCTAGACCTCAATATTGCTAGAATATTACGTAGCTTGAATGTTCTAGTGGATGGCCTAGGTTTTCGAAGCGAGATCGTCCATTCCAGTATTTTAAAGAAGAGAACTTCTCATGAAAAATTTGGTATGCGACATAATGACGATTGTTTTATCAGAAAGAAAGAGCATCGATAGCCAAGTGACTTGCCCCCAAAATTAAAAAAAATACCAGCTAAGAGCTACACAGCATAAAAGTAGCTAGTAAAATTCATAATTGATTCATAGGTAAAACGTCTTGAAATAACCCAACTGTATAAGAGACCGTTCGCAACTTATGTTCACGATTCACGACTATTAATAACAATGGTATTGTAATAAATGAAATAATAATAATTGCGAGTGAAGTTTAAACGATATCTCGAAATAACCAGTTGCTCCACCTATTCTCACCTGAGTTTCCCTTCACGCATTGCGCAATCTTTCTACCCTGATTCTTCCTTTAACAGGCACGCCTATCTGCTACCTGCATCGCTAACCCCCAAAATATACTCCATTTTCCGCCTCTCTTCCTACTCCTTTCTCGGGATGTAGTGGACTTAATTAGTCAGGTATTTTCATTATAGTTATAAAAGGACCAGTCATCTACTAATTAGGCAAAAGTATTTTCACGTTGAGGATTGCAAATTATAATACATATATATTTTTCACAGGTTTTCGTCTTCCTTGCTACCGCAGCAGCTATGACCTTGGCTTTTCCTGGCCATCTAGAGGCAGATGTCGAGCACCACGTGGATTACTATGTAACTACAAATATATTATTTATGATAGTTTTTGTTTTTCTTAATTGCTATAAAAGTTCGATTATTGACCAAAATAAATGAGAGGCAATCAAGTCTCATAATTGTATTTTTATACTACCATCAAACTATTAGAGTTGCACTCCATGGAGCAATTACCAAATAATAAATAGGACTATATCATGGGAAGTGTATTATATGAATTACAGTGTGCTACCGGGATAACTAGAAAATGACATAAATGAAAAAGCTCTTGAATAAAATTTAATGACTTGATTCTTCTCTACATTATCACCAAGAAACCACCTTATAAACACTTTGATATAATTTTCTTAACCCATGAAACTTCATATTAGACATAGTGTGAATTAATATATATATTCCATAACTTTCTTTAAATTTTTGAGACTGAGCCAGTCGGACCGAAATCTGGTTTACTGGAAATAAAGTTAGCGAACTACGGTGCATTAATACTTTGAGAGAACCGTTTCGTGTTGGCAATAATTATATTTGACATCAATGTAGACATATAAGAAGATTTTATGAACTTTCTATAATTATATTAATATTATCCGCAGTTGAGTTGATTTTTTTGCCTTTTAAATCACTTTAAATTATTATCTTAGTGCTTTGTGTACATGAAAAGTTTTTCGGATTTGATATTGAAATTTATCAAATTTTTTCACACAATAGTATAGTTCACGCCGCGGTATTTTTTATTTAGTATTTTGTCATGTTTGACAGGATACGTTCGGAGGTTACACGTAATTTCCTCTTTTTTCCTTTAAAGGCACCCCCAAAGTACAACTACGACTACGCCGTCCATGATCTCCACACGGGGGACGTGAAGAACAAATGGGAGACGAGGGACGGTGACGTGGTTAAGGGATCGTATAGCCACAACCAACCAGATGGGACCATTCTCACTGTGGATTACACGTCAGACAAACACAACGGCTACAACGCAGTGGTTAAGAAGCATGGCAAGTCGATCCACCCCGAACCAGTGCACCAACATCTGAATCACATTGAAGAAATTAGCCACGGAGTGAACCTTGGAGGAGTCTTCGACGGACATTTCGGGGATGCCAGTTCCCACGTCAATAGCAATAACATTGCTTTCGGCCATCACGGCGGCCACCATTTATAGACCCTTCGTGAAAAAATGAGACAATCATATGACTTTATTTCCTTCTCATGTTTGTTTTTTCGTTGTTGCCCCTTTCTTGAAAATTGATCTCTATTACTTCGGTGGAAGTGATTGTTAGTTGATCATGACCTTGGTATTTCCTATGTATATATGTCCTCTTGTTTACTAACTATACGCCAGAAGTGATTGTTAACATTCTTTTCAACAGTCATTTTATTCTACGAATAAATTATTTGACTTGAAACTATAAACCTGAAGTGCATTATTGTGATTGTTTTCCGTCGATTTCTATCCTATATACTTGACAAATATTTAGCACAACAACTAAGCGTTCTATTACAAGTATTACACTTGAAGAATTTGGTGTCGGACAAGGATAGTAACCATGTTGAAACATCGGCTCCAGTTACATCTCGGATGGTAACAAAACTTAGGCCTGTACGAAAGCTGGATAGTTGCAGCGCCGTGACTAGGGCTACACCGTATTTCTCTTGTGCCTTGTCGGCATGCGACAGGCAAATGTAACGTGTATTGCCACATTGTAAACTAATTACCCTAAATTGTTCCTACAAAGGTGCTAAGAGTAACTAAAAGTGTTTACCAAAGTGAATTTGATAAATTGATATAAGATACACGAACCGAAATATTCCAAATTGTATCTTAACTTCATAATTATTTACCATGCATTCAATTGTGAATTATGGAGAATTCATAGCATAGCATAACTTTTTCTTGATATGGATTAAGAAAACTATCTTTTAACGAGTTGAAACAAAATCACGCTACAGTGATATGAAATAATTATTCATTAGATGTTCTTATATTAGATATTAAAGAAAAATTGCATATTCATTAGCTATCCTAATTGCAATTTCGCTAAGATTTTAAAATAATTGAAAGGAGCATTGTTTGATTTGGATGTCTATATAAATTCTTTAGTGAAATCGTGTAGGCAATTATATTATGCATTTCTTTCAATGGTTATATTTGTTGGATATCGCCATTGAAATATAACCCTTTGCACGTATATAATCGCGATTACTCTATTTCAACTCATTTCACTTATTATCATTAATATTTAAAGCAATCTACTAGCTTAGATTGGATGGGCACAAAACTACCAAATAATTCTCTTGTCTCTCCTGAAAAACACAACTTCACATCGCACACTACAAGCCCCTTTTCATCTACGTATACTTACTTCCTACCTTCATCCCATCCAACATCCCTATCCAGTTCCTGCCCCTTCCTCGTTTGCCCAATATTCTCCCCTCTCACTCAGTCGTCAATATCCCACTGCTGATCAATATGCTTTTCCTCCATTTTTCCTGCCTCCTTATGACTTCACCTAACAATCCTCTCTCTGCCCCCATCATACCTAGCACTTCCTTGTTTGTTTTCCTATGTGTCCACTTCACCTTATCCAATATTCTACACACCCACTTTATGAAGCCTTAAATATACGTCTACCATACCGCTTCAGTGACCATGTTTCCACGCCGTGCATAATTACGCCCCAGATCAAATTTTTAACGGGCTTTTCTTTCCTTCCGATGCCTTTAACATCCTTACTCAACGTCCCTGTCATATATGTATTCCCTCCTCGTGAAAGCTTCTTTGTCTAACCGCATAAAATTTGTTTTATTTAACTTTATTCTCATTCTATACCTATTGCACCGATTTTACTATGCACATAGCAATACTTGCAATCCATTGGCTGACTGATAAGCTAAAGCTTGGTCATCGGCGAATATAACTACTTTTATGTATTAACCGCCGAATTTCATTGCTATCTCCAGTTCTTCCCATTTAATCATTTCCACCACGCATACCTTGAACAGCAAATGTGATAATGGACTACCTTGCCATACTCCTTCTCTTGAACACTGTCCATTCGGAAACTCCATCCTTCACTCGTTCCTAGCAGTCTGAGGCATGTACATGTTGCAGCTTATCCTCCTATTCCTCCAATTTATTTCTATTTTCTGCCCTATATTCATTAATTTTTCCCACTTTGCTCTATCAAACGGCTTGGAAGGGAATGTTATCTATTCCTTCGGATTTCATTTCCCTTAATGCCCTTTTAATATCACCGTCGATTAAGCCTGGGCCTAAGCTACTATTAGCTGTATCACATTCTCTTTCTATTCAGAACATTGCTGGGCTATTTAGATACCTAATTTTTGAAAAAATCATAGGATGAGAAACATTAAAAAAATGTATTAAGAATTTTAGAAGAAAGAAAGATACTTAGAACTAATCCTTTTCTCTAGCAGAAACCTTTAAAAATGGAAAAGAGCGTTCAACTGTTTTTTTCGGAGCATTGACGAATGTAAAAGGTTTTCTTTTCTGGCTTTTGTGTGCGATTCCTTCGGGAACAGGTAAGGTCTGTATGGGATCATCGCCTTCCTCAGTGATTGAATATTATCCTAGGCTTTTATTTAATACGTAAATAAAGACATTTCTCCATTCTTTTAAATCATGTATTATTTCTTTAACAAAATCACCATTACGTTATTTTCTTTACATCTGTTTTTTTTTACGGGCAGGATTATTTCTTAAAATTTGATAGGTGAGACGGAAAAAAACCAGTCCGCCAACAGTCAAGCCAACACAAATGTTTATCTGTAATTAAGCAGCTTATATTTGACTAAGAATTAGCTTCGATTTAGAGAGTTTCTTAGCAGATAAAATGCCTTCAAACAATGTTATCGGAAAAGGTCTGGCTATTGTATATGGAGCGTTTCATTACGCCGGAAGTCTCATTTTTTGCAACGAAGGTCGACGCCGTCTCGAGGGTCCGCCTATTTCCTACAGATTATTACTGAATAACTTTCTAATTTCAGGCTCTATTATTATGAAGGTAAGCCTTTTTTGAAGAAGGGTAGTAATTTAGCAAATGGTGCACTTTTATTTGCGGGAAAATTTTATTTGCGCCTACCACATCCCTTTGTTTGCTTTGAGGATTGACAAAGAATGGCGTTAATCTACTTTTGCTTAAATATAAGATATCCATAAAACAGTTGCCAATCGTGAATACTTATGCAACAAATATAGCGTTGCAAAAATGTTCACAAATCATTCTTTACTAACGATTACAGTATCGGTAATATCATTTTTGAATAATAATACGCTACTTATCCGACAGCTTGACAATTTTCTGTGCCATAAAAAATATTTCAAATTTTGACCAACTGAGATACATTAACACGACTGTCGCTTGAGAGGAATCTACACTGTCACCCCAGAAAATACCTGAGTGTACGTAAAATACACAATTCCAATTTTATAGGGACGAAGAGAATAACTCCCATGAGTATTTGAGTAACACATCTCAGCAAGCAGTACTTGCTCAACCGCAATAATTCCTTTGCAGAAATGGCAAGTATTTACTTACGATGGATGTGTACACGAAACAAGAGTAATCAAGAGTACTGAATATTTTAAAACGTCACATAATTCACGAGTTACAGATCCTTGGTTGATAGCCGGGTCCTTAGGAAAGTTTGAAAGTGTGAAAGCCAATAGAAAAATAAACCCAGCCTTCGATGGGCCTATTAATGAGCACCACTAGATATGACACGTAAAAGTAATTGCTTTCCATCTATCTGAAGATGGGATTAACTTCAATGAGTGTATTCATCAGCCTTGAAATAAAATAATCTTGCAGAATTATACCAGATTAAATAGATCTATTATTTTCTTTGCTCATCTTGCTTTATAAAATACATATTTGAGCAAAAATACATTCCAACTTCATAATTATTTCAGCTCTAAGGTAAAATCACATTCAAAATTATCTATTTTTCAGCGGTTTATTAAGGGAAAATACGAGCTTGCGGATTAACCGTACACGCTTTATTGACTTTTTCTAATGTTCTGTAGAATTTAATACCAAAAAAAAAAAACGCTAGTGGACGCCATTCGAAAGATAGAATGTTCAAATTTAAGTAGTAGGAGAATAAACGTACCTCAAAGACCGTTCAACATGTCTAAAGCCCGTTTCATGGATTAAATATGCGTGAGAAAAGATATCTATAAGAACCAGAATTTTGGATATTGATTGACAATGAAAACTTATATATATTATTATATATAATTCTTCTAATTAATGGAAACGGTAATCAATAATGATTATAAAATAAATTTAGGCACATGCGATTAGTTGTGCAATCTATATAAATGACGTTTTACGTATGACTTAATCTTGAAAGAAGAAGAGATCATCTAATTTTAACAGCTTTATTTATTTTTTTCGTATTAATAATACTACTTTCATTTACCTACTAAACTATTACTCTAAAAGCAGTCTAGTTGGCTTTTAGATTGAATTATTAAACAAGATATGAGAAGTGCAACCGCAAATAACATATCCTGTGTGGGGAAAAACTGTAAAACTTTTATTACTACAGTGTAACAAGCACTATGACAGACAAATTGGCTGAGCAAATAATCCAACTGCTGAATGCGAGATATGGGCGGATTGCAGTACGTATTTTTAACAAATACATCGGGAGTAAATATACTATTTGGGATCACAGAGTAAATTGTGATGTTATTTCCATAAGTACATATGTTTTCGTGGTGTAGTGGTTATCACATCCGCCTAACACGCGGAAGGTCCCAGGTTCGATCCCTGGCGGAAACATCTTCTTTTTTGGTGATTACTTGGGACTTGTCTGCCACCTCACACTGTCAATCAGCACATGTGTATTTTTAATAATAATATTATAGCTTTTTAGAACAGAAAAAAGCATGACATTTGTCATGAAGGACACGAAGTCGGCAAGGATATTACTGCATAAGAATGGAAGCAGGAATGTTAAAATATGGACTTATAGTATTCAACGGATGAAGGCCTACATTTAAAATTTAACCTTTGTAACAGACCGACTGATATCTAGCCATCTACGTTGTTGGGGTCATAATTTTTAAATATCTCTTTTGCTTTAATGATCGAAATGTTTCAAAATAAGCCAAAAGATACTACCTTCTCTCTTCGTTTGACTTCCGTCTAACCGTTTACGTGAAGGGGAAAATTTCATCGCCTATTTTTCATCGAGTATTCCATTGAAGGCATAAAGGAGATGAAGCCCGAGAAACCGATTAACGTATGCTCATTGAACAGTTCGAATTGTGTTTATGACAGCTTATTACTGCAATATGCTTATGGGTCCATTAATGCGAGTGAACAAGTGAGCTTTGCCGCGAGTCCAGGTTCCAGTAACGGCGAAGGATATATTCATAACGAATCCATTGCATTACTTTAACTTCAATGAAGAAAAACATATTATTAAAACTACTAATGTCATTTCAAAATGACAAAAGGATCAGTAGGTTAAAATTTTTCTCTAATCCCTAACTTATTAGTCGTCGAAGCACCATTATAGACAACCCTCCCTAAAATAGGGAGTTGAATTTTTCAGAACCGGAAGGGAATAAGCTCAGACTTAAAGAATTTTTTTGACGATAATATGGCTCCAAGAAGGCGCTTTACTTGAATGAGCCGTAGGTATGGAACACCTCGTTTAATAATCCGAGAAATAGCAAGCCTCGTTACCTAATTGGTGTATCCCGATCTGCTTATTAATATGCAACAACAATCTCCACTCGAGTGTTACGACTTTCGAACGGATCCTCAGATCATTGGCACACGTAATTCCGAGTGCCTGTCACCGAATTCCGCCGTCCCTTAATATCTCAACTCCTCAAAGCCTTTCTCCCCTTTCTAACTCCCATTCCTCCCCCCCCCCTTTCTCATCCTTTCGCCGCAGCGCCTCTTAATCTCTTCCCATACGTATAAAAAGGGGGTACAGTCCTCCAAACGCCATCAGTCCCTCCCTCATTGAGTCTGTGGAGCAGTGTTTTCGGTGCCCTCAACTAATTGGATATTACAGAAACCAGAATGCAGGTCACTCAGGTAAATTAACGAGAAGTTTTAATAGAAGGCTTTAATAGTATTTACTTCGCGAAATTTGGCTATGAGATCTCGTTCAATTCTTGCGAGGTGGATCTCTATATAAAAGGAATACGCTGTTAGAGGGAATCATATAAATAGAATAACCAGAATTGAACAGAAATATGCATCCAGCGGCCTCACCATACTACGTTTTCCGATAAACTGAAAGCTCATCAAAATTGTGAAGCGTGAGCATGTGCTTTTAATTTGTGATATAAATATCAGGTTCGCCCACAATATTTGGACTCGTCAAAATATATTTTATGCACTTCGCGAGTAGGTAATTAGAAGTATTTGGAAGTAATATATATGTTAAGTCTTTAAAAAATAAGATACAGGATGCAATATTTGAGACATTTATGTAATATTTATAACACCAGGCCCCTTAATACGGTCTTGAATCATTTATATCAAATATCTCCGTATTTTCAATTTTCTTTTAATTTAGGCATTTGAACACGCAATAAACATGTGTACATGATAGTGAATTATGTTATTAATATAGAATCTTGCATTTTTGGTTATTCATTTATTTTCTTCGAGTTATTATTCATAGTATGGTTTAAGTTTGTGTTAGTCTATCAAGTTGTTTTGCAAATTAAAATTGTATTATTTTCACAAAGGCGTGTTTCTGTTTCGTATTTTAACTAAAGATCAAACGTGAAAAATAGTGAGATGAAAAATGGATTAAATGCAACAGATATTTGGAATCTCTGAGATACGAACGAAGAAATATTACGTCGTTCTGCGACGCGATACGACGTACTGGACGTTCGTATTGTCAGAATATAGAAAGATATTAAGTGTTTTGGATAATTCAGATAAAAAAATATTGAAATAGAGTTTTAAAATATCCTGGTCTAACAGCATTAGACCAGGATAATAAATTTGCATTTATTTTTCATAATAATGGACCGTATTAGGAAATTAGACATCGTCGTAAACGGTATTAAAAATTTTGCAATTTTGGATTAATATTAACATTATGTAACACATTTGTCTTATTAACAGGGTTATGTGCTAATTATTTCGGTGAAAAAACTAAGGCACTAATTTAGCATACTACCACCTAGAATTTTGATAAAGAATAAAATTGTCACGATTGTATCATTCATTAGTAACACATTGAACATGACATCGTAACATATATTCGTATATCATATATTTCAGGCAATTATTTTCCTTACGGCTCTGGTGTCTACTTCCACGGCTTTCCCAGGTCACCATTTTGGGGTGGAAAACCATGTGGATTATTATGTAAGTATGCATTATATAGTAATTTTTATTCATGATATAGTATTAATTAACACAAACATGAACATTGTAAAGCGAAAAATAGCTAAAGAGTATTTCTGATACCAGGTCAACTCCGTCGGATTTAAGTACTCAAATCTTATTATGACGTTACTTGGACAAGAAATGTACTATATGTAACCTATAGGATCGAATAAGTAAGTATTTCAGGGTATAAAGAACGCCAGTGCCTCCGGTGGTGAATAAGCAATTGGCTATTCCCAAAATTAATATTGGTATCCATTCCTTTTTAAAAGCCCATTAATAAAACGATTGTCTTAAATCACCTTCCCTTTTCAGATTGCATCTCTTTGAAAGCGGTTTTATCCAATGTTATACAATTTAGGTCCTAATACAACCGGGCAAATTTTATAGAATACACCGCAAAACTCCGGTGAGATGTGAGACAGAAACATTATTCATTACAGTTATGTACTTTCCTCAATCCTACTAAACGGTTTCGGACTCTTAGAGGAGTGATGTAATCCAAAACATGAAAGTAACCAAGACAGAAAACAAAAAAAATAAATGACTCCTTGGTTAATAGGTGTAGCATTGATGCATGAAGAAATTTTATACTGGGTAAAGCCTAATCAGCTATATCCATAAATGGTTCTATTGGACTGCGTGGTCAAATTAATGACCTCTTAGATGACCTCAATAAGTTTCATTCATACTCCTTATCTAGCGGGCCACATATAGCCTGAAAACACCTTTCGTTGCAAAATGTCTTTGGTTTCATCAAAATCCATTCCATTTTAAAATTAGCCTTTAATTTTTTTTCAGCATTTAGAGGACATAGGGTCAAATTTATAGATATTATTTAGCTAATAGTTACTCAATCCTTGTAGAGTTATTTACTCCTTTGTTCGTCCGACAATCTAGTCAAACTCTTCGGTTTATAAATGTGCATTTTTCAAACCTAGTTATTTCTTTGCAGATATAAATATAATGCATAAATCAAACCTGCCACGTGAAAATCCCATATTCTTAAACTATTATACTTGACATCAAATATGAAAAAATAAGAACGCTTTTTTTATTTCACAAAACATTAGCTCTATTAAATCTATTTGATTTATCTTAATTTTTGTAACTTCGTAGCCTTGAGGTATATGACGGTTCATATTAAAATGCATCCTAAAAGGAATGTATGGGAAGAAATATCTCCAAACACCACTTCGTTTTCATGAAACAGATGACCTTTTCTTAAAAAAACCTAATATCACTCAGGATAAATTAAAAGTGTACGACAACAAAGACTCGAAGAAAACGTATGTGACCTCTGTTCTATATTAGAATTAAAATCGGATTATTATACATCATGTTACAAATTAAATAAATGAAACAAACTTTTTTCCAAATATTATACTACGATTATACATTGATCTTTGATTGCGAGAAGCTAATTCAGAATTAAATTGGCAAAAGATATAATTCAGATGCTAGCGCATAGAATTTTCTTTTAATACCGAATATTACTAAGCTATAGATTGGTCTTGAGTTATGGGAGGCTGATTCTGAATTTAATTAGCATTAGAGGCAATTTAGAGGCCAGCGCATAATATACTGAATATCAATCGCAGCAATGGTCTCCTAAGCCGATAGTGGCACACATAGGTCATTCATTCAAACAGTTAAAATGAGATGGGAGCTGCGGTACGGGGAAATAATTAACAGTCCCTTTCGGAGGAAGGTTAGAATTACATTTTATTCATGAGGAAACATCTATTATGATCAACGTGTTTACATTATTATTTGATATCTCATAAAATTATTGTAAGTAACTTGGATTGTGTTTTTGCAATGGATTTATCTCTTTAAGTTAAGGTTCAGTGGATGAAAATTTTGAGAAAAATATAGATTTAAAATAAATGTAGACTAAAAAAATAGTTTTAGTAACATATTGAATTTAATAACTTTTTCCGCAAATCCTAGGCAAGTTTATCTTTCGCAAATTTCAAGGTATTTTTAATTATTCTGTGTGTGTGAGAAAATGTGTGGACGTCGTACGGAAATTATAATAATAATAAATTTTATTTTATTTAATTATGAGTTTGATTCGTAAGTATGTATACATGACAAATATGGAATTGATTTTACAATGTTACCATTTTATTTTAAGCTTAAAATTAATGTAAAAATGAATCATTTTTACGTTGTGAATAAGCAAACGACAGCAGAATCGAACTGTATTTGTTTTCGTTAATAATAATAACGTAATACAAAACTATGAGCCCATTCTCAGGCAACCTAATTCATGCCATTCTTAAAATTAGAAGTTCGGAAATTGATTTCCTTTTTTATGTTCTACAGGCACACCCGAAGTATAACTACGACTATGCCGTCCATGACCTCCACACAGGAGATGTGAAGAACAAATGGGAAACAAGGGACGGCGACGTCGTCAAGGGGTCGTACAGCTACAACCAACCAGACGGTACCATACTCACTGTGGAGTACACGGCGGACAAGCACAATGGCTACAATGCAGTGGTCAAGAAGCATGGCAAGTCGATCCACCCAGAACCGGTGCATCACCAGCACTATGGAGGGGAGATTGCCATCGGCGGGCACCATGGAGGATTCGTTGGGGGACATCACGGAGAGGCCAAGTCCTACTCAAACTCCAACAACATTGCCATTGCTCACCACGGAGGGCACCACTACTAGGAGCTGATATCTATTCTTCTACCTCCATAAACGTGCATCTCTACCTCGCATAAATTTTCATTCATGTGGTCATTTTCATCATGAGTAGATCATCACTCATGATTATGACATAACATCATCGCATTGATCCAACTGACTGCATTTCTTAGTGAAAGGTGTAATGGTCGTCTAGTGGTGCTCAGAAAAACATGCCACCATGGTATTTATATCGGTGTTATCGTTATTATAGGAATGACCTACATCCTAATTTTCAACCATTTTTTTATTGAATAAATCATTATACAAAAATTATGCTCTATTTATTGACCGGCAATACTTTCAAAGCCTGTTCCATTTTCTTACATAACCAAATGGGGCTAAAGTGAATGGTGAACTGTAATTCACTTTACTGCGAATCACCCAAAACTGTCCAACTTAAGGTAAATCATGTAATGAAAGACGAGTACAACATTTGTAATTCAGTTCTATTTCATTGTAAAAAATAACTTTTCCAAGCATTTTAATTTTTTAATGAACAGATTTATTTTAATAAGTGGATGACAACATTCATGCCGATTTTATTAGGGTCTTGGATTTCACAGTTCTCTCATAGGGAAAAGGATATTTCTTTATGGTTAACCCTGAGAGACTTTAAAGCAATTAGTTTTGGCAAAATATTAGAAAATAGTTTTGTAGAAAGTTTATTTTCCGTTGCACTGAAACCAGATCAATAAAAATTATTTCACTAAATTTCAAAAGCAAGGAGTATTTCACTGAAAACTAAAGTCATATAATCAATGGTATTACTTAATAAATGGGAACATAATCGATACAAATCATAATTGCATGCTGTAATCTAACGTGCGAAAGCTACAAAATGGATAAGAGTATAAGGCAAGTTACGAGGCAGATAATGTCTCCGAAACATAATATACAAGTAACTACAATTAATATACCTGTATAAACCCTGGATATGGCATTTCAATGACAATGTTATTGACAAAAGATATTAATGGAGTGAACATAACTTAATTCATACGAATGAGTGCGCAATTGAACCAAACGATGGTAAGCGGATAGGAAAAGTGAAAAACATGTATGTTTGTGTAGAATTACGTAAATTTGAAGGTAACAGCGCATACGAAGTAAAATTAAGTACTAAAAATGTACCTTATTTTTTAAAATGCTCACAATTTTAGAGCGAGTTTTCATTCTAATAGATCCATCTTTGGTCGAAAGTGTAAAAAATAGGGAATACTCTTGAATGATTGTAATATAAAATGTAAAAAAAACCTGAAGGCTGAAGAATTTCAATTTTCATGGAATTATAATCAATTAACAAACTGTTACTTCCTATAAATAAATAGCTATAAAATCCCCAAGATAGGATTTCCGTATAAGTCGGCACTATTCAAAGATTTACAACGAAAGAAAAGCGAAATTTATTATCTACATTACAAACGCGCCTCCTAACTCTTATTTATTGGAGAGGGTCATTATAATTAAGAGCTACCCGAAGCACGGTCCAGATTTTTCTTCGAAACGCGTCACAAATTGTATCAAAAGGGAATGAAACCTTGAAAAAACTTACATATCAAGGAGAGTCACGATCAAATGGAATCAAATCAATGCTCAATCCTCTGTAAGATTTTTTTTCATTATTAAACAGGCAGAGTTCTCAAATGCATTCTCTGTGACGAAATCACAGCCTTCCAGCACCCTTCGGTTCAATTACTACTCGCTGGCGCCAAAGATAGCTTAGGCTGATTAGAAGCTTCATTGCCAATTTTATCCTTTCTCTATTAATTCGCTACGGACTACACTTTCCAACCAATTTCTTGGTGGATTGAAATGTATGACTAATAATGGAGCCTTTTCGTGCTTGTCACCGATTTACTCCCGCGCCTTTCTCCCCCTTTCTAAAACACGAGCATCCTGGCTAACCCACCTGACAGCTTAACCATATTAGACCAATAAATTGCTTAAATGCGACATAAGTGCTTGCGCAATGTCATATCTCCCTAATCGACGAACGTAGCAGATTCAGTCTTTACGTGTACCACTTGACAAAGCTATACCTTAAGTTCACCAAACATTTTCCTTAAACTATAAGCCATTTTTCCTGCTTAGCAAAATGCGCAGTGAAATCAAGGTGTAGTTTGACTAAAAATATTTCAGTTGCTATGGCTAAAGGAACATAATGTAAGAATCAAATATATGCTTAGGCTGGTGATAGAAGGTTTACCTTCCTGGTAAAACTTGTTACCCCAAAATAAAAAATTTTGTTATCACATAAATCTATAATTCAAAAGTTTAATTTTTGTTGCTTGACATTTTCACATAATGGGATAAAATTGTTATCAACTTCAAATGAAAGAAAGCCTGTTATTTCTTTCAGCTTCATGCTAAAACTTCATTTTTCATAGCACTTTTATTTACCCATTTTTATATTATTTTCCTTTCTGTCACTAGTTTTCCTTCCGTAATGTAAATCCCTATAATTTACATTAAGAGCTTTATTAACAAAAATATGTGATGTAACTCAACAAGACGTGACGTAATATCATCTACAATCTCTCTCTTCCATGGGCCATCCAACCGCGTAATAACTCGACCATTATTAAGATACCTCCCGCGGTATTTTTTTAGGTCATTGAACACGTTAGTCCGTCAACTTCAAAGCTGATCGATTTAAGCGGTGCACTGATTACTGTTATTGGGTTTGGAATACAATCACCGCCCATAGCAACTACAATGTAAATTACGCTAGTAATCTTCTAATTATACCCTGAAATACTTCAACCACAACTCGTGGGCACTAAGGTCATGAGAAAAATCTATCTCCAAACCTATATATTCGCACCTAAAGGGGCTGCAATATCAAAATATCCCAGTCAGAGGAATTGTTCCTAGTAACTATTTTCAAATATTACCAAACCGAAAATATTGCGTAAAAACGTATAACGCCAGGTTAACAAGAGGGGGTACAACCCCATAATACCTAATCAAATTTTGGTAAAGGTTGTTTACCCAAGAAAACTGTCCTAATAAAAAATTTAGGTTAAACGTAATAAAGGGATCTTACTTATGAATGGATTTCACCTAACAGAAGCATTTTTATACCAAGAATTCAGTATGAAGAGTAATTTATGTCAGCCGGCAAAAGGTTGTGTGTCGGTGGTTTTCTCAAATATTATCACTCAACTTGAAATCATTTAAACGTGACAACATTTTAGGTGACTATGAGAGAGATAAATTTTCTCAAAAGAGATGCAGATTAAATGCTCTCCAAATAGAACTTTCGAGATACTTAATATATGCTTTGTTGAAGCATCAAATTGTGGAGAAGTAAATTTGTCTCTGTGCACCTGTTCTGGGGATTGGTTCTATGGCGTAGCCTAACACGGTGTCATTTCAAACAAAAAGAAATTTTTTCGTATGTCTAAAAAAATGCAAATTTCAGATTTTCTATTGTTCTCTTAATGATTTTCCCAATTCTCAAATTGATTAATGAAATATCTACGCCAACCTAATATTTTTTCGGCGTCATTTTGGTCAAACCTGAATTTATTCATTAATAATATCATATTATTTGAGGTTGCATAGATTTTTTATACTTCAGTGTATTAACTAAAGGAATTGTAATTAAGAAATGGAAACAGCGGTGAAAAACGCATTCGGCAGAGCTCTTCATTTCTAAAGTGGATATATAAGTATGATTGTATATTCAATAAGCACAAAAGCAAAGTTAAAAAAATTCAAAAGGGATGGTGGAATTTTCTCAATGTGAATGAATTTTTAATGAAAACAAATGGTTAAAAAAATGCATTAGCATTTCAGTTGCGACTTCGAAGATTGTGTCGGAGGAAAAATAATGTACTTAGTAACAATTAAGGGAGCGGAGATAGAAAAAACAGCTAAATACAACAATTCATAAAAGAGATACTCCAGTTAAAAAACTTAAGATGAATGAACCGAGATAACAACCTTTGAGAGTTGAAGGAAAGGTTGGAGAAAGCTGTAGAGCAGTAGAGATTATATATTTGTTAGAGAATAAAAAGCTTGATAATTTTCATAGATTAAATCAGTGAAATGAGGATATAATTGAGTCAATTGAAGCGTATCATACAAACTCATAAATGTGAGTTGGCACAATGAGGCTGCTTGAACAATCACGATGAATCCGGCTTCATTTTAGAGGTTACTCCGAGCAATAAAACAGAACAAACATCACAGACTTTCACAAATGAAGGATAAGTTTACACTCCAGTTTGCCTATCGTGTAAAGAGAGCAGAGAAATCACCGTGGCAATGGCACTTCTTATGCGATGAACGTTAAAGATTTCAATAGATACTAGAGTCGCAGTGGTAATATAGTTTTTCGCTATCCAGATACTTAGGGTGGTCCGAGATACAATAGAATTTTGAGTAATTAATTTTAATTAGTAGCCATATTTCTCAAGGTCCAAACCACAAAGTGTACAAAACACTAATACCTGAAGTGAGAGTCGAACCCGAGACGCTTGGTTTATCAAACGGGTAGGCTGCACAACTTAATAACCAGTCGACCTAATTTATAATCAAAGCGAAATAATGTCCAATGCAGATGAATCTATGCTTACATAATATTTTCCACTACCGTATGCTAAAAAAAAATACAACTTATAATTTTACGTAGATGAAATTAATGGAATCCAATGTAGGAATAGAAAACCTAATAACTTATTTGCTAAAAATTGGAAAATATTCACTAATACAAATTTATTCTTTCAGAGCACGTTCTCATAAGCGTCTACGCATGCTTCGAAAGCATGATTATGCTTCCTTGCAAGTTCTTATCATAATTATTGGCATTTATTACTAATTTTGGCAAAAATATCTCAAAAAAATTATACGATTGCAGCAAAACACATTCTTCTAAATTGTGTCCTTCAAAAAGTGATTTCTTCACTCGCTTTTTTCCCCTTCTTTATTTAATGCACTTGCACCACTCTCGCTACACATTATTTTTTGACCCACCACTCCCTTGGGCCAACTAATGCTTTTTCGGACTGTGGCTTTTTTTCACCATTCTACAACCGGCTGAGAATTTCCTCATTTTCTTCGAGCCAACCGTTTTCAAAACTCTTGACGTTGCTAAAAGTAGCCCCCCCTGTCTCATACACGGAGTTTCTCCGGGTGGGGGTATGGGGTCAGGAAAGGCGTCTGAGAATTCACCACATTTCTGGCATTAGGCGGAATGAAGAATCGCGATGCTGAAAACTTCATTCACGCGTTCATGCCTATTGCTGTTCAACCGGAATTAATAAATGACTTTAATTTCTTCGATACAACTGTACACGATTATTGTAGGGGAGGCGTCTTCCGATTAGCCGGTGGGAAGAGGGAGCCAGCTCTTTCCTCAGGGAGATGAAATTAATGACACATACGTTTATGGGCCGTTTGATGATTTTTATTGGTAGCTTTCAGCAGCTGCTGTTTCGTCATTTGGGTGGTATTTATCCAAGATTTTGAGCCAAATGCAGGCCACGTTGTAAGGAATTATAAATTTCTACAAATAAACTTACACGTTGTTTCCAAAAGAGATTGCTGAAATATTCCAAGAAGCCGATTTTTTAATGAACATCCCTGAGCTATCGGTTTAATCGATCGTTCAATCTTTGTCACATATTGCTATGAATTCCTTTTTCCCAAACTCAATTAATTACCCTCACAAACTACTCGAAGAGCACATAACCTTCAATTTAGATCCGCTTAAAACTGAGAATAAGGACATTGCACTAAATTATAAAAAATGCATTTCACGTGAGGTTAATTAAATGCTCAAATGACAACTTTTTTTAAGTGTAATCGTTCAATTTTTCCTTTCCAGGAGAGGTGAAAAGTAAGTTTCGATGACTTCAAATATTGACAGTCGATAGTAAAAAGCTATGGAAATAAACCCTGGTCGATAAATAGAAGGATATTAACAACAAATATGAGGTCCCATTATTAAATAAACACTTTTTGGCAGGATTCCCCGTTTTCAAAACTATAACATTTATTTATAGACGTTTATTCCTTCCGAATACAATAAGAAACCTTTTTTTAACAAGCACCGTTTCTATTTTAAACCACCGGGCGCTTTTTTTGGTACTTATATTATGGCACGCAACCGTCCCTGAAGAAAAACGCGCGCCCTAGCATGTGGGCTGAGCTGATTGTACGAGACGTATACTTTCAAACATCTCTGTAATTTCAGTCGACCAATACTGAACAAATACTTCGTCGCAACTAGTACCATAAGATAGACAGAACGTGCTCGTAAATATGAGGCATGATATGATCGATCATTTCTTTCCGTACTTCCAGACTCAATACGAAATTGCATGGATATAGCCGTGCAGCTTCATTGGGAAAACTTGGCGATCCATATCATGCAGGGAAGTAAGATTGAGATTATGAAAGTAGTAAACATTTCATGGAAACACGGGAAATACATTAAGGTTTCTTTAATAAATGGCAGTGAGTTGCTGGTATAGTGGCTGAAGGTCACTATACCAGCTACAGTAAAAATACTAGTGGAGAAGAGAATATTGTTGGATGGAAGCACGGAGCACATGGAAGCAAGAACACATGGGAGTGGGAGGTCAAAGGGGTAAGATTTCGGATGGAAGAACTTCGCCAGTTCCGGTCACGTTAGTGAAAGCCGAAACGAATCCTCCGAGAAGCGGGAGGATCGTTCGTGAGAAAATATGTTCCTGTTAAGGAGGGTGGGTCATGTCAGGAAGGACGATTTTAACCCACTCCCTGATAACCATAAGCCAAAAACGTTTGAAATTAATGATTAGGCTGCAGCGTTGGGATTGTGAAATGTGTCGGAAGTGAAGAACATTACTAAACAGGTTAAAATTCGAAACGTAAGAAGTTACAGCAATATATATATATATATATATATATATATATATATATATATTAATACATATATTTTATTATCACTAAATGGTTTATTATATTGTAAAAGCATATAGCTAATTTTGCATATAGCGTTAGGATTCCCATAGGATGCACGGTAGGGAAACGATTTTTTTCCTCATCGTTCTTCAACACCGGGAGCTATATTTTACTACGGTAGGACAAGAAACAATGTCTACATATTTGACTCGACAAATGTATTCCACTTTAATGAAAATTTTTCCATTCTTTCCTTATAATTATTTTACTACCATTCCGATAAACAACCATTTTTAACTTTGAAAGTGTTATTGGTAAGTTACCTAAATTTTAAATTATATCATTTTCAAAAGTGAAAAATGAGACATGTCACAGATTTCCGTCTAAGATGAAAAATAAAAGCTTTTAAAGCTATGGAAGGATTTCATTTCGATTTAACGAATAGATTTCTATCAAAAATTTTCCCAAGGAAGGTAACATTTATATTAAATAATAATTTACTAAAACATTTTAAAAGAGGTCATTAGTAACCTTTTCTTCTTGTATGGCATAGCTTCTTTCCAATCTGGAATCTATAAAAAACCCATTCTTTTATTTTAGCATTCCAACATAATAAAATAAATTGAATTGAAGTTTCCCATTAAACAACGGTTTTGCTAACCTAAACGCCTATACTAAACAACTGCCTTTTTTACTCAGTCCATTACTCATCTATCGGCATACATCAATCCATCCAAAAATAGTTTAACCTATTCTGTGTTTTCAATGCCTACCCAATAACAACCTTCTGTACCTAAATTCAATATTCCATTGCCTGTAAAAATCAGTACCTTTAGAGTTTCCTCCAAATTTCCCGAAAATTCTCCCACAATTCTCTCACGACATATACATCTCTGTCAACACTTTATTTGTCTTCGTCTACTGCCAGCTCAGTTTCCTATCCTGATGTATTCTCCAATTTCAAGTGTTACCGAATTTTAAGTAACAGAACTTAAGGCATATAAACGCGGGCTTGATAACAGTAGTAAATATGAGAGAAACGGACCAAGTGGGAGGTATTAACCTCTTAAAATTTATCTTCTCGGTTAACTTCTATAGTCAACGAGGGTATTTAAACGAGAAATTCATTCAGTAAAATAACAATAAAGCCAACTTCTATTATAATTTTCCTTGGCTTTTGATTCCAAATTTTTAATCATGGGTTGGCTAAAAATTATTCCTGGAATGCTGTGAAAGTGATATCTCACGACTTTAATATTCAGATCGAAAGCAGCTAAATGGCATCTCGGTATTCCAAATTACATTAGGAAACGTGAAATAGAAACTAGACAAAAATAATCATTCCACGAAAACTGAAATACAGACTTGTTATTTTACTTGTGTTTTTTTAACGCTTGGTTTTGGTCGTGACACCAAATCACTCTCGCTATTTAATCTACATAGCACGGGTTTAGGCCTCACAATTTTCTTAACTTTCACAACTGTTTCTCACAGGGGCATCTTTAGAAGTCTACATGAGAACGAACAGCAATATCATAGTGTCACTGCGACTTATTCTTATTTTACCAGTTCCCATGTTCGTTCTCTTTTTAATAGTTCCATGAAAACAAAAGAATAAGGAAACATTCACGCAACGTTTATCTTTTTTACTTTTTTTCGTCGAAAATAGTCCAAATCCCTCAAAAACCGATGATTTGGAATAAGCTATTATATAACTTATAAAAAAGAAACAGATTTGGTTTTCCTACATCGCAACAGACTATAAGACATTTCGCATTACAGAATACGGCGCCCAAATTTCTCCCGCCCTCTTCCCCCTTTTACCAGAAATTCCAATTTGCTTTCCCGCCTCCAATAAGCGCAGCGTTGGTTATTTCTTGCTCCCAAAAGGCGCGTGTCCCTCCCACCCGCTCTCTGGTCATGAGCCGGTGAACACAGTCCACCCTCCAAACACTGAATTCCGCAACTATGAGAGCAATCCGTTCCTTATGTTACCCATCCTCCTAAAATATCGCCAATCACTCAGAGCTCTCATCAAAACGCACCTTCCCCTCCATCGGTGACCCCCGCCCATGGCCCAGGCTAGTATAAAATCCCAGCAGGGTGGTGTTCAATCATCAGTCGTCTAACGAATAATTCCAAATCGATCGACAACGTAGCAGCGGAGAGAAACAGCCAACATGCAGATCTCACAGGTAACACACAATATGAGTATAATTAATACGAGTTCAATAATACGATCGGAATGGTGCAATGACTATCTGACCGTCTTCCTATGCCGGTAATCACGGTTCGACCCTCAGAGGTGGCGTACTTATAGAAATCTGGTGCCTACTCGATTACCGTATCTAAGGAATTCCAACGGCAACAATTGGTTCGTGTCATGAGCCTTTTAAACATTGTTTTTCTCAAAGCCTTCCGATAGAAGTAGGATAATTCCCAAAACAGGTTTCTCATACCCGTTTCTCCTAATTTCGAACCTTCCTTACTCAAATAATTCCTGAATATCTCTTAATACGGTGCGTGTCAACTAAAGCAAAACAACATGATAAGAACACTTTTCCTAAAGCGAAAATATGTTCGTGATTAACTCAAAATCCTTATGCTCTGCTGCATAATATACGTCAGTAATAGATTTCATGATAACTTGCCTGCTTACACATTTTCAAATGGGAAATAAGATAAAATGTATACAAATAGAAACAAAGTGGAGGGCCATTATGCGACAGAAGACCATAGCCCATAGATTATTAGATGGAAATTTTGTCAAACATTTCGTTAGCCTAATAGTTGGAGAAATATTTTATTTCCACTCCAAGGATATTTCGAGTAGAAATATTGAGAGCATTATTAGATTTATTGGTTTCAATTGAAGCATTAACCAACACAGATAACGGTCTTCATTCTGACATTCCCTCATTAAGTATTATTATAAGTATCGGCTATAAAGAGGCAATTTTTCACCATCTTTTGAACCATATGGAGGAAAAGTTTGTACTCGGAGAAAGTACTTTGTGTTGACTTTTAGAAATCATTGAAAGTGACTGATTCCTGTACACATATCCATTTTCAAATTTTAAAGATTGCTTTCAGGGAAATAAAACCGTTGCCTCATCTATGCGGTTAAGTATTTTCCCAAATGTATATATTTACTTAAAGTACTCTTCAATTCAAAAGTAGGTTTTGGATGTTACCGAACGAATACGACCTTAGAGTACCGAAAAATATTACCGAGTGAAAATTAGGTCGATTGATTCAACAAAATATCAAGAAAAAAGGTTTTCGTCAAAAATAAATTCCTATCACTATTTGAATTGCCCTACCATTTCCATCATTCAGTTATGTAACATGAGTATTGTACATGCAAAAAGGGCAACATCCAATGTTATAGGATGATTAAAATAGCAGGGTTCAAGATAATATTATACTTAAGTGGGATTAGGATACGAATGAACTATAGACATGACTCAATGCTGCTTGCATATACTCGTATACATTGATTGAATTTGTGATTTCCTGAGAAAAATACATATATTAATAGTGGTTTCTGTTACTCTCTAATACTTGAAAAAATATGAAAATTTCAGATTATTATCCTCGTCGTGGTGATGGCAGCTGCTTGCCTGGCAGTCCCAGGGCACCATGGTGGTTATGGACATCATGTTGATTATTATGTGAGTTCTAGAAAATCATATCTGACATTCCCTTAAAACCTACTCCTCGAATTGCAATAATAATTTTTTTAAAATTATTTATTCTAAAGTTAATATTTGTAAAGAATGTGTATTACCTCAAAATATAACGCTAAAAGACCTAACAACATAAGAAGAGTTATCGATTTTTTTCAATTTGGAGACAAGTTTTCATTTTTGTTTAGAATAGGCAATTTTAGGTTCTCAGTTTTACATATATGATTAGTATGTGACAAGAATGTTGCCAATAAATAAGGTAACTGACGGTTTAGGAAACAGAATCTTTCATGAAGGGAACTGATTCCGGCAAAATTAAAATGTGTGAAAGAAAATTCTTTTTTTAACGGCGCACTCATTGATGCACATGAAATGTATTTATTTCAAAATTCACATGATAAAAATTCCAGGCTCATCCCAAGTACAATTTTGACTACGGAGTGAGCGACCACAAGACCGGGGACAATAAGAACCAGTGGGAGACAAGGGACGGCGATGTAGTCAAGGGATCTTACAGCCTCCACGAAGCCGACGGCACCATTCGAGTTGTCGAATACACCGCAGACAAGCACAATGGATTCAACGCCGTCGTCAAGCGACAGGGCAAGGCAGTGCACCCACAGCATTACGCAGCTGCTCCGCACCACGGAGGATATGGTGGTTTCGCTGGTGGTTATGGAGGACACCACGGAGGTGCCACTTCTCATGCCAATGGGAACAACTTTGCTTATGCTCACCACGGTGGACACCATTATTGAGAAACACCATTTCTCCTAATTTATAATTTATGTAATTTAAAACTCTAAGGACTCTCCCCTTCACTTGTTTAACAATCGGTCTGATATCTTGTTTTTTATTGTTTTATGATACTGATTTGATAAATAAAAAGTGAATAATATTTTACACATCTTTTTGCTTCTGCTTTGGTGTAAATGTCATCTTCAAGCTAAATAATTTACCCCTTTTGGGTGCTTCGAGCATGCATGATTTGGGTGCGAAAAACGCCTAAGATATGGAAGACAATGATAGAAAATGATATCATAACATGGAAGAGGACGTTTTTAGAAAATTGTTTAGAATATCTTGACCATAATGTTTATGTGCGGAATGTACATATATGTACGAAATCCATCACAAAAACATAAATTACCAAACGATGGACGTCCTAAATCACCTTTTTTCGCTCATTCCTTGGTTTAATGAACCAGAGTATTATGACGTTTATTCGTTTTATGAAGATTTACCAGATTTTCCTCTGAGGGACAAATAAAAAAGAATAGTTCAGGAATCGCAACACTGGGAAAATAGTTCGAGTCATTTATAATGGTAGTAAGAATAATTTGATAGGTCAATGATGAACATTGGTACCATGAAATTCTGGTTTCAAAACGTAAATTTTATAGTTAATATTGAAATGTTATTTAGTTTACTAAAAATGAACTTTCATCACTTGATAAACATAACAGCTTTAGGTTTAAATTTGTGAAATGATTTCATGATTACGGTAAAAAAGAAACTTTACACTTCCAAATATAGATATGGAAGTGCAAATTTTCTTTTTTTACCCTCTTCATTCCGCCAATTGCTTAAATAACTCAAGTTTTATAGACTATATAACTTTGCATGAGGAAAAAATGAAAATAATCTTTATTTAACTAAATGTAAATGTAAAAGATTAATGCGCATGAGCATAATTTTCAGGAGATATGATTGACTGATTCTTTGAATTTAAAGGTGAACCTATTTGTTATAATCCAAAACCCCAGTGCCTATCTGCTTTTGTAAGCCCACTACTATTTTTATTCCTGCGGCGTGCAAGGTAGAAGGAACGAACCCAAGTACATTTTAATTCTTGAAATTTGAAATATACACATTTTCTACACAAGATTTCCTTTTGCTAGTAATCGAATCATCCGCAAACTCCTAGGCCTATAGATTACGTTTTTCTATGCCACTCCGTCAGGGTGAATTAAAAACTATGTTTTCCCATAAATCCCTCTAAATTGCACAATTTATTCTCCTATTACATGATGTAGAATAACTATATTGACTTAGCCCATTAATTAATGCTCATTTTAATTAATACATTAATTTTAAAGATAGAGAAAAAGTGAATTTATGACTGAAGCATACAATCTTCCTTGAATAAATCAATCAGTTCTGCTAGTCACTCCACGATGCATAAAGTTGCTGATTGTTTTAAAGCTTTATTATCAAACTCGTCATTTACATATTTTTATTGGAACGATAATATGCAGATAAAGGTGCTTATCCTAAGGCTCATTTCAGCATCGTTAAACTCATGAACCAAAAATTAAATTATGTGAATTCAAAAATATTGAAAAACAAATCCCATCGACGGACTTTATACGAGAAGACTTTCTCCTTGATTCAGGAGAGGAAAGTTTCAACGCCTATCACTTATAACCCCCAGAAGCTACAACTAATGGTGCGAATTGCAAAAATGTGTATTGCGTGGACAGCATCTGGATACATTACTTCCCAAGGGCTTCCGTGATGTTAACAATCCATATGCAAAATAAGTTTAGATCGATGCAAAACTCAAGAATATAATGTGATAAGCAAATTACAGGGGATCAATTGAAAATTCGAACAAAAAAATGATAATACTATGGCCATTTTTACAGCAATAAGTGATATTATAATTGCAGACTCCACCATCCATGATCTACTGGGCGATAAACTGTAAATAGTCAGCGAAATAGTGATTCCAGTGAATAAAACACCAGAAAACGGCGAGAGAGTCCCGTAAAATGGTGTTAGGGTTCAATGAATGTAGTGAACAAAATTTGTCTCTCATAGGGAAGCCCAGCTAACCGCAAGGCTCAGTAGCCTGAGAGAATATTTATCAGAAAAAGAATAGTTTAAATACGTACGTCATCTGAGAATCATCTGTACCCTTAAAGTTCTTAATGTTATCGAAGAAAAGACGTTATTATTTTAGAATTAAGCTATAGTTAAATGTCTTGCTTCTCTGCCTTCACAAATATGACGTGCGTTCATTTTACGTTTTATTTTCCCCGAATACAAGTATTTCATTGTGTTAAGAAAACATAGGTGAAAAATGTTTATTGTAAAAATGGAGAAGGCCATTTTAAATACAATGAAATTGTGTTTATTTTTGTCCTTCTTGACACTTTTTAGAATTACAGGCCTGTAAATGTGGCGTTTTGTTGCAAACTCTAACCAGAGATATTGTTACATAGCATAATAATATAATTCTACATGTTCAACTCAGGAATATGGCTACGCTAATTTGTTTCATAACATTTTTTTATTTGTCGATTGCTTTAATTCATTGGTCATCCAAATGGTCGGCGTTTTGAAAGCTAATACTTTCTCTCCTCCTATGTGGAAGATTTGCTTATCGCTCATTTTTCCTTAGCCTCTTCCTGCCAAAGATGCAGTTCCTGTAAATTTGAGTCACGATGAAAGTAACGATGACGATGCATACCAGGTTATTCCGCAGAAATGTTCAGGTTATCACAAAGAAAGAGAAGGAATCCTTTGGAATATAGAAACCTTAGCCTTTTTTATATATTAACAATGAAAAATAAATATTGGACGATTTTCATAGTCAAAAACCCTCATTTTGGGTCTGGTCTCTCTATGATACAGCATTTGTTTGGCCAAAATTGGAAAATGCTGTAACAGAAAATTGAAACTTTTTCAAAGGCAGCATTGAGTTCGTAGTGTGTCTGTCCCTTTCGAAGCTGATCCCACTCCATGACAATATTATAAGGTAACACATGACCGCATCAGAATTTGAACGAAATATGGAGAATGTTTTGATAACGCACCTGTTTAATATCTTGTATGTTACTTCATCCAGGGGAATGACTACCTCCTGCAAGTCTGGAAAAACCCTATTTGCTTTCCCTCTAGACCATCAAAAAAGGTAAAAAATGGGTCTTCATTTACACAGGTAGCATCAGCCCCTTTTGAAGTCTGTGTATCCAGTTGAAACGGAAGAAATACACATTCTCTATGAATTGATTTACCAAGCTTTACTTCCATTCACGTTTTGAGATCGATTCAATCATTTTGGCTCTATAGTTATTGAAAATTAAAGAGTAAAAATTTGGAAATAATTAATGGTGAATATTTTGGAAAAACGGCTTTTATTTAAATAAATTATAATTGTAACTACGCAACTAAATGTTTTTGTAGCTTGCCTAACTGAAATATTCCAACGTAGTAGCCTCACAACTCCTACTCATTTTTGCAACCCAATTTGAGTGGTGTTTTTAGATACTAGTTTACAACAGCTGCAACGGCTAAAGTTCTTCATTAATGGTGATACCGGAATCCTTCTGATTCATCTTTCGTTGTGAATCAAAAATAGTTCAGACACTTTAGGATATTGAGTAACATTGAACTAATTTATTGTTGATATTGGCCTATTTTTGCTTTAACAAACAGTTCAAGGATGAGTGAGGGACAAAAAACATGTTTCTATAGTAAATCTCATAAGTTCTACGGGCCATGAATTGAATACCTATTCCGGGGTTCACCTTGATAATTTAAAACGGAGATTATTGAAGAAGAAATGGAAAATAGCTTATGATTTATGGCCTTCGTGGTCCGGGGAGAATGGGATACCGGGGTGTGCCTTGCTTTAGTTCTTTTATGCGTACCAGCCCTAGGTCAATATTTTTTTTCTCAAGAAATATTGCCCAAAACATTTCTCCTGCAATTAAGTTCCATGGATTACTCGGTGAAAGGTAAGCCTTTTCAGTTTTAAATTTGCTCTTATTTACTGAAAATTTAAAAATTTTAACAATGGACGCAAAATCATTTATGTTTGAAAAATATTCTAGTTACGGCACCTTAGTAAAAATTAATTCATTGATAATCCATACATTCCTAAACGACTCATCGAATAGGTAAACTCTTCTTAAATTTAAGGCGGACATTAGACCGAATGCTTTGAAAAAACCGTAAGTATGAATACATAATTTTACCGAGATGTTTTTCAATGTATACATAATTGAGATCTTTCTCAGATTTGGTGAAGCGTTCAAATTAAGAAATACAAGTTAAAACTACTACAGTACTACTCATATATACACTTATATCACTGCCATTCCAAATAAATGTCATTTCAACAAATCAATTTAACTATTATTCTATCCATGAAAAGGTGTATATAGAATGATACTAAAGAGCAATTTTAGATTTAATATCAAAAGATATTTGAGTTAAAATACATTACTTTTCTAAGTATTTTCTCTAAGATTTAAAAGAATAAATTCATGAAATAAAAAGACGAGGAGAAAAAATTTAGTTATTGCATTTATTATAACACCGGAAAAATACTCTTAAAGGTGGGTGCCGAAAGAAAAATTGAATAAGATTTGTGAAAGCTACTTATTTGAAAGATATGAAAACATTAATAAGTACATAATTATTAGAAATTTTTAAATATACTCGTCATTATTAATTTGCCAATAACTCCGATACCTGATTATTCTGTGATTAATTTAAGTGGAAAAGATTGCATCGATCATCAAGGTGAGATGAGAGTGGATTTAGTAATCACTCTGGAGAAAAAATACATTCCTTCGGATCAATGACTGTACTCTAAGACTGCAGAGGAGCCTGACGACACCGGCGTCGTTCGAGGCCATATTTTTTCTTACTCTTTAGGGTTAACTAAAGAAATCGGGAAAACGGTTTCAGGATTAAAGGAAAAAATAAATATTAGAGTAAATAAAGCTTCATGGAACAACGCTCATCGAATGAAAGAGATAAAACTTTGCCGTTGATATCCATTAGCATCATATAAAAATACTGACTGTAGGAAAAATATATTTATCCGTATTTGAATAACGCAATTTGTATGCATAACGTGATTAAATAATGCAATATTATGACAGTTATACTTAAGAACGACTGATTGGGACAATTGCCGAGGGAAAACTAGCAGGAAAATTCTAGTGAAAAGATAAGCATAAGACGACATTAAAAAAGATACCATAAGACGAATAAACATTTTTGTGACGCAAATAGAATCGCCTACTAAAAAAGGGTAGGAAAAAATGAAAGTAAAATTAAGGAAAGTTGGGCATATGTACTTGCATTGCTTACAAAAATTGAGTGCACTTCATTGATCACGGTATAGGATGTAAATGGTGTAGTCATCAAGTCGAGATTTATTGGAAAAAAATTTATAACTATGAGTATCTTGAGAATTTTTATCGTTGCCTGAAAAATACTATCCCTTACGCGTCGGTTATGGAATGAAATAGTATAGTGATGCTAATGCCGGACTATATAAAAAATTACGGCATTTATATTTTGTTATGCCCGAGAATCGCCAGCAATTTAATGAGTTTCTTTACTATTTTAATACAGTGCCCACTCTCCACAACATTTAGCGAAAAATACACAAGCCGGTATGTGTTTATTGATGCCTTTGTTGAAATAAATTTTTTTTATTTCTTCATGTGCAAAGGTAAGGTAATTCACACTACTTTGGGACAACGTTTCCCAATTTTTATACATTTCTAAAGACATAAAATCAGTCGGTTTTAACAGATATCATGACCGAGTGAAAAACAACAGCGTAAAGCGTCACATTCGCCGTGAAAAATTCATTTTGTGGCAAAAGGGAAAAACGCAGCCACCCGTGCGACGGTTTCGTTTTTATCAACTCTTCACCAGCGACTCGCGTTGCGTAACGAAATGTCTCTAACCCGCTTCTTATTTTCTCTTGTCTTTTTTTATGCTTTATCAAACACATAACATCTCGCCAGGTGGAGCACATAGGACTGTCCCCGTCTCCTACTCTCCTTCCATGCCTATGGGCACAAGCATTGCAACGAAGTCTTTCTACACACCCAAGTCGTTAATGATTGGACCACACCCCGTGGGGGAAGTAGGTAAGTGTCCATTTTAGCGTGTACCTGTCACCGAATCACACCCCCTGCAAAGCAAGGGTTTTTGCGCCCCTCTTTTCTTCTCCTACTACAGATTTAACATTCCATAACCCCCTTCCTTTCAGCCCTTTCCCCCAATAACATACATTTCGGCGATTCTTTGGAAGGGTGTATAAATAACCGAGGTTGACCAGTTGAAAGCATCAGTTGTCAACGTTTCAACCAGTGTTTCAAGTCGGGCATTGGAATTACTCAGACACCATGCAGATATCTCAGGTGAGAAAACAACGACGTTTACAGGGGACTGTTCAATAGTTTTCATTCTAATACTGGGGACCGCCGAAAGATTTCTTTCCCTCAGGACTCAAATGTCTGAATGCATAAAGATTCTTTTCAGCTAGTTAATTACTCTAAGCTTATAGTAGGGAAGCCTTTATGTTAGTATCATTCTACTTCTGGCTTGTAATACAGGTTCTAATAATGAACGTTTCAAAGCTCAGGCATTTGTGTAAATTTAAATTATAAACGTATTTTATGCTCAAAATTCATCTCAGAATAAATGTCTTATGCCATAAAATATGTAACAAAATATACCTAGAATTAAACGTATTAGTTTTTGAATGGAGAGTTAGAGTGGTCTTCTTTTGTAGATTGCATAACATGAACTATAGCTGCTAAGCCATGGATCATGTCGTTGAATTGGACGTTCGCATTGCATACATAAACTTTGAGCATTAAAAATCTGTCAAAATAGGGTTGAAAATAAATGCAATAGTTCAATCTGTAGAGGTAAGTCTTCATAAAAGATGTGTACAGGTGAACAAAAATAAGCAGGAAATAATACTTACTAATGCCAAGTGCTTGAGATAGAGACTTTAGCTGAATGCCATGCCGACACTGGTGCGTAAGTCCTACTACCCATTATTCCTGAACTGGGTTCCTATTCACAGCATTTTATTCCCTATTTTCCGGTGTCGGTACAAATATTAGTATCATGGCATATGCGCGTTTATCTCAAAATTAAATAATATTTTTCTGTGTCCTCTCCTTATGAGCTTCTTTGCATAAAACTGTTACATTCCCGTTGTATTTAACAACCTTTATCAAGGGATTTTTAATAATATAATCAAATTATGGGTAAGGATTGTTATTAATGAGACATTAATAACAATTAAAATAATTGAAACTAACCTTCACTGGAGCATAAGGAAAAAATGACGAAAAAATTGTATAATTCACTATAAAAATTTTGTGCTTCCATAAATGTTCCTTTTAGTATATCGTCTCTTCGAAGAAAAATGCCTTATGAGAGCAGCGTAAAGCAGCGGAAGAGATAAAACTGAGAAAACAGGGTCAAACAATGGGAAAATGGAAAAGTAACTTTCCTCAATTAAGACTGCGGTGTAGCTACTTAAGGGGGTATATTTTCCAGCCATCGATATTGACATGTCTAGGGATAATTGAGGGCTTTTCTTTTAGCATTTGTATCACACTCGCCGTAATACGTATCTGTAAATCAGACAATGAGACCAGCACAATTATCTTGAGCAATAAAATGGAATTTATTCCTGTAATTTTAGGTTGTGGTCTTTGTTGGACTAGCAGTTGCCTGTCTCGCTTTCCCAGATGGTCATCATGGTGGGGGACACCATGTGGACTACTACGTAAGTACATCCATACGTTAATATTGTAGGAGTAAAATTAGATACATTTTCTAAGAAAATTCCTTTTTCGATAGGCATTTTAAAAATATTGAAAATACCTAATTTGTACGAAAACCTGCAAAAAAAATGAGTAAAAAGACCTGGTATTAAAAGTTTCATTAAGATGCATAATCATATACATATTCATAAGAGATACAAGTTATTCCAAATGAAAAATTCTTTAAAATTGCAAATATTTATGATTTCGCCGAAAAACATGCATTTAACTTTGTATTCAAGCAGCCGTTCATTGCATTACGTTTATGGCTTATTTCGTGTGAATCTTATAGAAAGACTGAAATATGAATCAAACCTATTCAACTTTTCTCATCCATTCCGACATCTACAATGCTTTATAAAAAATAGGTTTCAAGAATCTGATTAATTAAGGTATTCGTTCAAAACATTTTCATGACTAAGCTACTACTCTATTATTGCTTTAAAAAATAACGAAAAAACCATGATTTCAAAATGTTTTTTTTTGATATTTGCATAAACTTATGACCTAACCTCAAATAATTTACTGTATTTTTTAATGTCGTAGTACGAAGATTTTTTCAGTTAAATCTATATCCTAAATCATTGACAGATATGCATTTTTCCTTGCGAATTTTCAGGCCTATCCCAAATATAACTTTGACTATGGCGTGAGTGACCATAAAACTGGAGATATGAAGAGCCAATGGGAGACAAGAGACGGTGATGTAGTCAAGGGCGCTTACAGCCTTCACGAACCCGACGGCACTATCAGGATTGTCGAGTACACTGCTGACAAGCACAACGGATTTAACGCCGTCGTCAAGCGACAGGGCAAGGCGGTGCACCCACAACACTATGCTGCACACCACGGAGGATATGGTGGTGGTGCCGGCGGCTACGGAGGAGGACACGGGGGTGGAGCGGGCGGCTATGGCGGTGGACACGGGGGTGCCACTTCTCACGCTAACGGAAACAACTACGCCTTCGCTCACCACGGTGGACACTACGGTGGACACCACTACTGAAGCAAGGATGTCCGGCTGTCAAAATATTTTTGTTTACCCTTTTGTTAAACCAACTCATTTTTCAATTTTATTATTCATTCTACATTGCCGTTTTGTATAATCTACAATTTTGTTTTATTTATCATGAATTATGTGATTAAAAATGTTACAAACAATTCTGATTTTTCAAAATTCTAACAACCCTATCATCATTCCTAATGAATATAATATAGTTTCTTCGTAAACTTACAACCATTAAAAATGTTTCCCGGTACACCCTATCTGAATTTAAAATTATTTACCGACTTTATTTATTTATGAAACATTTTCCGACTTTTCCCCTCCCATTTTGAAATATAGTGATACTATTATAGTAGTGATTAGATAAAACTAATATAGTATCTAACAGATATTTAATAATTAGTTTTATTTTTTATAAGAACAATGAAATAAAATGTGACTAAGAAAAAATCACGAAGATTTTGGAAAAATTGTAAGAATAAAAGAAAATGATGACCGGAGAAACCGGAGTGTGAAAAAGTCGAATTAAATCTTGAGTATATTTATCACGACGATCTTTGGTCACCGCGCCTAAAATATACCATTGAAACATCATTTTTAAAGAAAAATTGACTTCTATAAAACCCTGTTAGCATATATTATAATCATATATAGACCGAATCGTCAAAATATATTGATAACTTTTATGGTATTATTATTATTAGGGTT
The DNA here is from genome assembly GCF_022747635.1 of Hetaerina americana. NCBI lineage: Eukaryota > Metazoa > Arthropoda > Insecta > Odonata > Calopterygidae > Hetaerina > Hetaerina americana. Next base: position 38,490,254 of record NW_027286181.1, read on the forward strand.
ACTTCACTGTTCAATTTTTTCTTCATATTTAATCGAACTGAATAGTCTGCGCAGGCTTTTGTAAAGGAAAAGCCAATTAAGGTTTGTATACTACATGTTTATGAATACATCCTCAATTTCCTTATTTTCATCCAGATAGTTAATGTACTCGCCTAAATTAATCTTATAACGCTTAGAGATTAAATTTGGAACAATTACTGCATTGTTATTACATGTGAAAAATATTTTAGGCGAAATAGACTACAGTCATTGCTAAATGTACAATAACAAGAAGTTTCACTATGCACAAATTTTGTTCTAGAAGTTTTCAAAACATGAGGAAAGACCGAAATCAGGTAGAACGATTTTACTATCCAGGAAGTGCTCCGAATCAACACGTTCAAAGTTGTACGAACAATAGACGATGGATTGTTTTGGGCAAATATGCAATCACAAGGAGGTGGAAGTTGTCCATAACAGCAGGTATGTCAAGAAGAGGCTTTACAAAACTTTGATACAGTTTTCTAGTGCGCGGAAACTTGTTCATTGGAGCAAGGTAATAAGCTTAAATTGGAGGCTCTTGAGTTTTAGTTTTAGAAAAGAATGAAAAACTTGAATTCGACCGAAAGGAAAACAAAGCACTAGGTATGTGGAGAGGAGAGAGGATTGCCGGGAGAAATCCAAAGGAGGCAGTGAAACTGAATAAGGAGCATTTTCAAAGTCGATGGAAGGTTGAAGACTACGGCAGAAGGGAAAACGTTAGTCAAAACAGGTAAAGGGAGGATAAGGATAGGCATGGTGGACAAATTGGAGGGAGAAAGAATATATAAGGAATACATAGAATGTAAGAGCATCAAAAAATGCTGGGGAATCAATAGTAAAAGAAATGTTGGGGTACAAAGTTTGTGCATATGAAAAACCCACAACGTTTGTCCCAAAAGTGTTAGGAATGAGTCGATTTAAAAATATTCATTACAAACATTGATACTTTCATTCAAAAGTCATCGAAGTAGCCCCCTTGTGCGTACACACCACTGCCAACGGGTTTTCCACGCCTCGGACGCCTTCTGGATAGCAGCGCACGATATCCTGCTAGGCTCCCTTGTCACGGCCTATTATAACGCTTCCACCGAGCCGTGGTGACGTTCTTTCAATACGGAATGGAAACGTGGGAAGAGAAAGATATCGGGTGGGGCATTAAAAAAATTAAATCCTAACTAACATGGCTGACAAGCTCTGGGCAGATCCGCGCACGAGTTTCCTCTTGTTCTTCCGAGAGCACTCGCGGCACCAACTTTGCACACACCTTCATCAAACCCATGCTTTAGGTCACAAGTCGATGCACATCACTTTTAGGGATGCCAAATTTATGAGAAACCATATGAACACTCTGAAATCCCTGCCCATGAAAGCCTTCACTCTTGCAATACTTTCGTAACTTTTTGAGGTCGAAGGGCGTACTGAACAATCGGCGTCTTCAACATCTTTTCTACCTTCTTGTAACAAGTTAAACGACTCTAAAAAACCCTTTCCAGATTTTTCCCAGTTTCACGCAAAACTTGACAGCATGGCGCTGTTCCAATTACCAGTTCATGATGGAGCGTAACAAGGTCACGTTATAGAAGTTTCGCCAACGAACTATCCGCACTCTGTAAGTGCTGGGATCCAGCGGCCACCAGCCTCCAGCCTTTTTAGACTCTACCCTCTCTCGAACCCAGCTAGAGAAACCGCCGCCTGTCTGTCTATCCGGGTAAAAATAAGTCATATTACTTTTAAGACCTTATGCCTCTGGTGGTAGACTAACAAATAAAAAATAAAATAAATTTTCTGGCCTATTTATTTCTGAACTCATATAAACCAGTGTGATATGATAAAACGCAGAATAGTGCACCATTAATGTAAATATATTTTTTGAATAGGAATTACTACTGTAACAAAATTTTATGGATTTTTCAAATTTCACCCTGACCCATGAAGTTTTCTGTAATGATTGAATCTGGAAAATGATTCAATTTTGTTTGCTGAATAAGACATCAAAAATGATAATGAAGATGATAAAGTAATAATAACCAATAAGATTAAACAGCACACATGATGAATGCCAAGCGAATTATCATAGATCGAGATTTCTGAATAATGCAACACATAAATGAAGGTGCAAAATACAGAATGTAAAATGAAGACTTTCACCATGAACACAATCATCCTTCTCTCATCTTGATTGGTATTATAGATTCTGAAAAGCTCCACGCGAAAATATCTGCCATTGCTTACTTTTCCGTTGACAAAGAGATTCTAGAATAAATTAATTAGTTATTATCAAGGGTTAGCAGCTGACAATATTTACCCAAGTTGTAGTACTTAAGAGATACCTTTATGAAAAAAATTCTTAGCTCTAGAATTGAAATGTGAAACCATTAGCAGAGACCAATTTGGTTGATGCAAATATTTCTGGTTAGTATGGAGGGAAAGGGCCCAGCGTAATCTCATGCCCCGCTGATCTCATTAAGAAGAGGGGTCCACGCTCTCCTAACACTCCAACGACTGGGAAGATGAGGTAATAAGGAATATGTTACAATCGTACAGATTCTTTCTTGCGTACAGACAACCACAAGATGACGCCAAGGATAAGCGTTGATGTTACGAAATCTAACATGTTAGCATAAAAAACGTATACGTGATAGAAGTTTGAAATTATTTTAATTGACCACGTTTAAAATTATTTCTCAAAAAAGAAATTTGTTAGAAGACTATTCTCACTGTTTTTCTTTTTAAATAACTATTTATTTGATCAATTTCTCCCATCAGGTATTTATTTTTATTCAATATATAATGGATTTGCAAGCATAGTTGATTAAAGAATTATTTGTTTTTCAATTAATCTAATATAGAATCTAATATAGAATCTAATATGAAATCGGTATTTCGCCAGTCAAACCGTTTTGACGTCTTCAAGAATATATGCGAACACATGAACATGTTACTGTATTTTGCAGCAGGTATATCAATATAATGTTTAGTATTTTAATTCGATTTCGATATTAAATTGAATTTGATAATAGATAATACCTTACTAGCTATTATAATTTGCATATGTTAAATAAAAGCATAGACCCATCAATATTGTATTAATTTACCACATTAAGATATTGAGGCAACAAGTAACAGTCTACCAGGATATACGTTCGAATCTTGGGAGATATAGCCTCACTGTTTGGGTTAATGCGGCGTAAAATACGTATCAAAAGGATTAAAGTAAGCCAAAAGAAACACTGTGTAAATATTAATAAATCTACTCTAAGTCCTAAAAAGGAACAGATTAAGCATTCGGGATGAAAATAAGACAAAAGGACTATGTAGAGGTTACATATGAGTATTTCAATATGCAGCATATGATTTACAGATAATTTTAGCCAAGTTGTCGGCGCCAATCAATAAAGCTGTCTTGTCCTAGGGGACAGAAAAAATCGACCCTATGCCCTATTGCATAGGGTCGGTTTTCTAAAAGCTATTGAATAAAATAAATAGCGGATTAATGCGCAACCAATGAATGTGTGTGTATATATATATTTATTTATATGATGTATATATATAATTATAAATATATAAATAATTTTAAAAATAATTATATTTTTAAATGTTTATATATATATATATATATATATATATATATATATATATATATATATATATATATATATATATATATATATATATATATATATATATATGTGTATGTGTGTGTGTGTGTGTGTGTGTTAGCATATAAATATGTACACATATTTATATGCTAACAAATGTGTATATATAAATACTATATATATATTATATATATATTCGATATTCCATAAGCTTCATCATATCAGTTACATTTGACATTGTCGAGTAATAGGTATTCAAGAGTTGATTTATTGGGTTTACGTTACGGGAACTTAGGCTCCTACATGACGCATTGAACAAGTATTTCTCTGAAGACAAATCATTATGGAAAATTAAGGCACATAGTTCCATAAAAAAATCATCGAAAAGCCATTACAGGTCATTACGAAAGTTATTCTATATTGGCTTCTAACAACCCGGCATTTAATTTATCATCAATCATATTAAATTAAATGCGTGGGAGAACGTTTGGAAGAACGAACGGAAGGACGATACCAACAAACAATATTGACTGTAAGAGATTACACCGAGTAAACAGAACATTATTTCTCTCCATTTAATTAAGGTAAATGTAGGTGCATTATTTTAAATGTTGACGTATGTTCAGTGAATTTAATTTTGTGCGATCTAAAAGTTTATTAACTACAATCATCTGAACAAATAATGCAGTAATTTATGCGTCATTACAGAATATCCAAGAGTTTTCTGCCGCAAAAATTGAGAATAACAATAACTACTGTGAGTTAAAATATAATTTGCAATAATGTTCAAAAATATGAATATTCAAACTCAGTTAACTTACTGGTAAAAATAATTAACCATATTTACGGAATTACATTTCTATATAAGAGAGAATACTGTAATTAAGGAAGGACTATGGAAAAGGTAACCGGAATAAAAATAGAGAAACATTATAAGTAATTATTAACAAGGACGATGCCGCATAATCTAACCATAACATGTCCACTTACAGCAACGAAAATTAACAAAACAACCATTCCCCGCCAACACCGTGATTCAGAGGAAATGATCAATTTTTTATTGAGGAATAGTATGCAATTTATTTTTTTGAACTTTAAACGTGTGATTCCTTACGTATTTGAAATTAGAATTAATCACCCTGTTCTACATAAGAGCGTAAAAGACTAGTGCGAATAAATGGGATATTAAAACTCTCCGACAGCTGTTGGCTGAATGGGAAATTAACCTAAGTTCAAGTTAGGTTAATACTTACACTTGACCCACAATAGCTAATCATGTGACACTCGTATTTCACTGAATGTCGGTATTGTCCAGTTTTAGTGGATACTTTAACAACCACACTCCTCCACGATTTATAGATTTCCAAATTTCTACTATTTAAAGTCTCCACGACCACGCCTTTCCCTATTTCTTGTCTATTCGACTGCGACGCTCTCTACGTATCAAGCAACGTTTCCTATCACACTGCCACCCAATTACCCCCACCCTTCCCTACCCATTCCTGTTTAAGTAGCCTTTGTGGTTTACCGTTTCTTACCCTTGCTCTCTTCTCCCCTCCAGTGATTCAGCCATGAGGAAAATCACTTCCGACTCCCTGTCACTAGATTCCTTGAGCATACCTTTAAAGTCACGAATTCTATACCTAACCCACCCTCTCTCTTTCTTTCTCTCTTGCGCGCGCCTTAACGAATGTGCCCTATACGCCCGGTCATACCTTCACTCCCCCGTACGATCTTATATTTTCCCATTCCCCACTCTCACACTGGCACACCCAGCCCCTCCTCCATTCTCCACAAGCCACCCCCACCTACTTCTTTCGACACTATAATACCTTGAGAAGGCCATTTCGGCAGAGGTATAAATAAAGAGTGGTCCCAAGATCGGATATCACTCGCAGAACTGCAACACCAAGTAACACAAGCATCAACGATGATTTCCCAGGTAAGGACTATGCAGTCATTTTCTGGCGTTCTTTTTTTATTTTTTTAAAGGTTGTGCAGAAATTTTGCATTGACATATATATATATATAATATATATATATATATATATAATATAATATATATAATATTTATATATATATATATATCAATGCATTACAAAAGAAGGGTTTTCGATTTGAATTCAATGGCAATGCTACGAGCTTGCTCTCAGGAAAAAAAGTAGTTTAGCTTTTCAAATGAGCACAATTCTTTTGGTTTTGAAATCCGCCCTATGATAGTAACGCTAGAATTCTCGCCAACCACTCTGTTCTTTCTACCACAAACAGTCTTAAACTACGGGCATGTGACTTGTAAATATATGATTTATTAGGGTATGATAAATAAGTACCGTCGCCATTAACGATGCTAATAGTAATGAAGTATTGACTACAGGGGATTACCTATCAGAAATGCTTTTAAAGAGAATTCGTTGACGAGAAAAGCGGGAATATTAACAATGTAATTCAGTGATTCAAATGAAAAACCCGTTTTAAGACGCCGTGTTTCAGTATTGGTGAAGTAAGTAATAATGAAAAAAATATTTTCGTAATACACAACTTTAAAAAATTTATTCGTCACCAAAATATGTCGGCTAATATTTAAGTCAATTTGAATACTGACAGAATTAAAATTATTATTTTTCCGAGCAAGCGAAGGAAAAGAGTTACACTCAATGTTTAGTACGCCCGCGTTATTATTTAATTTAAATTAACTCAATATTCCATTTTTCTAAAGATAACAAACATGTAATTATATGCACTCCTATGAACCGAAAGGCAATGTTATTTTTTCACTTCACACATATTTTAATGAAAAAATGATAATATTTCATTCGCAAATATATAATTTTTCCAATTTTTCTAATTTTTTAGAAAAACGAAAACTTAATGTTCATTTAAGAGGTCATTTGTAATTCAATAAGTATTCCATTAACAAAATACCCTCTTGATACGTAGAAGCATCATTCAACCTACGATATAAGTTATGATAAATCTGTGTATTGGGGCTAAGACTCATACTAAGTAGTGTTGAGAGTTTCAATAGAGCGGAGAACTGAAGATAATAACGAGAATTCTCGGCGTCGATTAACAGTCACCAGACGTTTATCCGAAAGAAATTAATGGGTAAAAGAAGTAACAGGACAATTGCTTCCTCTAGGTTCTACTTTTCCTTGGCCTCGCAGCCTCCACATTTGCCTTTCCAGGAGGAATCTACGGGGGTGAAGGCCATTTGGATTATTATGTGAGTACTAAATATTACACAAATTTAGAAAAACATTATCGTTTAAGGAAAACGGACAAATTGTTGATGAACTCATATAAAAATTTCGATGAATATTTCCATATTTTTTACCAAAAATGTGCAAATGAGATATCTTAAGTATTAAATTATACATTTCTATAGTACGAGGAATTTGTTGTCTTCCTCTCTTCGAATGAGAACATGGTAACTATTCTTCCTAATTGGAAATCGACACGTGAAAGTCATAAAACTGGCTCATATAGAAGGCCATAAAAGATTTTACATAACCAAAAGTAATATTACAAAACAGTAAAAGGTAGTTTAACCTTAATCTCCCAAACATTCTCCTATGCCTATTGAAATTTCAAATTCTCTAACGACAATTATAGTTTCATAAAATATTTTTGGACTGTAAAAGGCAGCTAATTTAAGAACTTATATTCTGGAATGAGTCTAATGTATCATCTCTCCTTATTACAATACGGTTGTCGACATTTTTACATGCATTGACATTGTAAAAATATTTCTCAGAACATGGGATTCCCATCTGACTTGCATACATTTTGCTCTTGGATCTTCGTGCAATTCATTTCATCCGGAAACAAAAAACAACAGAAAAGTTCCAATTAATAATTTTGTCAGTAATGTGGTTCAGTTACATGTATGGAGGAATCAAAACTAATCTGTAACTAATTCCATCAGTTAGTTAAATGTACGAAGTCAATGTACGAATTTATTATTTATTCATTGCCCAATTATTGATTTATAAGGAATGTATTTACCAACGCGTGTAAATTTTTATGGAAAAAAAATTAAGAACTTCAATTACTAGAGTCCTAAAATAAAAAGCAACAGAAAACTCCAATTAAAGTCTGCAAAACTTAGTAACGTATTCTACATGCAAATTTCATCACTCGTAATTCCAGGCTCACCCAAAATACAACTTTGATTATGGCGTGAGCGATCACAAAACCGGCGACGCGAAGAGCCAGTGGGAGACCAGGGATGGCGATGTGGTCAAGGGCGCTTACAGCCTCCACGAAGCCGACGGCACCGTCAGGGTCGTCGAATACACCGCAGATGACCACAATGGATTCAACGCCGTCGTCAAGCGACAGGGCAAGGCGGTTCACCCTCAGCACTATGCTTCACACCACGGAGGATATGGCGGCGGACATCTCGGAGGTTATGGCGGTGGACACCTCGGCGGTTACGGTGGAGCCCACTTTGGTGGCGCTACCTCCTACGCTAACGGCAACAACATTGCCATCGGACACGGAGTCGTTGCTTACGGCGCCGGTGGATACCACGGTGGTGCTGGAGGCTATGGTGCCTTCGGCCATGGTTACGGAGGTGCTCTTGGAGGCGGTTACGGAGGCGGCTACGGAGGACACTTCGGTGGTGCGTCTTCCTACGCCAATGGCAACAGCATTGCCCTCAGCCACGGAGGACACCACTACTAAATTATCTCCTTCCTATGGAAGAATACCTTCCTTGATCCATAAAATTTCATCGAGAACAAAATGGCATTTCTGAGGCATATTATTTTGTCAATGAGATAAATGATTTTCAATCCAGCCATGTAGTTCTCATGAGAGAACGTACATTGGAGGTTGTCAATACTATGCTGCTTGGAAGATGCTCAAATGTCACCTCATTGTTTGTAATCGTTTCACATTTGTCATCTCTAAACGATTTGATCATATTGAGTGTTCAATAAATAGTTGCATATGAACTAATTATCTCATCATTATCATTCCCATTGATGAACAATGATTTTATATATCGATAGTCATTAACTACTGTTTTCTTACAATATCCAAAATGTAATTTCCAAAATCGATGGAGCAAGGAACATATCATACTCGTAGAATATACTCGCAATCGGCGTAAGTGTCAACAAAAAAGTTACGCTGTTGAAGTTACTACGATGCAGTATGATTTAATGTCAACATTTTTTCCAAATATTTTAAATTTATTTTTAATTCAGTTAAAATAGACACATTGAAATTCTTTTGGACCACAGATATACTTTAGCTGGAGCTTATAGGTGGTTTATATTTTCGTCGTGTCAAATAACCAGATCAGAATTTTTAATTTTATAGCTTAGCATTCATTAAAATGGCGAAATTATGCTAAAATAAAATTCAGTGGAAGCTATTTACTTGCTGCAATCATCCCATGTAAAATTTTATACACTTATGTTACAAAAACCTATAAAAACTAACATATCAGTGAATAATTAAGGTTAGATTTAACAAATTCCAAAGAAACTGCGGGAGATGCCGCAACAGTAACTTTTAACGGAGTCATCCGCTAATGTGCATTTCAATGCAACAATTTCAGAGCGTAAAAATCATTCGCCTTGACTGGGACTCGAACCCAGATCCCTCAATATCCGGTCGAGTGCTTTAGCCACTTCAGCTACCGAGGCGTCCTCTTAAACTTAGATTTAACTCAAAGTATGTGTGTCTGGTTTGACAATTCTTATGATTGGTTCCTTCGCAGAGGAAAAATTATAAAAATACAGAAGGCTTATGTCACTTGACGCAAGAATTACTCCGGGGCATGGTGAAAGTCAAGTTCAGTGGTAATGGGAGCAGCTCCACTTCCATTTTTGCTAATATTTCTTATTCACTGCACCATTGTCCTTGAAGAGACCGTGTTAATTCACCTGTTAGGGTCACTGTCTCAAAACAGAAGGTTCGTTGAGGTAACAACAGTGATAGTAAAGATGGATTAATAAAAATATATAATGGCCAAGTAGATTTTGTAGATGAAGTCCTGCATGATGAATATTATATATGTGTAATACAGATTTATCTCTAAAGTTAATTAGAAATGCTGTAGATAAGATATATTGTTGCGTCCCCACTTGGATTTCTTCTGAGCAATTATCACGATAGAGCTATTGTCTTCTTCATTTAGAAGCCAACACTTTAATGCAGGTTTTGGATGGATGCATAGCTAACAGCTCCAATATAATTTCTTAGTCTTGTCTAAGAAGACCCAACCTGTTAATTTACAGTATATAAACCTATTTTAATTTCCGTATATATTCCACAACCTGCCATTTCATCCAACATGCCTATTCAACTCCTCCTCTTGTTCAACGTTCTCTCCTACTTTATGCCTTCAACATCCCGTTTCCAACCTAAACGCCCCCTTCTTAACCATCTTTCCTGCCTCATTTGAATTTCTCCCAACACTCTACTCCTCCACCACTTCCTCGTTTTCTTTCCTTCACGTCCTTTTCAACTTTTTTATCCATCTCCACGATCGCTTTTCAAAAGCTTCTAATCCATCCCTATCATCCATCTCAAATGACCACGTTTCCACGTCGTACAAAACGACACTTCATATCAAAGTTTTGACTAGCCTTTTCTTAAAATCCTTGTCCAACGTCCTACAATTCCTTTCTTTTTGTGAAAGCTTCTTTGCCCAGGATAATTATTTATATCACGACCGACCAAAAGTACTTTGTACTCACTTTGACCATTTTGGTTCAAAACAGTTGCGAGATAAATCGATTCTTTTGAGCCCTTCAACTTTAACGATTGACTTTCCATTTTCTCTCTAAAATCTCGTAATCTTGGTTTAAATTATTCTATAACCATCACAAAACATCCATATCTCCCATAATAATATTCTAATGTTCTCAGCAATGATTGCATCTCCTTGGCTGAATGACTAGCATAAGTTTTATCATTTACAAAGCTAACTTTTCCAATGAATCTCTTACAAACTTAATGTCTTACTCCAGGCACAATCCCTTACCATGCCTCATCTACCATTTCCCTTACATATGTAAAAAACAAGGGGCCAATAAGGAGATTCATGTAATAATTAGTACTGTCCATTTCTTCTCTAAATTCATCAAAAACACCTGAGCAGTTTGAGACATGTATAGGTTGCTGATAAGTCGCCCCTCCCTCTAATATTCTCGTAGTTTCGTCAATGCGTTCATTATTTCAACCCACTATTTTCTTATCTAACTCATTCCCAAAATTTACGGAACCAGCAAATGCACATTCGTCATTTTACGTTCTTCTCTATGAATCACCTCTTTACTGCTACATGTACGTCATTTCGCGTGCTTCAACTTTCCTGAACCTAAAATTAACCTCTCTTAAATACTCAATCGCCCTCCACTTCATCCTCTTGTTAATGATTCTAAGTACCACATTAGCTGCGGGTCTAATCAAACTTATTGAGCCAGATCGATATTTAAATAAATATAAAGGCACCTCTAATTATAAGCGAGGAAATTTTATGATGCTGACAATTATTGTCAAATGTAGCCTAAAGACGAAGAGCTATATGGTACAAAGAAAAAAACTGCTACACTAAGCCTCATCTAACATAACCTTAACCTAAAATAAACCTGCGCGAATTCAGCAAAACTTCATTCCTTCTGCTATTTATGCTCCACTTAAAAGAAACAATTTTACTGCCAAAACTCTGTCATTGATATAGCAGAAATTATTTCGACTTCCATGAAAAAATCCCAGAAAATATGATACCTTACCCAATTGTCTCACTTTCATCGCTAAAATTTTCAAATAATCCATTTTCTGCAGTGAAGGCCACTGAAGGCTATTTCAATAGTATTTATAAGATAAAATAACGAGGACAGCGCGCTGAGAATTTTAGGAATTATTCTTTCATGCCTTTCCTGACTCTAAATTTGACGCCAGAATTGGAGTTCGGGGGTCAGCTAAGGGCTTTTCGTAATTTTTCCCATTAGGTTACCTCAAAAAACTGTTTTCCTTTCCAAGCAGAGCTGTGACCAATTAAAACATGAAATTATCTCTCAAGGTGTTTCAAACGTGGAATAAGTTAAGCCTAAAATGCTGAAGATGAACATATTGAGAATCTTTGCTCAAATGTCCTTTATTATGAAATACTTAAGTAAATAATTCGTCGCAATGCAAATTTTGATTGCTATTTTTTAGTATCTTTCTTACGGTCAGACATCATTGTGACCATTCCTTTTCGTTCCCGGCGACTTCGACAGTCATATTTAGGATATGAGAGGCTCTTAAAATGGTATTTCGATGACAAGTTATAATTATTGTGTACTAACTATTTCCGATGACTAGCACATTGTAATACGATGGGGTCACTTAACCGTGAACCATATTTAATGAAAATAACATCTGGTACAATCGTGCGCGGGAAAGTGAGTTGACTGGAATCAAAGCATCCATTAACCCCCGTCTCGCTGCGCGATTCTTGCGTAATTTATCGTGAAATTATTAATTTTCATTCTAATTCATTTTTCAATCAATCATGCAGCTATTAAAAAAAGACCCTGTTTCCTTTATTGTGCGCACATTATCTCCAAACAATCATGCAATCGCCTAACGCTATTTGTAAAAATACCTCAGGGTGTATTTCAGGAGGTACAGACTCGATTCCGTAAGAATTAAAGTAATATACATATAATACCGCGTATTATTTTTATTAATGCTCTTGATTAAGCATATAAGAATGTTTTCAGATAGAAGCTCACTTCTTTTCGTTTTATTTAAACCATCTTGCAAACTGGATTTTTCAATGAAAAACGAGCAACTTTAATTACTATGTGCATACAACGTATGAAATATGCATTCTAAAACCTTTCGTAATTCCTGTACAAGGAAAACCTCTAAAAGTCATTTTCATTCATTCTTGGCTCATCAAGTAAAAAAGAAAATAGTGGCTACATAGTGAAAAAAATCAATCGAAACACTTACTTTAAATTTAGAAATTCTTTTAAATAAATTATGGAAAATGTAATTATGAACATTCAGCCAATTCAGTACAGAGTTGTAATCCAATTATTTTAACATTTCTACTTATTTTTAATAAATTTGAAATAGAGACGGGGGAACCTTAAATCCTTATTCTCGGCTAACTCTCTCTCACTTGCAGAGCAAATACGTATACTGTTTCAATAGGCGTTCCTCTGCTGTAAATAAGTAACATTTACTAAAACTTTATAGGCTTAGAAGCAGTAACAATTGTATAAACTTAATTTTGCCTCCGAAGCTTTTTCATCCTACTTTTACCCCCCATCATTCAAGTCAATTTTCGAACCTTCAAGCAAGAGCCGCAGAGCATTGTTTCTCCTGCGCCAACTCTATGAAGTTCGCATATATCATTTAAACTATATGGAAATAAATTCCACAGTAGAAATAAGTCGTGTATAAGGAATCCTTGAAGAACCCTGAATGATAAACTTTTAACCAAACGACAAACCCATTCAGTTTTGCACGCGGAAGTAAATACTACCCCATCCCCGTGAAAAAGGACGTATGGTTAAATATACCGTTGTAATAAACATAAAAAAAACACACATCCTCTCAGTTTTCCATTTATTGAAAAATACTCCAATTTCTACCGCATTTATGAATAGAATAACGAAGCCCTATTGTCATTTCTTCATCGGTCCTCCCGTTCACGCCCTTCCATCAGCTTGTCATTGCGGAACAGAGGTAAGGTAACGGAGTGAAGGCGGAGGCTTTGATTAACAGGTACGTTTCGTGGGTAATGAAGTTGGAAAGGAATGTCTGGGAAAGCTGCTCAGCACTCGGGAAAGAATTGGGGAAGCAAGGCGGTAGGGGACCACGGAAACCTCGTATTTACGATCTCGCCAGATCGCTAAACGACGTTCCATGCTAAACGACAATTAGCAAGTATGCATTTGAGCGATCATGCAAAGCAATATGGAATAACTTTATCATTTATATTCAGAAATGAGACAACTATAAAGTAGAAGGTAAATCTTAGGTGGCTTTATATACATGTAGTCACCAAAAATCCTCCTTACGAGAGTTATAAAATTAAAGTGGATACCCGAACCAGAGAATTTGGTGCCATGGAATTGGATATTCCAGATACCTTCGCCTTCTGGACAACATTTTACGCGTGCCTTACTAATTTTCAGTTATAGAGAATATTTCAAGCAATTATTAAGTCCATTTTATTCATTTTTTATCGCTTTTCTTTTTCTTCCGACACCTAGTTTTCTGACACTTTTCAACGTCCGTGCAGTTATATCCTCATTACAAGGCCAATTAATTAAATGCTACTGGGAAACATAAAAAATACATGACATAAACTGCGGTCCATGATACAACATATTAAAATATATATTATTTTATCATAAAAATTATTCCTTACAATGAACGCTTCAAATGGGTGGTCAAAATGTCATAAAAATAAAGATTGTCATGAAACAGTTTTAATTTTTATGGACAACATGTTTTCTGACAATTCTGTAATCTGGTAAAACACAATATGGATATTTTCTAATGACTACGAATTAAAAGCAAAGCATTACAATAATTTATTTAAATGAAACTTAAACATAGGAGGAATTGTATAGTCATAAAATATGGAGCAACTCTAATGTAACTTTGATTGACATTTCAAGTTCAAAAGGAAATATTTGAAGATAAATATTTAACTCAAGAAAGAGAATTGGAAATGTATGAAAATCCATGGCAAGGAAAATCCATAACTAGGTATAATTGTTTAATGTTAGAAGTAGAGTGAAAAGCCAAGTGATGGTGGCACCTCCTTTACGTGCAAGAGTTTTTTTTGCTTTTTTTTTTAACAACGAGCATAGAAAAATAAAATAAAATCTTATTATTTCAAACCAATCGCGACTTGATAGGATAAAAAAACGTTTAGCTTCCATTTCCTAATGCTGGCATGCAGAAGAATTGAAACTGTCAACAGAATTATTTTTTTGAAGACAGAGAATAGCAAAATGCTTTTCCTAATGCTGTCGTATATTGTGGACTTTCAGCAAGAAATCAGCAACACTGCTTCATTTATTATTTGTTGAATCAGCCAATGAACATAAGTACTAATTCAAATCAATCACCATGAAAATGAATAAGAAACGTGTTATAATTTCAACTTTCTTCTGCGGGAATTAAGATATTCAAATCAAGAATACCTGGTTTACAGTGACAATGCTGAATGTTCTTGCATAACGCGAAATTTGTGCTACTTTTAGTTTTTTTGACAGCGAATTTATTTCCAATTCTCCCCATAATTCACTCTCACGCTCGAGCGGGCGCTTCCATTGCAACGCCCACTTTACACTAAGGAATGTTCTCTACACCTCACATTTCCAGTCATGATCGCCCCCTGCCCTTCCCTTTCTACCTAAAGCGGCAGTTTTTTTTCTCGTTCCTTATCCCTGCATTATTCAACAGTACGATTTTTCGATAATGAACAAATTGGCTTCCGAGTTTCTGCCATCAGATTCCTTGGGAATTAATTAAAAATGACGAATTTCTCCCGCTCTTACGGTTAAATTAATATCATTCACTCTCCATTCCAACCGTTCACTCCATCCAAATTCCCATTAGAGCCTATTCTCCACTCCTGAGCCTGCGTACCTTACCCCTCTTTATTTATTTTCAAACTTTCGCCAATTTTTTTCCCTCGAACGCTATATTCCTTCCACCGCCCACCACCTTCAGAAGGCCACTTGGGACGAAGTATATATAAGGCTAGTCTCAGCTGACCTGAATATTATTCTCTGAACTTCACTCCCTACTATCAGCTGCAGCTAATAACAGAGCACAATGATCTCACAGGTACGAATTTGGGTATTTTCATCTGGCAGGCAGCTAAATCGGAAGCCAATTAATTCGGCTTTATCTCAGCTATGAAATTTTTCAAACTCAGTTACAGCAATAAATAGCATAAAACAATCTTAAAAATTGAAAATATTTTTTGTTCGTATTATATTCCATTTGCCTTTATTGGGACAAAACGTGACTGCAGGGAATGATAGTATTTTACGATTTCTTGGAACCTGGATCGAGTCAGATTATTTCTTTTTCTAATACTCATGATATACCACTCGTTTAAATATGTTGTCTAAACTGAACGATTAACCTTCAAGGATTGAAATGCAAAATCAATTCATAATCTGGTACCATGCTGAGTAAAACTACTCAAGTATCCACTGCATGCAAGAGCAAACTAATCGATCAAAATGGAAACCATAAATGCTATAACACGAGCTACAAATTTAAAGGTATTAATTAAATATGATTATCTAGCTCTACAAGGTATCTTATTCCAGAAAAAGGATTCTCCTTAAACATAAAATAATTTTTCTTGACGAATGTTAATTAACTTTATTTAATTACCTTCCGAATAAAATTACTTATCAATGCTCTTTTCATTTTCTACTTTTTATGTATTTTCAACTCGCTCTATCCAAGTCGTGCATTTTTAGCTAGATTCCGTCACCATTGCCATACCAAAAAGTTATATTCCTATGAATGTTTTCTATATATGCTTGATTTTTAGCCATCAATTTGAATTAAGTTTTAGCCGAAAGTTGATGTTTTGGATACTACTTTCATTGCAGAGTCAATGAAACATCAGATCACCAACTTATCTTCAGAGTTTCCAAAAATACCTGACATCCTTTTGAATATTTTATGTGGTACTACACCTTTCTCGTAATAGAACATTGTATTCTAATGGTGTACCTTCTATTCTGTGTCCAGGTTCTACTCATCGTCGGGCTCGCAGCTTCCACTTATGGCTTCCCTGGTGGACTACACGGAGAAGGGAACTTGGACTATTACGTAAGCAATAACTGTTCATCGGATGGATGTTTTACGTCAAGCATGGAGAACAATGTCATGACAAGTCTTTTCCTCATATCTAAAAGCATTGATTCTTAGATAATAAACTTACAAAAGACTTTTAAGAAATATATAATACTTGCGTTTTACTTATTACCTTGTTTATTTTCGGGATGTAATATAAAATGTACCTCACAAAAGGCTTGTCAAATAATTTTCTAAGCTCTTCTTCAAAGAATCATAAAATTTATTGAACATTTATTACACATAAATTATTACATTAATTAGAAGTGAATTCTATAATTAAACCAAACTAGCGTTATGATTTCCTTCCAAAAAGAAAACTAGGGTGAAGTTTGTGACTTCGGCTACAGGTAACCCCAAAATCTGTTGTTAGAGATCAGTTCTACTTAATCCATATTCAAACTATTCCATTTTATTAACCTTGCGAAACGTAAGCCACAACCTCCACTAATTACCTGAGAAGTAAAGTCTAAAATAAATTCTAAGTTACGCACTCAAAACGTATTCACGTGATTTTCGTTCCCTTAATATTTTGAGAGATTTATTCGCATGTGTATCTGTAAAATGTATCACACAAATAACTAATTTAAAACATTTATCAGTGTGTTTTTCAAACACACAGAAGTCAACCGGAATTGATAATTATAAAATTATAGGCAGCCAAGTTATTGTGAATGTTTATGGTATTCTATTGACGGCTTAATTTTCCTGGCAATATGAAAAAGAGTTTCATAATCAAGATCAATGGAATTTCTCAAAACGCAATTTTTACATGTTCTTCGAATACTTGGGTGTATGTCCAAAGCATTTCAAGAAAATATAAATATATTATGCAGATTTTTTCCAATAAATTTGCTCTACTGAGCACTTAAAACTTTAAATGTATCATTATAGGCTCATCCTAAGTACAACTTTGACTATGGCGTGAGCGATCACAAAACCGGCGACGCGAAGAGCCAGTGGGAGACCAGGGATGGTGACGTGGTCAAGGGTGCTTACAGCCTCCACGAAGCCGACGGCACCGTCAGGGTCGTCGAGTACACCGCAGATGACCACAATGGATTCAACGCCGTCGTTAAGCGACAGGGCAAGGCGGTTCACCCTCAGCACTATGCTTCACACCACGGAGGATATGGCGGCGGACATCTCGGCGGTTACGGCGGCGCCCACTTTGGTGGCGCTTCCTCCTACGCTAACGGCAACAACATCGCCATCGGACACGGAGTCGTTGCTTACGGCGCCGGTGGATACCACGGTGGTGCTGGAGGCTACGGTGCCTTCGGCCACGGTTACGGAGGTGCTCTTGGAGGCGGTTATGGAGGCGGCTACGGAGGACACTTCGGTGGTGCGTCTTCCTACGCCAATGGCAACAACATTGCCCTCAGCCACGGAGGACACCACTACTAAATCATCTCCTTTCCAAGGAAGCATACCACCTTCGATCCATATAATCTCATCGAAAACAGAAGGGCAGTTGCAATGCTTATGGTTTTGTCAAAGAGATAAATGACCTACCATCCAGCCATGTGGTTTAATGAGAGAATCAATATTAAAAGTTGTCAATTGCCTGCTACTTAGAAGATACTAACCATTGCTGCAGATGACACCAATACTTATAAATATATTTCTTCAAAACCTGAGGACATATGTTGGTTATGAAGGTCTTTACAGTGGAAAAAGTCAGCATCATTGCCATCTATTAGCAATGGACATGACCTCCATTTAAGAGTGTAGCGGACAATTTGGCCGATTAGTGCTTTTTCCATTCAAAAGCAAATGGCTTTAAACTTATCTCTGTGGTTTTCGGGAGGCAAGGTTCAAAGAAATTTATTTTAATATATTTTGTCTCTGCCTTTTTTTTCATTTATATTTTCCATCATCTCTGAAATAGTTGCTCAAATAAAATGTGAATAATAAAAGGTTATAACAGAACATAATAACTGTATTATTTCATTCACGATTTGATATTAATCGCAAGCTACTAATTAAAGGCGTTTACAAATGGTCGTTGGGCTCAACTTTTCTTTGTTTATTTAAAATGAAAGTTTTCTAAAACTTTTCACGCCAATTTTCTCTAAAGTTTTCCGTTTCTAATGAATATGCACACCTTTCCATTTGATTATTCCCTAATTTTATTTCGCAAAAAGTAAAGGTTAGATTATAAATATTTAACATTCTACATTGTCTTATCCTCCTTTGTTTCTCTTTCTCTCTCGAACCAAACCTAATATGATTGCATATTAAATAATATTCCATCTATTTATCCTACGCCTTCAAAACAATCTTCAGTGCGAAGATGATGCACACTCTGGAATTAGAAATACGTCGTACTCTTTACCAAACATGACATTCTTCAAAAATATTGTTCCCAGCCAACCAGTGATAAAGAGATTATGCATCCCGTATACAGCCCATATTCAGCATTAGAAATCAGGAAAGGTAGTGTTAGAAAATACATTGAGATAAATGCTCCCCTGTGCAGATTACTATATTTTCCGGGAAACAAATTCTAGTCACGTGGTCTCATCAAGCTAGCTTATTTTATCTTCAAAGTAATGCGTCAAGCATGAGGACCAACGCACAATTTGGTTATATTTTTGGCAACTTTGTGAACAGTATAAGTATGTTAACCATTAAGACGCTTACTGATAAGCCCTATGACCCTGCAACAGACGATTCAAGCAAAAGAGTTTCGTAAATTATTTAATGTAGTTATCGGGGTGTCGCAAAAGATTTTAATTATTGATAAAAAATACTCGAAATATAAACTTTATTTTTATTTTTCATCCTTAAAAATTCTGAATTATGTCAAAATAATACTTTGAAAATCCATGTTAAAAATAATCTTGCATGCCACCCAGGTTTCCGTGCGGTTCAGCATCATGAGGCCGTTTTATAAAATGTATTTTTCACGTGGATTCACGAGTTTTATTTTGACATAATACATCTTGGAATAATTCCAAACAGTTACGTCTGAAACGATTAATTATCTAACCACTTCTCTTTATAGTCACCATTCAGAGTTAAACTTTTCTCCCTGGGTTTTTTGACCTTTTAAAAGCGGTCGTTGTAGAACTCGGGAGATTACGTCTACAACTATTATTCCACTTCTTGAATGACGTCATTTGTGTTGTCAAATTTCCTATTCAACCCCTTAATTGGTTTTTGAGTTTTGGGAGTTGGAAAAAATCGCTCGGGGTGAAATTAGAATTGACGAATGTTGCAAAATTTCAAAGCCACATTGCATTGATCGCCAGTCACTCCACGGTCGCGAATGCAGGTCTTGCAGTGTTTCCTTCAGAAAATTAGTCAGTAGTCGTCGAATCCAGCGTACTGACACCTTTGTTGTGTGTGTTTCTACGTGAATTATTTTTCAGAGCCTGCCGCACCTGAGATAAGTTTTATTCATCATCAATAGGATGGCTGCTCTTCGGTCTAATAGGATAATGTCTTCCACTTTCTGCACTGTGGCAGCATTGCACGTGAGGGATGATCTTCCTTTTCTTGGATCGTCCTTGAGGGACATGTGGTCAGTTTTAAAATTCCTTTTCCACCTAACTACTGTGTCATATGACGGGCCATCATTTTCACAAGCATCAATCATTTTATCGTGGATTTTCCGGGCACTGTAACCTTTCAAATGAAGGAACTTAATCACACTGCGAGCCTCTATCTTCTCCATCCTGCGAGTATCTTCAATCTGTGTCTTCTTGAAACTAAAAATATTAACATTCATGACGATAACTGGAAACATTACGAAAATAATCGTTAATTAATGTGCATCATGAATTTTATCAATATATCTCGGTTATTTCTTATTAATAATTCCTTTAAACGATACGGCCAAGTATAACTACTTCCGAAAAGTGCATCTACATCTACATAATACCCCGCAAGCCGCCGCAAGGGCGTGTGGCGAGGGATGTTAGGTCACCAACCGTAAAAAGGAACAATACCACATGTAAAACAACAACGTGGAAAGTTACACCCACAGCAGCGCAAACACTCATGCAACAATCCCTTCATCCAACACTCATGCAAACACATATACCGCAAATCAACAAAAAACTGCACCCCAGGATGCAGGATGGGTCCTGGGGTGCAGTGCAAAGTAGGCGTTGAAAATCAAGTCAACGTAATCCCGGAATTTTAAGATGATACAAGTGGTGAACTAACTTCTAACGTGAGTCAAGAACAGCTGCAACATTGAAAATTTAACACCAAGAGGCTGTTTATAATGAAATCTAAACAATCAGAGCCATCTGGCAAGACAAGGTGACCGAAATCAACTCCAGCAAACAGAAATAAAGCATTTTATCGTCATATTTATGATAACACAGAATTGTACTTTTCGATGCGTTACACCGGAATAAAGCATATGTCAATTAGGTCTACGTTTTTCAATCTGGAAAAAATAGCTGAAAACTGAAGAATAAATAACAACATTATGCAGCTCAAAATACGAATAAAAAAAGAAATACCTTCAAGAAAAGTATTTATAGTGAAGCAAAACAAATTAAGGACCATTAATAGGCTTTCTTTTCAATTCATAAGAGAAGGAGCAAACACCGCGGAATTCTCGACTTGGATAAATATTTTCGTCATTATAAGAAAGTTCTAATATGTTCAGAAATTCATCTCAAAGTTTTATTACCCTTTCCATCCTTATTTTACCAAAATTTGATAACTAAAAAAATAAACGATAGAGCATGAAACATATTCATCTATCAGTCACACACATCGAAGGATGTCCAACTTAAGACGTTAAAGTATAAATTTTTAAGGTACGCAAATTATTTTCCTATTCAACGAATCGATACACTAAATATTTCCTTGCAAATATTATCTCTGCTGAGGATCCGCCATATTTACCAATAGTTGATGATATGGAAATATTAATACGTAAAACGGTAATATGTTGGGCATTGCATGATCTTGCATAATATTTCAAACTGTGGCTTCCTTTCCAGAGTGACTTTCTATATCAAACTGTATTACCTCATCCATTATGAACAGCATTTCTCCACGCATTCCTCCAACTTTGGCACACACATCCTTGCTCACGGTCTTGCCAAATGTACGGGGGCTGTTCAACAAATAGTTGATAGCGAAGTTTCATTCCCATATTGAGTGTAAAAATGTAATATAAAGCTTACTGCTAGCTTAATTGTGCAGTGAATATTTTTGTGGCACAAGTTTCGTTGCAAGTTGAAATATGTTTTTCATCAATCAACATATTCTCGCACCTAAATGATGAAACAATGAATACGCTACTTCAACGAAATGATTTACTCCGTATAAAATTTATGATTGATTATTAACCCAAACATTTGAAACAAAAGCGTTGCTAATATTAAAGGTGATTTCTTATTTAAAAAATGGTGAATTTCATTAAATACCATTATTCTTACTTGGTATAATACTACAAAAAGAGAAAAATGACACCCTAAAGATATTGGTATGCAATATTCATATATCATATTACCATAAACAAGCGCCGTGCTTGGGTAGGGTCATAAGGAAAGTTATATTACGACAAATGAGAAACTAAAGAGTGGTAAAATTCCGTATTTTATATTAGGGCCTGGTTAAAGAGCAATTTAGCTACTGAGTATTGGGTATTTATTGGATAAATTATAATCTATATTTAGCAAACGTCCCCGTTAAAAATTACTCCAGTAGCATCTCACTGAGTTTCTTGGAATTAGGGTAAATCATATTACGTTATAAAACCATAATTTAAAGGCAATCCAAACTAATCCTAGGATTGTATTTGTCGATAAAGAAAATACAGCTTTAAAAAAATGCAATTAAAAACTTTATGTCAGAGAAACGAATTATAATAATTAAGATGATTACAAACACAGCCATGCTGAACAAAGAGACCCATCAGTTACTTCCGTCAAAACACAGGATAGAGATATTCAAAACATGATTTAATATGTTAACTTTCAATCAGTCAGTGGTACCAGTAGCTTCCTTAGAACTTAAGACAGATCTGTATATATGTCTGAGTATTATATGTTAGAGTTATCTTCAATGCAGTACAGAGTAACATGAAGATAAGAGAATAGCTAAAAAATTCTAACCCTATTAATAGAAGCGTAGGTAGGAATCCAGTGGAATATTTTCATAC
The DNA here is from genome assembly GCF_022747635.1 of Hetaerina americana. NCBI lineage: Eukaryota > Metazoa > Arthropoda > Insecta > Odonata > Calopterygidae > Hetaerina > Hetaerina americana. The sequence continues at coordinate 38,512,865 of NW_027286181.1, forward strand.
AATAATTTTAACTTAGGTGGCATATAATGTTATGAAAATAATGAAATGATTATGTTATCATTACCAAACTAAAATTTGACTTCGAATAAATCAATACGTCTGATAAGAAGGATTTCATACTAGAGACGACTTTTACATCTTGGTCCGGCTATTCCAAAAGCAATCGAGAATGGAGTAATGGTTCATATAGTATTCATTCGCATCGAGAAAACGTTCGACACATTTGCTCCCGACTGCTTCATACAAAATTTATAAAACATTAATTTAATCGAAGGGATGCATTTTATTTTAATGTAATTTCACTAAATACAGAACGGTATTACGTGGCAATACATTTTTTAAATGGAAGGGCTGTTCATAAAGTAACTAACGTTTTGGCCTGGCGTGGCGATGGGTAGGGCTTGAGCTACCATCTTGATGTCTAAACGTTCCTACAGTCAGTACGAATCTGTGTGTACATTATGGGTCTTGTACTTTGCTCAATGCAAATTGTTAAAATGTGCACGTTAGTAGAAAAGCCCGTGAGTTGTGAAGTGCGATCTGTGATTAGACTTTTACAGGGAAAAAACGACAAGCCAATTGAAATGGATAGTCTTCTTTGCATAGTGTACGGAGGCCGAATAATGAGATAAAGTGGAGTGTGGGAGTAGTTCATTCTGTTTAAAAATAGCCACAGGGTTCACGGTAAGGTCCGCAGTGTCCGGCCTAGCCTTTTGACCGCTAAACTGTCGGTAAAAATCAACGAAAACATTCGTAAAAATCGTCGATTTTCGATTACGGATCTCTCGCTACACGTGGCTTGCAACAAAGCCCTTTGACAGTGACGCAGAATTGCACATTGGTGTAAACAAGTGGTTAAAATGTGAGGCGGCATATTTCTTCATACAAGAAATCGAAAAGCTTGTAAATCGTTATGAGAAACGCCTCATTTAAAATAGCAGTGTATAAAATAGCTATGTAAAATGTAAAATAGCTATGCAGAAAAATAGTTTAAGAGTGTGCCTTCCAAATACATATTAAAAAACTTTGTCGAGTCACTAGGTTAATATTTCATATCAAAACGTGATTTACTTTCTGGACAGGATTGATGATCAGTGTGACCCCGGAAAGTAAATTTAATTGCAAAGAATCTAACTAAATAGATCATTTACCGATTGGCTCCAGATGATAAAATAAACGGAAAAATAAAGCCAAAGAAAAGAATAGTTAAGCCGCCAAAATATGAAAATCGGTAATGCCTAAAGATGAGAAGAAAGGTATCTTAGAAAACTAAGTGAAGAGGATGAAGACTTTCCATTAATATTAGACAAAAGTAGTCCAAAATTTTAAGGGAGAAGGCCAAATTCTTCTCATTAAAAAGTAGCTTCACTGAAAAATTGAATCTTCTACCATCATAAAGCCATAATAGGTTAACCACCAGAGAAATCGAATAATTCCAGAATATCTGATAACAGAGGTACAAGATAACGAACGAGTTTACAGTTTGTGACTAAAACAAGAACATTTTAGCATAATTCCAGGCCTTTTAATTGCCCCAAAAAATCATAAATAGAATGAGGTTAAAAGACACGCCAAATAGAATTAAATTATCCCATCTAACTTGAGCTTAACAATATAATTGGCCATTAAAGACCAAATGAAATTATTTGTCGGTGATAGTAACAATCGCAACAATAATTATTCACTTAGTCCTGCCATTTTTGGATCCTCATGACAGGATGTGAACCAAGCATAGAATTTTACAACGAATGAATGAGACGATGCTTAGGACTGAAAAACCACCCGTGTGCCAATGAAGAACATAACGAGGAAAAGCTTTGTTTTCCTGCTTTCGCAACGAAGATATTCCCCTGAATTCATCGGAAAGTTACACCATTATCAAAGCCCTGTTTTGATATTGGAGTATAAGGGAGATACCAACGTTTTGAGCTTATGATTCTCATAGACTCGCAATGCAATCGAATCAGCTGTGTTATCATGAATTTTTCTAAGCCGTATATTCCCAAATACAACAAACTATAATATCGGAGGAAATAAGGGTTGAAAACTCATATTTTTAAATTTAAAATCGATTAACATTTTATCCAGTATTCAGCCGAAGTTTACAGTGGCGTTATAGTAGTAGTGGTATTTAGGGAGGGCGACCGAGAGCTAAGGTCATTTGCGCCATTAGGGATTGACAGGAAAGGATGAAGGGTGGAGAGGAATATTACGTTAGCATCAACCTACTCTAATGAAAGGGTCCAAGGGGTCCGCAGCTTAACGTCCCATCTGACGGACGGCGTACTCACCCAAAATGATCTCCACAAAACATCTCAAGTAGGGATCGAGATACCACTGAAAAATATTCGACGCCGCCGGGATTCGAGCCCCTCTGGGTGAAAAGCCAGTACGATAGCCACCGCACCATCTCGATCCCCGTGGCTTTGTGTAACACGATGGTGTAACCGAATCGCTACGCCGATCATCGGCTCGCCGATAGTTCTTGGTTTCCAATTTTCTCTTCAACACTCTTTCCCGTGTCCAATGACCCCTTCCATTGACGCCCTCTTTATCTCATGGAATGTTACCCACACTCACCTTTCCACACAATAATCACTACCTACCTCAACCATTGTAAAGTATCCCGAGTGATTTTCCCTTTCTTACTCTTACACTATCCACCCATCTTATGTTTCGGTCATGAAATGACTTCCGACTTACATTCGCCGGATTTCTACAAAAAAAATGCAATTACCTCCCTCGCTCTTAAGCGTACGTGACGAATACCCCTCACACCCTACCCTTGCAATGCCCCAACGCTCTCATATGTCACATTCTGTGCTCTCTCGCTAGCAAGCCAAACCCTTCCTCCTTGCCATCCCCACCCCTTCACCATTGTCTGACGAAACCAAAGCACCTTGAGAAGGCCATTTTGATAGAGGTATAAAAAGACTGGCCACAGTTGGTCTGACTATCATTCACACGGCTCCACCACCGACTACCAGCAGCTTCCAATCTCAACATGATCTCACAAGTATGTACTACTGCCATTACTCTTGCCTTGTATTTTTAAATGGTTTTGATAGCAATATAATTGTATGCCGATCAATGGAAGGTAGATGACGTTAGACTTTTGATAAGGATAAATATAACTTGTAATGATCTCACGTTTGTCTTTTCATCTAAACAAACTGAAAATACCATATTTTAATTAGATAGCTTTATGAATGCAAAATTAGTAATAAATCGTATAATTGTACTGCACCGCCAGGTTTACCGTCGTTGAACTTTACAGGTGTTTAGTTTCTCAACATAATATCTTGAGGCAACCCATGGAAAATGAAGGAAATTGTTTTTCCACTAACCCACATTCTCAAAAACTTAGCATATCATATTTTGCATTACCTTTAGTAATCCATTTGGTGGAATAGAATCCACCCAAAAAGCGTCAATTTAGGTTCGAATAAATATTTCAGAAGCGAAAAGGATTGGATCTACATACTTTATATCATTTGTTTTCTAATATTATGCATTTACCATGATAGTTTTTTTAAATTGACAATGAGTTACAAAAAGCCAGCTTCAATTGACCAAAAAATCATCAAAATACGAAAAATCATTTATGTCAGTTTCTGAAACTTTCTCCGTCCCAAACTATACGATTTCAAGCTAAACCACAACACTGGGGATGTAACTATCTTAAAAAAGAATTGATTCATATCATAAATTTACCAACGAAAGATGATTAACTACATCCTAAAAGTGAATATTTTTATTAACTGAGTTTAAACGAAATGTTAAGAGTTTGACAAAGATAATAATGATTTAACTTGAGGAAAACTAGTCGAATTGTGAGAGAGGAAAACTAGTAGCTATTGAATCAGAGTCTTCGTAGATTAGAGTTTTCTGAAATAAGTGTGTAAAAGAAGGATGGAGAAGGTTAAGTGAAATGAAAGTAAAACAAATGAGGACACGGTAGGTTTGAGCGGGAGGTGCGGGGATTTTTGGGAGAAATCATAAGGAGGCAGGAGAAATGGATTCAAATCATATTGATTTAAAGAGGGGTGTTGAAGACCGTTGTGTGTGTGTGCGGGCATATGGATATGTAGCAAAGGCTAATACACCATGCTAAAATCTAACGATTGAACATTTTTTCCAAAAGGTTCTACTATTCATTGGCCTTGCAGCCTCCGGTTTAGCCCTACCTGGAGGACTCCACGGAGGTGAAGGACATTTGGATTACTACGTAAGTTACAGAATAAATAATTTTGCTATTGCATTAACATCAATTATTAAATGTCAAACACCACTAGAGGAAAACAGCTGAAATTCCATTCCCAATATGTTTTCATCTATATATTAATATTCAAACTAGATTATATAGCAGTTTATATGGACTAAACGGCTTTGCATAAAACAAATATTCACAAAAATAAGTACACTTTATTACATTTTCTTTCAAAATACAATTTATTATTCCATTTTTTTAGAATAAAAATGTGTTTAACAGCACTTCTTTATCCATAACCCCAGGCTCACCCTAAATATAATTTTGATTATGGCGTGAGTGACCACAAAACTGGAGACATGAAGAATCAGTGGGAGACCAGAGACGGCGACGTAGTCAAGGGAGCTTACAGCCTTCATGAAGCTGACGGCACCGTCAGAGTCGTTGAGTACACCGCTGACAAGCACAACGGATTCAACGCAGTCGTCAAGCGACAGGGCAAGGCAGTGCACCCGCAACACTACGCTTCACACCACGGAGGATATGGCGGTGGACAACTTGGCGGCTATGGCGGCGGACACCTCGGCGGCTACGGCGGTGCCCACTATGGTGGTGCTACCTCCTACGCTAACGGCAACAACATCGCTATTGGACACGGAGTCGTCGGTTACGGTGCCGGCGGATACCACGGTGGTGCTGGAGGCTACGGTGCTTTCGGCCACGGTTACGGAGGTGCTCTTGGAGGCGGTTACGGAGGTGCTCTTGGAGGAGGTTACGGAGGCGGCTACGGTGGCGGCTACGGTGGTGGCTACGGAGGGCACTTCGGTGGTGCATCATCCTATGCCAACGGCAACAACATAGCCCTGAGCCATGGAGGGCACCACTACTAAGTCATCTTCTTCAAAATAAATGCAATAATCGATCTGAGACACAGCATTCTCCTAGGACTATACCGGTCATGTCATGTCGCACAGGCCATCTGTTCACTAAAATAGATGGCATGTAATTAGCCTAACCCCGGCTTGGCAGGCAACAAGTCATCGATAATGTAGGCTGCCAGAGATAATGCCTATTGTTATCCCTCATTGTTCGATATCGTGGTATTTATCATCATTCATGAACGTTTTCATCAGCCAATATGTGTATAATAAAAGGTTGCATAAGAAAGAAGTGATTTTTTTATTAACTAATTCTTTAATTATAGTTTTACATTCAACCTTTCGTATTCTACTCCACCGAACTTCGTGTATGTTTGTGAAGGGCATAAAAATATTTCTAAGCCACACGTACATATTTGTTTAAAAATAAATCTAATTATATTTGGTTAAGAATTATAAATTCTCTGATAATAATGAAACTTAGTTCTTAATTTTGAGACGAAGGCAAAACACATGAAAAACTATAACATAATCAAATGAAAACAGCTGATAATATATTCAATGTAAACAAAAAAATAAACTTTAATCACATCAACATTTTCCAAATATCCTAATGTTTGTTACTCTTAACCGAAAGGTTTAATTGATTCCTAGAAACATTAGTAGTTACAAGGTATTCGGAACAACATCTGACTAAAATAGAAGTATCTCATGATAAGTATTGAAGTGTATTATGCAATGAAATTACTTTTGCACCATGGTGGCAAGCGTTGTAGAGTATTTAATGACGCATATAGATAAAATATTCGAGAATGAGTTTTTTTGAAGTTATTTCTATTTTTCAAGGTTTTTTTTTCTTTTCTGTCAGTGAAAAACTCACACCCTCTCTCTCAAACTACTAGTGCCCAAATATTAGCGAAACACATACGCTGTCTTCATAATGAGGGTGACAGATTCCACGATTGAGAAAAGCAGATTCCAATTATGTCCCACAAAATTAACCTCAACCTCAATAATAAGACGCAACTATGACGTTTATACAAGTAATTTAACCAATGCTGCATTGACGTAAGGCCCCCAAAAATATTAAATCACCTGTTTTATTAAATTAAATTATTCAATTTAGCTAATCTTTGGAAATAGGATTCCTATATAACGAGACATTTACATGTCACGTACTAATTCCTCCACTAATAAGCGCTCATGGAGATGTAATATTAATATCCGCATGGCTTATTTTGTAAATCACCTCCAATTTTCGTAGTTTACTTTTTAGCTATGAAAAATTTCAAATCTGCATTTCATAAATATCTGTACTATTTTTGGGAAAATGTATGCCTTTTATATGAACAGAATATCAGAGGTTGCTAAATTTATTATCAAGTTACCATGTTTTTCAAATAAAATACTGATTATCTGGATTTCATATCCGTGACCATAAATCTTGAGTGGATTTAAATTATGGTTTGACTGAGTTCTTCATTTTTCCTTCATTATTTCGTGCGGCGATAATAATAAAAAGTCGTAACATGTACCATGTTCAAAATGATGCGTTTCATAGTTTTAAAATATTCAGGTAAAATTGCATTGGACCAGGAATACTTGAGCAACGTTCTTTAATGGACACTCTCTGATCGATGTTAGAGTAAAAACAAAAAGGTGCGTTTAAATTCCGAGGTCTCCTATTTTTTTGCCAATCTATGCATGAGAAAGATGAAAATTCTATTACCTCTCTACACAATCTCCCTATATATGCACAATTTTGACAACATTTAATCTTATCTTTGGAGGAACAGTGAAATTAAAAAAATACCATTGGTTTGATGGAAAATTAAAATAATTTTCTGCACAGATTTACCAATAAAATTTAATAATTTAGTTTCATTAATAACTTGCTCCAGAGCGAAATATTACGCTGAAAAACTTTTATAACAGAAATGATTATTTATTTATTATTTCAATAAAAGCTGCAGTTGAAGGTGTTTTCAAATGTTAGCCCAAAAAACAATTGGAATAAGACCAAAGAGATTTTTTTTATCGTAAATTAGAAAATAAATCGGTGCTTCTAGATATATTTTAAGGAAGTTAATGAATAATTTGTATGTCGGATTGAGAGGAGTTCCATGAAAAGAAAATTATTTGAGTACACAGAGAATATATAGTTGAAATGTGTTAAGAATGTGCATTAGCCATTGAAGTCATCCACACTGCGCTTTAAGAAACTTCATTTTCGAGCGACTGAATCATTTATATGTACGAGAGGCACCTGCTTAAGACGTCCACCATGTTGATAAAATTGTTTTTGTAGGAGTTACCTGTTAGCAGCCTGGCTGGCAGGTTCACGTATTTTTCAATCAAATGAGCATATTATTATTATTGGTATTTTGCCATTTATTATAGGTTTTGAGTGGAAATGGACTGGACAAACATACACTTCCTTAGCTTTCTTATTAAAACCCAACTTACCTACTCGCACTATATTAAACTGTTCTTCGATTCCGCATACGTACATCCTCCCTTCCATCATTCCGTCCAACATGCTTATCCCATTTATTCCCTACCTCTTTTACCTCAGGTTCTCTCCATTGCAGTCTTTACATCACATTACCAATCAAAATTCTCTGCATCCTCTTTTCCTATTTCCTTCACATCCCGGAAAATCCCCTGTCTTCCCAGACCGTTTTGAGCGTTTCTTTGTTTCTTTGCATACGCATTTCAGCGTTTCAGCTTCGCCCTCCTGGCATAGTATTATAGTCATTAAAAGTAGAATTAATTCAGCAAAGGAAATGGACGGATACGCATTGATTAAAGTTTTATACATAGCCAAATGCTCAAAATAGTGAACGAAATACCAACGCAATAATTCTTAGCCTAGGCTAAAAAGCCTCAACATGACACCATACAAAACCATAAACCCCTTAATTCTGATGACTTTTTACCCGCCTTTATTCCGACCAACGTGCTTATTCTCTCCCGTCCCCTACTCTGATTGCCTAACAATCTAACTTCTATCGTATTCTTCATCCCCCCTGCACACTAATTTTAATAGCGTCCTTTTAATTTCACGCAACACCTCTTATATTCCAACTATGCATATTTCTTCCTTTCTTGTATTCATTTCCATTCATATACTTTTTCCATTTTTATCCAACTTCCCAATTTATTTTTAAAAATATTTGAACATATAATTACAAGTTTCCTGACTACAATCTCTAATTAGAAATCTAGATTAATAACTGTTGATTATTATCTTTTATTACACGTTATCTACCAGTTAAGGTAGTTTTTGGATTGACCCAACTACCAAATAATTATCTGGTCTTTCCTACCAAAATACAACTTGACATCTCATTCTACAAGAAGCCTCTCATCCCCTTATACTTCCATTCTTCCACCATTCCGTCCTCCTATTCTATGCCTGCCTCTTCCTCGTTTGAATAACAATGCCCCAAATATTACAGTCTTCATCATACCACTGCCATTCAGTATGCTTTGCATCAATTTTTCTCCTTTTGATTTCTCCCAGCAATGCCTTTTCTTTCCCCGCCAAATAAAGCACTTACTCATTTGATTATCTTTCTGTTCATTTCCTTCTCCATCTTTTCCACATCCACATTTCTAAATCCTCCAATCTACGCCTATCATTCTGCTTCAATGACTATGTTTCCGCCCCATATATAACTACGATCCATAACAAAGATTTAACGAGCATTTTCTTAACATCCTTATAAAACATTCTGTCATCAATTATTTCACTCTGTCGAAAGGTTCTTTGCCTAACCAAATTGTTGCCCCAATGTCTCTACTACTTTGACCATTTAGGTCCTAAACACTTCCGAGTCACGTAAACTGTTCCACCTGCTCTACTTTTTGCTCTCCTATTTTGACATTTAACTTGTCCTTTCTCTCACTGTAATAACATAGACCTTTGGTTTTATTTAAATTTATTCACGTTCCATACCTAATGCATTTAATGTACAAAGCATTCAGTAATTCTTGCAACCTCTTGGCTGACAGACAAACTAAGGCTTACTCTTCAGTGAAATAATCAATTTTATGAATTCCCCGCCGAATTTCATTTCTATCTATAGTCCTTCCCATGCCTATTAAGTCATTTACTCCACACATACGTTGAACAGCAAATGTGTCAATGGACAACCCTACCTTACTCCCCTTTCTAACACTTCCCGTCCGGGCTGACTATCCTCCACTTCTACCTGAGCAGTTTCAAACATGCTCATACATATCTCTTTTCCCACAATTCTATTCCTACTTTCCGCAGTATATTCATTAGTGTTTCCCAACTAACGCTATCAAAATCCTTTCCGAAATCTACGAAACAGGAAATACGTCCTGATTGTATCCTATATTCCTTTTGATTAGTGATTTCATTACTGCAATGGCATCATGCCATCACCTATTTACGAGTAATCTCTTTCCCTGCTCTCCATCTTCGTGATGAGGATCCTGAGAATCACTTCAGCTGCGTGAAAAATAAAACTTCTTTGCCCTGACATGAAATGGTTTTACTTTTTTTGGTATAGGAACTAATACTCATCTGACAAAGTCTCCAAGGCACGTTTTTCTCTTATATATGCTACCAATAAGTCCATAAAAATTCTTACTCCCATTTTTTCCTGAATCTTAAAGTAGTTCCGGAGGAATTTTGTTTACCCACAAGGCCTTATTTGCGTTGATTAAGCCTGGATCTAAGTTATCTTCATCTACGTCATACTCCCTTTCTATGCCTAATCTTGCGGGCCTTAGAAGTTCTTGGCCATACAGTTCTTTTATTTATTCATTCCATTTCTTTTGAATCTTTTTTGGTTCCATAGCATTTTACTCGAATTATTTCTAATTTGTAAAACAGAATTTTTGCTTCATACAATACCATATTGTTTTAACCTTCTTGTAAAGCGCATCAATTTCATATCCTATGCACTGCGTCTTTCACAACGCTCATTATTACATTTTTACCCTACTCAATTTAATATTTTATTATACGAGGGTCATCCGGAAAGTAGTACCCGTTCGTGAAATAAAGACACAAAAGTAAATATTAACAAACATAAAAAATTTTATTTGAAAGAGGATACTTTAAACTACTTCTCAACATAATCTCCAAGCAAATTAAGGCATTTGTCATAACGTGTGACAAGTTTCTGTATTCCTGCTGCATAGTCCTTCGCCGCCAACTCATTGAGATACGCGAGGGACCCATCTTGCACAAATTTTTGCATAATGCAGATGGTGTTTAACAATTTCATGAACAATTGTTCGAGAAACATTGGGAAAATGCTCACAGATGTCATCAATTGTGACGCGCCGATCGTTCCTCACGAATTCGTCAACTGAGCTCACCAGTTGGTCTGTAATGACAGACGGTCTCCCCGAACGCTCATCGTCGTGTGTGTTCCCCCTCCCCATGTTGAAGTTGCGACACCACCGCCGAACAGACGACTCGTCCATTACATTGTCTCCATACACCTCCTTTAATTGGCGATGAATATCACATGGGCGAACGTTTCTTGCATTGAGGAATTTAATCACTGCCCTCACTTCACAACTGGCGGCGTTCTCAATTTTTTTAAACATTGTAAACAATCACAGAAACAACACAGGCAATGCTAGCGTCACGCAACTTGGCTCAGAGAAGGCAGACAAGCCACTGAAGCTATCTGACCTCGTCCAGCGGCTACTCGCGTCGTCAGCACTTCATGCGGCACGAACGGGTACTACTTTCCGGATGACCCTCGTATGTTCTTCCTTTTACAAAATTCTGTCGTTGTATTCTTTCATATTCTTCTCTCATCTATCTTTCTAATCATTTCATCCGTATTCCATGGCTTCCTTCTCCTTTTTCCATAAACAGTTCCTAATTTCTTTTGCGGTTTCCTAAATCCCTTTTTTTGATATATTTCCACTTTTCCTCAGTAGCACTCAGCTCAGTTCCCTCTCTCATGATTTGTTCTAAAGTCTGCTGATATTTCTTTCTTGTCAATGAAGTTAATGCAACAGCCTTCCATTTCCCAATCCACCTCCCCGCCTAATATTTTTGTATAGGACACCGTACTTCATAGCCACTAAATTTTATACACCTTTTACATGTGTAGTTCCTCGCGAAAAATTCTCCTCACGCTGCAGTAACTAAAATCAGTTTCATCCATGATCATTCGGATACTTGCTCTTCGGTCTAATAGTATTTATAAGCCCTCCACATTCTTCACTGTGGTATTCTTTTTAATGTGTGATAGTCATTCACTTCTTGGACCGTCAGTAAGGGACATGTAGACAGATTGAAAATTCCTTTTCCACTTCAACAATGTGTCATTACCATAAATGGGCTACCATTTTCAAAAACATGAGTCATTTCACTGTGGATTTTCAAGGCGCTGTAAAATTTCAAATTAAAAATTTATATCACCCTGTCAGCCTTCATCTTTTGCATACTGAGCGTTACCATTGTGTATGTTCGACTGAATTAATATGCGTAATGAAATATATTTAGATATCTCTGTTATATTTTGTGATAATTACTTAAAGTGATGCCTCCACAGAAGATTATGCTAATGCTCTAAATAACATTAAAAATTTAAGTCGTAATCATACAAGTGCAACAAAAAGTTAAGGAGAACAATGTAGATGTATTATACATATGATCGATTTCTGTAAAAACCAGGTTCCCACGGGGAATGTATGTAATTTTAAGTGCTTTTTAGAACATAATCAAAAGGAAATAATGTATTGTTGAAAATGGCTTTATTGTTTTTCGAAGTGTTCTCCATGATAATCAATACACTTTTGCATGCGTTCGAATTAATTTTCGTAAAACTTTTTCCACTCCGATTGAGGTACCTCCAAAACTTGGTTTTTTGATGCTTCAACGGCTTCTTCAGGCGCCAAAAAGCGTTGGCTTCGATCTTTTTTCTTGATAAACGGGAATAAAAAGAATTTATTTGGTGCTAATTAGTTGATTAGGGCTGTTTGGAGGATGACCCACCAATTCTATGAGTCAAATAGGTACTTGTTTCAGGCGATCTGTGAGAGCTTGCATTGTCATGATGAAGAATGATCCTCCGTTACCGCTTCTTTTTTCGTATTTCACCAAGCAATTCAGGCAAAAAAATGCTCATGTACCATTTCGAATTCACTGTTCTACGTTGCTTTAACGGTACGGTTGCCACATGCTTAGTAGTTTCGAAGAAACAGACGATTATTTGCTTCGATGTGCTTCGTGCATGAATCGCTTTTGTCGGATTTGGCTATCTTGGAAGACCCACACAGTGGATTGCTGTTTTGTTTCGGGCGAATTTGCAAGACACAAGATCCGTCACTAGAGTGTACAAGTTATACGCATACAGCTTTTAATGCACCACGATTTTAGAAGTTTTAAGTATAAATGTAAAGCAACCACTGGGTAATAAACTTCATTGTAGTTATGAAAATATTGTTTGTACGTGATGTGGACGGCATTTTGTACGTGATGTGGAAGTTTGTTTGCATGTGATGTGGAAGTGTCATTGTATGTCAAAATATTTTGTCTCTTATCTGTTTTAATGTGTCCGTGTGTAATTTTCGTTGTAAGAGATAACTTTGACAAAACTTGACCGTTGCCACCAGGAAAATCTCCTAATTGCAACCTAATTGTGTAAATAAAAATTATATTTTTTTAGCATTTCTTCGGACCAATTGACACGAGCATCTTTTTGAGCTTTTGTCAAATTATACGGGATCCAACGCGAACACATTTTTTGTCGCCATTTACCTCTCAGAGATATTGTATTGTTATTTTGAGTAGCTGACCGCTCAAATCAGGTTGTTGATGGATCCAATGGTTATAACTTATTCACAATCAACTTGGTGAATCTCTCTAACACTTATAAACCCTAATTAAAAAGCTAACAATTTTTCAATAGCACGAAGAAATGTAAATAAGAATATTTAAAACAAGAAATAAAAGAATAAATCATTTACTGATAGTTAATAATTAAAATAATAATTGTTAGTTTAATAATTGTGCTTAAATTATAAATACTAGCAACATAAAAAATCAAAATGAACCATGAAAGAGGTCATTCAATCTTAAATTAAAAACATTAGTTTTGAACCTGAACAAATATTATGAAATATTTCAGATTAACTTTAAATCATATTTACCTTAAAACTATCCCGTATGAATAGGTACTGATCGGTAATATACATGTAAATAGCAGATGGAAAAATGAGTTGCTCTTAAAATCTGAGACACCTAATGGCTCTCTCGCGTTTGGGAATCAAAATTTAAGATTCATCTTTAGATTAGCGTATGAAGAGATACTCAGATAATGTCTTAAAATAATTGTGATTTCAGCATTTAAGGTTCCTTTTTAATTAATAGAAAAACCCTCATCAAAAGAAAGGAAACCCAAAATGTTTCGTAGAAGGCCCTTAGTTGTTCTCATAATACGATGGGTTGTTTAAAATACTCAAATCACCCATGCTTTTTGCGATAAGGGTATTATGCACTGTGATTACAACACGCGTTCGTCACGGTGTTCTTCGCACGCACCCGCTTTCATATTTCCAATTTTCACCCTAATTCTCCATTAGTGCAGAACCCTTCCATTATGCCGCCCTTTAGTATTAAGGAATTTTATCATACTTGGTCAAACAAAATCCTCTCTCCGTTCAACCTCACTTCATCCAGGAGACTCCAACCATTTCCCTTTTTTCAGTTCGAGAGGGATAATGGATATAAATAAAGGCTGTCGCAGTAAGTTGGGATACACTTCTCAGGACACAGTCAACAAGCAACAGAGCCAGCAAGCACTCCATCATCATGATATCACAGGTACTAGAAATTTCACAGTATTAATATGACCACAAGCGGCGATTAACACAAACTATTCAGGGTAAATTAAGAGCACCAGAAATGCGAATGAAATGATCATTACATATTTTTTTACTATCATTAAACGTGCAACCATAGAACTTTCAATGACAAAATTGAGCTCAGCGTCATCACTAAGCAAAGTTTTCCATGCCATCGAATTCAACAACAATCAATTAGTTACAAAATTATTATATACAGTCTTGGAATTTTCAGTGATGTGAAACTTTTTACTCACGAACAAGTGCCCAATTCACGTGCAAAGAACTGTTTATCGTATCCAATGCCACCATATTTTAACAACATATCAAATAGATTTTATATAAACGGTTAAAATCACTATAGGATAGTGAAAAGACATCTTCTTGGTAAAAAAATAAACCAATCTACGTTAAAACGGAAGCAATTCTCCAAAGAAGATTCTTAGCCATTAATTTGTTACCAAAACGTAAATAAATTCATTTTATAATTGTTTTAAATATTTATTAATTGTGTGATATTCATTTTCTCCATTCTCTAGAGCATACTCATCCTTGGTCTCGTGGCTTATACTTGTGCGTTTCCCGGAGATATTCACGGGGGCGAAGGGCATTTGGACCATTACGTAAGTAAACAGAAACCAAAGTAGCAACATACTGACAGCTGATAAAGGCAAATTACATTGATTATGATATTTTTTTCATTTCCAAAACTGTACTGGAATTATGAATTAATGCGATAACCCACTATTTAGTTTTTCATTCTGGCCAATAAAGTTTTATAAACGTCGAATAAGATGTAAAACTTTGCTTTAATGAATATGCTTCCTTGAGGAATTACATCAGTCTAAAACTACCATAGGAATTCATAAAACTGTGGAAAAAAATATTTTTAATATTTATTCCAGGCTAACCCTAAATATAATTTTGATTATGGCGTGAGCGACCACAAAACTGGCGACATGAAGAATCAGTGGGAGACCAGAGACGGCGACGTAGTCAAGGGAGCTTACAGCCTTCATGAAGCTGACGGCACCGTCAGAGTCGTTGAGTACACCGCTGACAAGCACAACGGATTCAACGCAGTCGTCAAGCGACAGGGCAAGGCAGTGCACCCGCAACACTACGCTTCACACCACGGAGGATATGGCGGTGGACAACTTGGCGGCTATGGCGGCGGACACCTCGGCGGCTACGGCGGTGCCCACTATGGTGGTGCTACCTCCTACGCTAACGGCAACAACATCGCTATCGGACACGGAGTCGTCGGCTACGGTGCCGGCGGATACCACGGTGGTGCCGGGGGCTACGGTGCCTTCGGTCACGGTTACGGAGGTGCTTATGGAGGCGGGTTCGGAGGCGGCTATGGTGGCGGCTACGGTGGGCACTTCGGTGGTGCATCATCCTATGCCAATGGCAACAACATAGCTCTGAGCCATGGAGGACATCACTACTAAGTAGTTTCCTTTGAAACGAATGTAGAATCGATCTCAGACACAACATTCTCCAAGGAATATACCGGAATATTCCTGAGGAAGTACAGTAATTGTCTGAGGCCTCTGTAAGAGATGGCATTTTATGCAGCATATCCCTAAGGACGAGAGAATGGATTACAGCGTAATGGTAGAGAAGGCGCGAAATTGTGGAGAATTATTTAATTTATTTTGAAATAAATAATTTTATAAAGTTTCTTTCTTCCGATAAATGTTTGGAAGAACAAAATAAATTAAAGCTTAAATCTTTTCCGAGTGATCTTCCCTTCATTGGCTCCCCTCTTTGATTGTCATTCCCACATATTTATTATTCCTTAGGATTTGTAAGATATGTACGTATATTTCAATTATTTACAATAAACGAATGCATCAGAAAACCATTATTTTTTATGAAAGCCTTCTCAATGCGATTAACGTCTTTATGACTTGAACGTAAACATTATTCCATCTTTATTTCCTAAGCATAACCTTACTGGATTAAACTAACTCTAATTGGACTAATTTCAATAAAATAACGAAATTCTATCGCAAATAATTTGGCATTTCTCTTTCTAAATATGCCAAAGTTTTGTCCAACCCTCGATAATTCACTATTATTCATTGGCATGTTATTGCAGAAAAGTATTGATTATGCCTTTAAAAATTTATCACAACTATTAAGATATTTAAAGCAGTCCATATTCTGCTTTTGCATTATTTAGTACAAAACTCGGTTTCTGTAAAATATGAAAAGCATATAGCAAATATCTCTCTCAAAAAATGTATCATATACATTGAACAAATGAATAAATTAAGGCGACATCATAGAATTATTATTACCTCTTTTAAAAAAACGTCAGTACTCTACAATGAAACGAATATTGGCATAAATGTACATCAAGTAAGAAAAAATATGACAGAAAATTCATTTTCCAACAACCAAACTCCAGTTCACCCTGTCGTGAGGGATAATGGATCTTGCCTTGTTGATATGAAGCCGCAAAAAAGAATTATTACCCAAAACGAGAAAAAGGGAGGGCTCGGGGATTCTTCCTTAGTGTGAGAAGGGTTTTCCGACCCCAAATATACCATATCAACCTTTACCCATTTGAGACATGAATAGCTTAAAAAACTCAAATGTGGAAAATCCTACGGTAGTGTTTTAGGAATATTCATGAAAAAATGGCATGCCTCCGATTTATTATACCTACGATCCAGATTGAATTGTAAAGTGTTGATCAGTTTGTCGATACTTACAAAAATGATATTTAACAATTGTGATATACATTAAAGTATTTTGTTCACACGACACGGGTTTCAACACATCATATCATCATCACGTGAAGCATTCTTAAATTTTCATTCCTACACCTAGAAATTGGTATATGTCATGTTTGAAGTGGAATTGCATAATTTAGCATATTTATAAAAAGTTCATTCAACACTGATGCTGATGGTAATATGGATAACACTTTTATTTTTGTTTTGATTTAATTAGGCCTTCTTGTATAATTCTCTTCATTCTTTATTTAAATATTAATTGTGGATTAACGCTTGGTTTTTTAGTTACTCACCACTTAATTTCCTCTGAATCATATATATATATATATATATATATATATATATATATATATATATATATATATATATATATATATATATATATATATATATATATATATATATATATATATATATATATATACCTCCCCGGACTACAACCTTGTAATAATTATTGCTCCTGGTAGGGTCACCCATGCCAGATAGGTGGAAGGTTAGGAGCCAGACGAAAGGTAGTCCACGCAGCGTCTGTTCCTCAATGAGGCGGCTGCAATGGCGTCTGACCCCAGTGGGGCGGCCAGTACGTGATGGTGTCACGTTAAAAACACTATTGAGGAAGGCAACGGGAAACCACCTCAATTATCATTCCCAAGACTAACATGATGGACTATACAGATATTTTGGGTCCTGGCAACTACGGGGCTCGGCCCAATCGGCCGTGTGTCGTGCCCGGCAGCGGGGGAGGCAAGGCTTCCGCGGTCGTCATCCCACGAAACCCTTGCAAGGGAAAACCAGCAGCAGCAGGACAGAAGACCCAGAAGAAGAAGACCAAATTAGTTAGAATAGGAACGTGGAATGTTAGGACAATGATGAGGACAGGGAAATTGGAGAATGTTAAGCGAGAGATGGAAAGGGGAAAAATAGATATTTTAGGTCTATGTGAGGTGAGATGGAAAAATAGCGGGCATTACTGGAGTGATAATTATAGAATAATATACAGCGGCGGGGACGAGAGCCAACGAGGGGTTGCCATAGTATTAAATGAAGAGGTAGGAAGAAGCGTAGTCAACATAGAGCAGGTAACGGATAGAATACTACAAGTAAAGATAAAAGCAGAGCCGACGAATTTGTTTATTATTCAGGTATACATGCCACCGAGCAACCATAAGGGAGAAGAGGTCAATAGGATAAACGATCAGTTAGAGGACATTATCGCGTGTGTTCCTGTAGGGAAACATATGATAGTGATGGGGGATTGGAATGCGACGGTAGGCGAAGGAAGAGATGGTGATGAGGTCGGGGACTACGGTTTAGGCACGAGGAATGACCGCGGGGAGAAAGCAGTTGAGTTCTGCAGGAGACAGGGGTTAGTCATCACCAACACTTGGTTTAGACACCACAAAAGACGCAGGTATCGACGCAGGGAAATGCCAGGTGACTCAGGAAGATATCAGCTAGATTATATCCTGGTTAGACACAGGTTTAGGACCAGTGTGATGAATTCGCACAGCTTCCCGGGAGCGGATGCGGACTCTGACCACAATTTAGTTGTTATGAAATGTAGAGTCCGTTTCAAAAAGATAAGGCAGGGGCGGCGAGTTAGAAAATGGAATGTAGAAGCATTAAATGGTTTGAAAAGAAAGGAATACAAACAGGCGGTAGAGAAAATCATGGAGGATGGTAAAGGGCTTAGTACTATCGAAGAAAAATGGGAAATGATCAAGAAAGGGTTGTCTAAAGCCGCAAAAGACACTATTGGAACCGTTAACGCTAAAAGGACTAGGAAACCATGGATCACGGATGAGATGATTACAAAGATGGATGAGCGCCGAAAATGGAAGAATATAAATACAGAATTAGGCAAAAGGAAGTACAAAGAATTGAACAATAAATTATGGCGGGCAACAAATAAAGCGAAAGAAGCATAGTGAAGGACGCAGTGCGAGGATATGGAAAGTCTGCAGAGGAAGGGTGAAATCGGTGCGCTGTACAGCAAAGTTAAATCTTTATCGGGAAGTAAGAAAGGAAGAGCTATGCCAACAGTTAGAGATAAGGCGGGTAAGGTAAAAGTTGACTCAGGAAAGATCCAAGAGAGATGGAAGGGGTATATAGAAGAACTCTATAGTAAAGAACTCAGACCAACACAGTTAGACATTGAAAAAGAAAATGACGTAGAGGAAGACAGCTTAGGTCCAGGCATACTAGACAATGAGATAGAAAGGGCATTAAGGGAGATGAAACTAAATAAGGCCGTGGGGGTAGATAATATTCCCGCGAAACTATTGAAATGTTTAGGAAAATGTGGGAGGAAGAGGCTATATGGGCTCATTCGTAGTATTTATGAGGAAGGTATCTGGCCAGAAGACTTTGTGATATCAGTGTTAGTTCCTATTCCGAAAAAGGTAAAGGCTACATCTTGTGAGGACTACAGGACGATAAGTTTGATATCCCACGCAGCTAAAGTTGTTCTCAGGATCATAAACAAAAGGAAAGAGTGTAGGGCAAATGATTACTTAGGGGATGATCAGTTTGGGTTTAGGAAGGGGAGAGGTACGCGTGATACCATTGCAGTAATGAGATTATTAATATAGAGGAATATAGAACACAACCAGGAGGTATTTGCCTGTTTCGTAGATATTGAAAAAGCGTTTGACAGAGTGAATTGGGAAAAACTAATGAGTATATTGCAGAAAATAGGAATAGACTGGAGGGAAAGGAGGCTAATCCGCAACCTGTACATGTCTCAGACTGCTCAGGTGCGGGTGGGAAACGGGGAGTCAGGATGGGCAGTGTTAGGAAGGGGTGTAAGGCAAGGTTGCCCATTATCACCGTTGCTGTTCAACCTGTATGCAGAGGAAATGATCAAAGAGGCATGGGAAGAACTCGAGGTAGGAATGAAAGTGGGCGGGGAATTCGTAAAATCAGTTAGGTTTGCTGATGACCAAGCTTTAGTTTGTCAGTAAGCCAAGGGGCTGCAAGCATTGCTGAGTGAATTGGAAATTCAGTGCGACAGGTATGGGATGAGAATCAGTATTTTGCGATATGCAATTTGCGGTTATGCGATTTTCTAGGAAGAAAAAGACCAAGCTTAACATTAGAGTAGGACGGCAAAAACTAGAGCAGGTAGAACAGTTTACTTATCTCGGTAGTGTTTTGGACCAACACGGTCAAAGTAGTAGGGACGTAAGGAGAAGAATTGCGCTGGGTAAAGAGGCTTTCACTAGGAGGAGAGAGTTGATGACGGGGACGTTGAGTAAGGATGTTAAGAAAAGACTCGTAAAAATTTTGATATGGAGCGTAGCTATGTACGGCGCGGAAACGTGGTCATTGAAGCAGGAGGATAGACGTAGACTGGAGGCTTTTGAAATGTGGGTGTGGAGAAGAATGGAGAAGGTGAAATGGACAGAGAAGAAAACAAATGAGGAAGTACTTGGTATGGTGGGCGAAGAGAGGGGTTTGTTGGGAGCAATCCTATGGAGGCAGGAAAAGTTGATGAAGGGGGTGTTGACCGGCAGTGGGATGTTGAAGACTGTGATAGAGGGTAGAATGTTGGGCAAAAGAGGAAAGGGAAGGAACTGGATAGGGATGTTGGACTGGATGAAGGGAGGAAGAAAGTACTCAGAGATGAAGAGGGACCTGATATAGAGTAGGATGATGGATTTTGTGATTTGTTAGGAGTAATAAAATGTTGGTTTGGTAGTTTTGTTCATCCAAAAACCTACCTTAACCGGTAGATTACCATAAAATATATATATATATATACATGTGTATATATATATATATATATATATATATATATATACATACGTAAACATAGATATATATATATTGAAAAATCGGATTGTGTGACCTTCTTTCATAAATATTCCGAAAATATTTCAATTGAATTCCAAGGTTTGAGATTTTCGAGGGGTTGTTATATTTTTAGGTAACCTACGAGTTGAGGTTGGTTTTGGATGGACACATCTACCAAATAAATAAAACCTAATATACTACGCCACAACAGGCACCTCTTCATCTCATTGTACTTCCATCCTTCCTTTCATCCCGTCCGACGAACCTATTCTATTCCTGTCCTTTCCTCATGTTCCTAACATTCTCCCCTTTATCACAGTCTTGAACATCCCACTGCTGATCAATATGCTTTGTATCAACTTTTACTGCCAGCTTATGATTTTTGCCAAAATGTCCCTCTCCTACCCCACCATACACCATTTTCTCATTTGCTTTCCATTCTCTTCGGGTAAGTACCTTCTCCATGCTTCTCCAAACTACCATTTCAAAATCCTCCAATCTATGCCTATCTTTCTGCTTCAATAATAAGTTTAAACTACTTTTTTCCCAAATTTAATCATTAACTTTACAAGTCACCTTCCATTCAAATTTATTTTAGCGAATAATATTTGTTTTATTAAAATTAAATATATATTTTATTTCATTTATGTATTTTAGTTATTTATTGGATCAATTATTGTTAACACACCGCAATGTTGTATGCTTGAAATCGTACAGTATAGGGCACGGAAAGTTGCAAGAAATCAAATAAATAGTTTTTCATGCTTTGCTCAATTGAAGTAACTCATAGTAATTTATTGAAAATATACGATATCGTAATACCGTAATCGAAATCGAAATCTCGTAAAATTAGAACACTATTGAAAAAAGAATACCAAAAGAAATCTAATTATCTAAAGTAAATAGACATACACCTAGTATCCAATCCTTTTGGCTTCAGCAATATTTACATATAGGGCGTGGTAACATAACTTCCTTTTTTACAAAACACATTAAATCCCATTTTGTAAAATGAAATATTTTTATTATCTTTTAATATAGGCACATATTTAAAGTTTTGTGTCACGCAGTTTTGAAAATCAAATCTGGTGGGCGATGCCAAATTAGACATTGTCCAATCGAGGCAAAGTCCATTGTACATTCATATTGTAGTTAATATGATGATTATATTCCTGTCACACTACCTCTTTAAGGGAAAGAAAGCCAGTATAAGGATATAAATGCGCATGCAAACTGGTAAAACCAGGATATCTGAACGAACTGAAAGCTTAAATGAATAGTTTTACATTTAAGAATAAAGTTAAAGAGTAAAATTATTTGACCTAGCTACCAGGGGATTAACTCACTCTGAGTCTGTATAAAACAGTATTCCAGTGGAGTCTGAATTGCATCCACATACGCAATTAATTTACGAGTAAGTCCTTAGATTCAAAAACACGGAGAAATAAAAAAACCGTAAATAAATAATACCATGGTTTGCGGCTGGTGGTAATTCTCTTACGTTAAAATGCAAAAATTTCAGATTGTAAAAATCATTCGCCTTGACTGGGATCCAGATCCCTCAATATCCGGTCGAGTGCTTTAGCCAGTTTAGCTATCGAGGCGTCCTCTTAAACTCTGAAATTTTGATCTGGGTTCGGAATCCAGCCAAGGCGAATAATTTTTACGCTCTGAAATTGATGCATTGAAATACACATTAGCGGATGACTCCGTTAAAAGTTACTGTTGCGGCATCTCCCACAGTTTCTTTGGAAATTTACGTTAAAAGGTTCAGACTAACTCGAAGTTTACAGGGATATGTTCCCTTTCAGAAACCACCAAACACACCCGATGTTGTCAAAATTAAAATGCAAACAAAATGCAAAAATAAATAATAATAATTACTCTGGTACTTATGCACTAAGGGGCGTGCTAGAAAGTAACACTAATGAATTTGTAGCGCATACACATATGGACGACGTACCATTATTTTGCACAGTAGAGACTAGTCTCACACAAGAAAAGCACGAACCTCAATAAAAAGGAACATTCTAAATCATATTTCATGTTTCGCCTGCTGAGAAGCTCTTCAGTGAACTAAGGTTGATTGCAGCATTGATTATTTCACCCTTAGTATTTTGCATGAGTGAGACTCAAGACCCACTGCTGGGCTGGATGAATAAAACGAGACTAAAGTATTTTTTTCTTTCCCCGCATAGGCTAGAAAAAATATATATTTATAATATCTGGTGCATTCTTCATAATATAGCCCGGTATATTGCCCTTTAAATTATCCGTACTAATACGCGCAAAATGCCAAAGTCGTGCCTAATGGAGTATACACTATCATCGTATCACTTCTGTCCATTATAGTGAAATATACATACTTACAAGAATGCAATTTCACAGTTCACTAATGGATCAAGACAGCTAAAGTTAGGATTATAACCATATTCAGGATATGCCAATATTTTTCTATAACATTAATTGAAAATGTTTGAAATAAAGACATATTTTACTTCTTTTTAGAGGTTAACAAATCGAAATGCATTCAAGCGTATCGTTTCATTCGGGCGAATTTTCTGCATGAATTTAAAAAGGTGAGATATACATAACACTACGAAGAAGAAACATTTTGTTATCAATTGTTGATCTGACCTCATGAAACTTAATATTAGACAAAACACTTTGACGCAGTCCGTGTAGAAAAATGTTTTTGGCTTGCATTTGAAAAAGAAGAGGCAAAACTCACTTTGGGTCAGCGTAAGGGGACACACATGTTGCGGTTAACACCATTACAATAATGGTGATCATTCTTGTCTAAGTGCGTTGAAATACGACTTCCAGAATGGAGTTTTGAGGAGTTGCAGGAAAGACCACGAAGAAATAAAACCGGGAAACTCGTAGTCTGAACAGCGGTGTTATTCATGCACCGCCGCATTCATGAGCTTTCGAAGCAGCAATGACGAAGTGGCAAAATTAATCGAGGATGTGACGAAAACGACTTCCACTGGAACAAAACGAGTTTTATCGAAATGGAGGGAAAAGGATGCCTTCTAATTGAGCTATCATCAAAAGTTGCACTGGCCGTGAAATTACTGGTAAATGTATCACCATGTCGAATCGGAAGTTTCGTTTATGTCTCTATCGAACACAATTGTGTCATATGTGATTGCCTAATTTTAACAAATCAATACATTTATTTGATAATCTAATTCAGTTATTTTTCAGTCAGCTTTAAAATTGATTCCAGTGATGATTCATTTTTATGATGTTATAGCTGTCATTAAAAGACTCGACGAACGTCTTACTAAATGGTTTGCAGTGATGTTGATGGTTTTGTCGATTGGACAAAAGCTCATAGATGCTTCATTCATCCAATATTTTTGTTATTGTAAACTTATATATCCGGATTCGAGAATGGTTATATATACCACCTACCATATGCAATCTGATAATCCACAGTGCAGGCATTGCTCGGGAAGTATCCTCCTAATCAGGCAAATAAACATCAGAAGAAACTTCGGGGATCAGGAATGAATACATACAAAGATATAGGGATCAACAAAACGGCAAATCTAGAAGATTGACAAAAAATATAGATCCGTAACGGTAAAGTGCTTTGAAGATACGATACTTTGATTTTCACCGTTTCAGAGCCCCCGAATTAGATTTTTCTATTTAAGTAGGGGAACGTCCATATGGCTATTATGAGTTCCAACACTGACTCCGCGGTTAAAGATTTCTCTGACGATGATTTCATCAACGAAAATGCAATTTCAGTAACAATTAATTGGTGTATTTTTGACGCCTGTGCTTGTAATTATCTTACATGTAAAGAAGTGAGAATCTGTTATTTTTTATGGATTTATTACAACGAAAATATCGATAAACTGAACAATCTGACAGCTCTTTTATGAGATAACGTTTAACTATCATCTGAATTCCTGGTGACCTTAATTGATACTAGCATATATCTCTATTATTTAGTTCCAAATCTGTAGGACAATTATTATTAAGTCAGAATACTTCAGAAGCCCTAAGCAAATGTACTTTAGGGCCATTAGAGTTTTGCACGAGTAACAATTTCCGCATAACACAGGGAGACGATTAGTGTTCAGTAAATTAATACTGCATGAATTATAAAAGATAAAATGACCATAGAGTGTGATAAATAAACTGGTATGAATTTTCACTCAATCACAAAATTACACTTTCATTCCAAATCCTTTTGGTATTTAGTATTTGGAATTTAAATGACAAACAAACAATGGTTTAAAGACTTTTAGTTGATAACGAATAAGCGTTTTTCATCATTTGATGTCACATAACTAATGCTTATACCTACCTATTATGACTGTTTCAGAGGCATAAAGCAGTTGAGGAAAAGGTTCAACTGAAATTAAACCCATTTTAAGAAATACCAGTAACTAAGAAAATTACGAATTAGACCTTAGTTGGGCGATTCGGAGGAAAATGAACACGGCATTGAACAAAGGGCTATAAGGCTAAGAATGCATAGGCAACTTAACATTTGCATGACTGTCCCTGATTATAAAACGAGGAATAATTCAGTTTACTTCATATTTTGCTGCGTGATTGCTTAATGCGATCGTTACGGTGTTTTTCGAACGCATCGACATCTAGATTTCCAATCTTCACTTCAATTTCCTCTCCCTGTTCGCCCAGAACCCTTCTCTTGTGACGCCTTCTTTGTTACACGGAATTTTATCAGTCGTATACAGTCAAACGAAACCCGTTCTACATACGCACCCCCCATCCCCCAAATTCCTGTTATCTCGGAAAGGCCATTTGGCCGAAGTATAAATAAGGGTCATCATCGAGGGTTGACGCATCATTCTCAACACATCGTCAGAAGCAGTCACCACCATGATCTCACAGGTATAACAATTTCCATTCCCTTGATCTTAACAGCTGCACTTAATGCAACCGGATATCAGCTATAGGTACATTCATTGCAATGTAGGAAGACTTCATAAATGCTCATATTAAAAATCAGTACTCGAAATGAGTCAAGCTTCGAAGGAATGAGACTTTTGCATCCAAAAACGTTGTCAAATTCGCGTGCAAGAAAGGGTATTTGCAGCATTGCTTACATCCTAGGACACATAAGGAAATCATTGCTAATGCCAATTGCCAAGGGCTATCACGGTAGGCATGAGTACGGTCAATGAATCCTCGGGTCTATATTTTGCTGCAAAATAGACTGATGATCTTTTAAAATTTTCTAGTACGTAGTAGACTAAATACAATTTTTTAATTTCAATTGCCTCTACCTGACTTAAATTTGTTGCCATGATTATATCATATTAAATTAATCTATAATAAATAATATTTAGCTTAATTACATGTAATCGTTTCTATAAACAGGTATTTTTGTCAAATATCTATATTTTCATGCAAAATAATCGGGACACGTGTCACATAAATATTTTCTTCTCGTCTCTTTGTATCACAAATTAAATATATTAAACGAAAATGAACGAAGTATTTGCGATTAATCGTCAAATTTTACAAAATATAAATCAGAAATGAAGGTGCATATATTATATGGAGGAATAACTTCGTGCAACTAAGGTAAAAATATTTTTCTCTCAAATTTTCATCCTTAGTGTACTTGTTTATCAACTTACTTACGACGTCTACTTGGGTAGTTTCCTACAGACTTGTGAAAATAAAATTTAGGCAAAAAGAAAAAATGTTAAAGATGAATATTGCGATAAAAATCGAGGATATAGTGATATTTTTTTCCAGAATTTGACAACTTAGTTAATATTATCCGTCAATAGACACGGGAATTATATTTCAACAATCGTTTTCCATGAAGATATTTAACTCAGTGTTTACTCAACATTTTTTACATTCCAAGAAAGAGCCTTTAGGCATTTACGCACATTAATATATAACGATAGCATTCGTGGTGGCAATGTTTTCCCTAATATGTATTATTGGACGTAAATGAAAAAAATAAACTAAATGCCATTTACAAAATAAGCTCTCTCCTGACGCAGCTACTAATTTTAACTGTACCATCTTCAATCTCTAGTGCATTCTGTTTGTTGGCCTTGTGGCTTCCACTTTTGCATATCCCGGAGGACTCTACGGTGATGGCGGGCATTTGGATTACTATGTAAGTGAAACAAAACATATGTATCTATGTTGCAACAGTAAATGCGCGTCATAAAGTTTAAAAAAAAGTGCTCTCATCCAGATATTCAAATATCTCGGAGAATTTTTTTATGGCTTGAATAATTCAAAAAAACGTTGCTTGAAAATCTTAAATCTTGAGTAATACTTGGCCTCAAAAAAGAATGTTTCGCATAATAATGTATTCACCCGGAAGTTTATATAGAAACTTGCGACAGCGTGAGAAAGTCACTACCGATATAAGTAGATGATACAATTACCTTTTCTATGCCACATGAGGTTCCAAAAGCAAATGGTACCCAATAAAACACAGAATTAAAGAATTGTCAGGTGTTATCAAAAGTGGCGACCTGGAGTAGAATCCGGACCCTGAATCAGTAGGATATCACTATGCTCAACATATTATAAACCCCCCCGAATTAATCACAGGAATTTGAAACAAACCGACTACCTTTGATTTCATTTCATTTTATCTCATTGATTTAGCAACGTGAAATATTTAAAACTTTTATTACAGGCTCACCCTAAATATAATTTTGATTATGGCGTGAGCGACCACAAAACTGGAGACATGAAGAATCAGTGGGAGACCAGAGACGGCGACGTAGTCAAGGGAGCCTACAGCCTTCATGAAGCTGACGGCACCGTCAGGGTCGTCGAGTACACCGCTGACAAGCACAACGGATTCAACGCAGTCGTCAAGCGACAGGGCAAGGCTGTTCACCCGCAAAGCTACGCACCAGCTTTTCACCACGGAGGATATGGTGGCGGACACCTCGGTGGTTATGGCGGGGCTCACCTCGGCGGCTACGGCGGCGCCCACTTTGGTGGCGCTACCTCCTACGCAAATAGCAACAACATCGCCATCGGACAAGGAGTCGTTGCTTACGGTTCCGGTGGATACCACGGTGGTGCTGGGGGCTATGGTGCCTTCGGTCACGGTTACGGAGGTGCTTTTGGAGGTGGCTACGGAGGTCATTTCGGTGGTGCGACATCCTACGCCAATGGCCACAACATTGCCCTGAGCCACGGAGGCTATCATCATTGACTCCGCGTCTTATGAAGATCAATCATCTACAATAAAAGATAGATGTTATTCTGATCATTCTTTTAGTGACGACCGGAATTTCCACAGCAGAAAGTCATAGATAATTCATTTTTATCTTCCAGACTTACTGATTGTAATCGCCAAATATTTATCGTCCCTAATGATTTGCTCAAATAAAATCTTAACTATAAATTAATGCATCAGATATGTTTCTTTGCTATGTCTAAAAAGAATAATCAAACTATTCTTTTAAAAATATCTTCGCAAATTTCGTTGGTATTTTATAAGTATGCCCACAAAAGCTTGGCTGCAGTCCTATCAATCCTTAGTACATACGTATAAATATTTTATAAATTTCCCCTTGATGTCCATGACAATCTTTTCCAGAATTAGCGATGTTTCGGAAAGGTAGTGAATAACATCACACTCTACCCCATTGCACCATACCTTCTATTTAATAGCATATTAATAAGAATATATGAATGAAGGGTCTTTCCTGTTACGTTTAAATTTTGGTACTGTGAATTTCACAATTTAACCCTGCATTTTCCAACAGTTTCATTAACGGAATGGAATTACGGTAACGAATCACTGCTTAAAGTACATTTAAGTTTAGCATTTGGAGTACAATACATAATCTTCCGAAAAAAATCGCAAAATACTAACAACCTAATTCAAGTTTGTATTCCATTAAAAACAGGAGCATACATTTACTTTGAGCATTTATCATAATGATTATTTAAAAATTAGAGACATTATTGCAATAGTTGTACTCGTGCTTTAATCCAGGTTTCTGCATTAAAATAGTCAAGTACTGATACATAATCAGTTTAATTCAAAATAAAACGTCTACTAAATTCTTTGAGTTAATGACATACAGTACTTACGGTATCCATTCTTACAGGACCTTTCATTTTGTTATTGTATTCCGTAAAATATGGTCATATTTCTGATACACTACGCCACAACAAGCCCCTCTTCATATTTTTGTACTTCATTCCTTCTTTTCATCCCGTCCAACCTCCTCGTCCTATCCCTGTCCTTTCCTCGTTTTCATTTATTCTCCTCTTCATTACAGCCTTGAACATCCCACTGCTGATAAATATGCTTTGTATCCATTTTTGCTGCCAGCTTATAATTTTTCCAAAACCTCCCTCTCCTCCTCCACCATACATAGCAATTCCTCATTTGTTTTCCATTCTCGCCGGTAAAGTACCTTATCCTGCCTTCTTCACAGCAATATTTCAAAAGCCTCCAATCTACGTCTATCATTTTGTTCCAATCATAACTTTAAACTACTTTTTTCTCAAATTAAATCCTTAACTTTGTCGAGTCAGCTTTCGTTTAAACTCATTTTGGTGAACAGTATTCGTTTTCTTGAAATTAAATTTGTGTTATCTTCCGTTAATATATTTTAATTCTTTATTGGACCAATCCTTTTAAACACAGTTACCGCAATGTTGTGGCTTATGCCTTAAATCTTACAGAGTAGGGCACAGAAAGTTACAAAAAACAAGTATATAGTTTTTCATACTTAAGTCAATCGAAGCTGGCTTAGAGTAATTTATTCGTAATATGTGATGTCGTAATATCGTAATCAAAATCGAAATATTGTAAAATCGGAACAGTATTGATTGAAGCATACTGTGAGAAACCTAATGACCTACATTAAATAGAAATGCGCCCAGTATCCAATCCTCTTCGCTTCAGAAATATTTATAGGGTACGCCAGCATTACTTCCTTTTTTCAAAACGCATTAAATCCACTTTTTTAAACGAAATATTTTAAATTTTTAATTAAGGTATATATTTAAAGGTTTATGTTACACAGTTTTGAAAATCAAATCTTTTAGGTGAAGCCCCCGATTGTCCATACACTGAATAAAATGATTTCTGGCGTTTGTCATGACCTTTACCAGCAAAACTGGAGGTGTGTCGGCAATTTCTGCCCAACAGTTATCCTTCAGGTTCTGCACGGTCCTTTGATGGTCGAAATCAACGCTAGATTATAAAAAACCACACGAAAAAATCGCAAGAGGCCAAATCTGAGGAGCGAGCTGGGAACTCCAAATCGTCCCTTACTGAAATGCGGCGCCCTGGGAAGTGTTCCCTCAATACAGCAAGTGTGATCGGTTGTTACATCCTCTTGGAACCAAATTTCCCCTAAGTCTAGTTGATAAAGTCGTGGAAAATAAATTCCTTCAAAATGTTTACATAACGCCTGAATTCACTGTCACTGTGATCTCATTTTCTTTCAAAATCCAGGGACCAAAAATACCGTCTGAAGAAATTGTACACCACACTGACTTGAGGTTAATGCAGAGGCATTATCTGGAATCTTAATGGAATTATCTGGAATCGTTGTCTGCCCAGTTTAGCGTGCTCTGTTTTTTGACATTTCCACTCACATAAAAATGGGCATCATCACCGAAAGACACAAATGCATCCTAAGTAACGTTTTCGATAAGAGCCTCACATGCGTACCTTCGAGAATTAAAGTCACATTTGGAGAATTCCTGCACAATCCCCTACTTGTAAGGATTGTACTGAAGGTCATCGCGAAGAATTCGCCTCCCTGAACGATCTAAAGTCCAAGGGCTGACGCATACTTGCGCGCAGAACACCATAATAATTGCAAGATGACAGCTCTCATTTCCTCATTGTTTTTAAGTGATCTGATAGGCCAAGGGTCTCCAGTTATTCATCTTGTCCCACTCACGATTTGTTTTAAACATAGCAATTCATATAAAAATTGATTTCCGAACCGGCAAAAGGGCCCAACGGGGGTTCATTGACATTATTTCGGAAGGCCCGCAGGGTTGCAATCACAGAATATCCGTTCAAAAAGTAAGCCTCGACGGCAAACGCACGCTCTTCACACTTTTCCAACACATAATGGCGACTGACCGGGGTGGGGGTAAAAACTGAAAAATAATAACATTTTAAGTTCCACTACACTTTATTTTAAAAACGACTGGTGTCTTCGAATGACGAAATCGTGTTATTAAGAAAATAAAAATCTGTGTAACTTACGAAGTTATTATTATTCATTTTTCATCATTAAGTTCCGTCAATCATAGCCGAAAACCAAAGAATTCATCATGGAAGAAAACCTTTTGAACCCCGGTTGTCAAATGAGACCACTCTTACCTAGCTAGAGGGTTTACAACTTGATTGGTGCACAATTCATAAAAGGAAATTATGTTGTTGCATCCTGTAACTGAACCTATATTGACGCTTCTTGTTGGGTTGATCCCAATTTACTAAAGCGATTATGACAAGGGATGGAATATGCTACAAAAGAAACAAAACGAGCGGAAAGACTTAAATGAAGTGCTCGTGAAATTGTCGTAAATATGATGATTATATTCCTCTAACAATGCCTATTTAAAGAAAAGAAAGCAAGTAAGAGGTTACAAGGAGATATATGTACGTAAAAACTGGGAAAACTAGGATATTTGAACGAACTGAAAGTTTAGATAAATAGTTCTGCATTTGAGAATAAAGTAAAAGAGTAAAAATTTATAACCAACCTACAAGGAAATTAACTCACATGAGTCTGCATGAAACAATATTCTATTCATCCACCCACATAATTAATCAAGGAGTAAGGCCTTTGATTAAAAAACACGGAGAAATAAAAAATCGTAAATAAAAAAGATTATGGTTTGCGGCGGATGGTAGCTCTCTTACGTTAAAATGTTAAATGGTTCAGACTAACTCGATGCTTACATGGAAATATACCTGAAAAGGAAACCTCCCCACCAAAAAAGAAAGTGGAAAGCCACCAAACAAACCCGACGTTCAAAAAACTAAAATGCGAATAAATTGCAAATATAAATAATGCTAATTACTGTGGTACTGTTACACTCAGGGGCGTGCTAGAGATTGATACCATATTTTGGCACATTTTCTTATGAACTACGTACCTTTGTTTTGTACGATAGAGACCAGTCACACACAAGAAAAGTACGAATCTTTATAAAAAAGAGTACTCAAAACCACATTCCAAGTTTGGCATGCTAAGAAGCTCTTCAATGAAATAAGGTTTATTTCAGCATTGTATAATTAAATGTATAGAAGTCGAAAATGTATTTGTTTACATGAGTGAGACTAAAAATCCGACCTTCTGTAGGGCTAGACGGGAAAAAACCAAGACTAAAGTAATTTTTTCTTTTTCCGCATAGGCTCGAGAAAATATACATTCATAATATGTAGTGCATTCACTATTTAGAACAATATATAACCATTAAATTATAAATACTGATGTGTGCAGCATGCCAAATGGAGTATGAACTAGCGTCGTATCACCTCCGTCGATTATAGTGAAATATACGTACTTTGAAGAATGCAAATTCACAGTTCACAAATTGCAGTTTTCAAGACAGTTAAAGCTAAGCTTGTAAACTTTATTCATTATATGCCAATATGCTTTATAACATTAATTTCAACTGCTTTAATGATTTTGTAAGAACAGACAAATTTTTCTTCATTTTTGAGGATAAAAGATCTATATCGTTTCGATCGTATCGTTTCTTTCGAGCGAAATTTCTGCATGAATTTAAAAAGGTGAGATATACATAACACTACGAAGAAGAAACATTTTATTATCAATTGTTGACCTGCCCTGATGCAACTCAATATTAGACAAAACACTTTGACGCCGTCCATGTAGAAAAATGTTTTTGGCTTGTATTTGAAAAAGAAGAGGCAAAACTCACTTTGGGTCAGCGTAAGGGGACACACATGTTGCGGTTAACACCATTACAATAATGGTAATCATCCTTGTCTGAGTGCGTTGAAATACGACTTCCAGAATGGAGTTTTGAGGAGTTGCAGGAAAGACCACGAAGAAATAAAACCGGGAAACTCGTAGTCTGAACAGCGGTGTTTTTCATGCACCGCCGCATTCATGAGCTTTCGAAGCAGCAATGATGAAGTTGCAAAGTTAATCGAGGATGTGACGAAAACGACTTCCACTGAAACGAGTTTTATCGAAATGGAGGGAAAAGGATGCCTTCTAATTGAGCTATCATCATAGATTGCACTGGCCGTGAAATTACTGGTAAGTGTATCACCATGTCGAATCGGAAGTTTCGTTTATGTCTCTATCGAATAAAATTATGTCATATGTGATTGCCTAATTTTAACAAATCAATACATTCATTTGATAATCTAATTCAGTTATTTTTCAGTCAGCTTTAAAATTGATTTCAGTGATGATTCATTTTTATGATGTTATAGCTGTCATTAAAAGACTCGATGAACGTCTTACTAATTGGTTTGCAGTGATTTTGATGGTTTTGTCGATTGGACAAAAGCTCATAGATGCTTCATTCATCCAATATTTTTGTTATTGTAAACTTATATATCCGGATTCGAGAATGGTTATATATACCACCTACCATATGCAATCTGATAATCCACAGTGCAGGCATTGCTCGGGAAGTATCCTCCTAATCAGGCAAATAAACATCAGAAGAATCTTCGGGGGTCTGGAATAAAAATAAACAAAGATTTAGGGAAAATTTAAGTAGAGAAATGTCCTGCTATTAACAAGTTCCAATGCATTGACGCCGCGGTTGAAGATTTCTCTGACGACGATTTAATTTAAGCAAATTCTATTTCTGCAACAAAGATTTGATGTGTTTTGACACCTGTGCTGGTAAAATTGCCAATTAAAATAAGTGAGAAGGTGATTGATTGCAAAGAATTTCGATATACTGAACACTCTGGCAGCTTTTCTTTGAGAGAATATATTACCTTACTCCCTATTCCTTGTTACCCTAGTGAAGACAAGCATATTATTCTATTATTTAGGCCCAAATATGTAGGAAGCTAATTATCATTGAAGGATAAGTTATAAACCTCTAAAGACCTAAGTTAATGTTCCCAAGTGCCATTTGAGTTTCCCATAAGGAACTATTTCAGTGTAACACAGGGAGACGATAAGTGTTTAAAATTACTTTGTTAAAATTATTACTGCATGGATTATAAAGGATGAAAAAGCCGTTGAATGTGAAAAATTGGTATGAATTCTCAACAAAATGCAAAATTTCTCTTTTATTCCAAATCCTTTTGGTATTAAGTATTTGGCATTTAAATGACAAACAATGGTTTAAAGACTTTTAGTTGATAACGAATCAGGGTTTTTCATTATTTGATGTCACATAACTAATGCTTATACCTACCTATTATGACTGTTTCAGAGGCATAAAGTAGTTGAGGAAAAGGTTCAACTTAAATTAAACCCAATTTTAAGAAATAAATGTACCTAAGAAAATTACAAATTAGACCTTAGTTGGGCGATTCAGAGGAAAATGAACACGACATTGAACAAAAGGCCATAAGACTAAGAATACATAGGAAACTTAAAATTTGCATTACTGTCCATGATTATAAAACGAGGAATAATTCAGTTTACTTCATATTTTGCTGCGTGATTGCTTAATGCGATCGTTACGGTGTTTTTCGAACGCAACGACATCTAGATTTCCAATTTTCACTTCAATTTCCTCTCCCTGTTCGCCCAGAACCCTTCTCTTGTGACGCCTTCTTTGTTACACGGAATTTTATCAGTCGTATACAGTCAAACGAAACCAGTTCTACATACGCACGTCCCACCCCCAAATTCCTGTTATCTTGGGAAGGGCATTTGGCCGAGGTATAAATAAGGGTCGTCATCAAGGGTTGAGGCATCATTCTCAACACTCCTCTACACATCGTCAGAAGCAGTCACCACCATGATCTCACAGGTATAACCAATTCCAATCTGTTGATCACAACAGCGTAAGAGCTATTGTAATTATTTCCCTTAGTACTATTGTATTACCCTGGTAGCATTGGTAATTAATGGAAAACAACTAACTAAATGCCATTTACAGAATAAGCTCGAACCTGTTGCAACTACTAATTTGAACTCTACCATCTTCAATCTCTAGTGCATTCTGTTTGTTGGCCTTGTGGCTTCCACTTTTGCCTATCCCGGAGGACTCTACGGTGATGGCGGGCATTTGGATTACTATGTAAGTGAAACAAAACATATGTATCTGTGTTGCCACAGTAAATGCGTGTCATAAAGTATAAAACAATAAGTGCCCTCATCCAGATATTCAAATATCTCGGAGAATTTTTAATGGCTTGAATAATTTAAAAAAATCGTTCCTTGAAAATCTTACATCTTGAGTAATACTTGCCCTCAAAAAAGAATGTTGGCATAATAATTTATTCACCCGGAAGTTTATATAGATACTTGTAGATAAGATACAGCCAACCTAATATTAAGGCGACAGCGTGAGGAAGTCACTGCTGATATAAGTAGATGAGACAATTACTATTCCTATAACGCATGAGGTTCCAGATGCCACCCTAAAAACACTGTATTGTCGAAAAAACCAGAAGTTACGACATGGAGTAGAATACGGACCCTGAATCAGTAGGATATCACTGTGCACAACATTTTATAACCCCCCCTGAATTATTCAAAGGAATTTGAACCAAACCAACTGCATTTGATTTCATTTAATTTTATTGATTTGATAGCGTGAATCAATTAAATTTTTATTACAGGCTAACCCTAAATATAATTTTGATTATGGCGTGAGCGACCACAAAACTGGAGACATGAAGAATCAGTGGGAGACCAGAGACGGCGACGTAGTCAAGGGAGCCTACAGCCTTCATGAAGCTGACGGCACCGTCAGGGTCGTCGAGTACACCGCTGACAAGCACAACGGATTCAACGCAGTCGTCAAGCGACAGGGCAAGGCTGTTCACCCGCAAAACTACGCACCAGCTTTTCACCACGGAGGATATGGTGGCGGACACCTCGGTGGTTATGGCGGGGCTCACCTCGGCGGCTACGGCGGCGCCCACTTTGGTGGCGCTACCTCCTACGCAAATAGCAACAACATCGCCATCGGACAAGGAGTCGTTGCTTACGGTTCCGGTGGATACCACGGTGGTGCTGGGGGCTATGGTGCCTTCGGTCACGGTTACGGAGGTGCTTTTGGAGGTGGCTATGGAGGTCATTTCGGTGGTGCGACATCCTATGCCAACGGTCACAACATTGCCCTGAGCCACGGAGGCTATCATCATTGACTCCGCGTCTTATGAAGATCAATCATCTACAATAAAAGATAGATGTTATTCTGATCATTCTTTTAGTGACGACCGGAATTTCCACAGCAGAAAGTCATAGATAATTCATTTTTATCTTCCAGACTTACTGATTGTAATCGCCAAATATTTATCGTCCCTAATGATTTGCTCAAATAAAATCTTAACAATAAATTAATGCATCAGAAACTTTTTTTTATAATCGTGTTCAAAAGGAATGATTAACCTATGCTTTTATGAATATCATCGCAAATTTTGTTGGTATTTCAATATATGCTCACAAAGGTTTATCTGCAGTCCTAACAATCCTAAGTAAAAAATACTTTATAAATTTCCCCCTGATGTTTTAGATAATCTTTTCCAGAATTAGCGATGTTTCGGAAAGGAAGTGAATAACATGGCACTCTACCCCATAACACCATACCTTCTATTTAATAGCATATTAATAAGGATATATAAACGAAGGGTCTTTCCTGTTACGTTTAAATTTGTGTACTCTGAATTTCACCATTATACCCTGCATTTTCCAATAGTTTCATTAACGAAAGGGAATTACGGTAACCAATCACTGCTTAAAGTACATTTAAGTTTAGCAATTGGAGTACAATACATAATCCTCCGAAAACAACAGAAATAATAAAATAATAATAAACAATAATAAAAACTGATTCAAGTGTGTATCTCATTGAAAACAGGAGCATACATTTACTTTGAGCATTTGTCATGATGATTATATAAGTATTAGAGATATTATTGAAACATATTTACTTGTGCTTTCAAAAAGGTTCCTGCATTAAAATAGTCAAGTGGTCATACATCATCAGTTTAATTAAAAATAAAATATCCACTAAAATCTTCGAGTTAATGAGATACCTTCGGTATTATTTCTCACGAGACTCGCTATTTTGTGATCGTAATCCGTAACATATGGTCATATTTAAGTTTACCCAGCCATTTACATACGTACTAAGTTTTTATTTGAACTGTACATTGATTAGTCAACATCTGCCTCCTGCAGCAGTTTCTAAGTTTTTCTGTCTCTAAGTTTTGCTTTCAATGTCTGATGTCATAGATATACCACCTCCCAGACTGAAACTCTTTGTCCAATACTTCCTTGTTCGCAATCATATCTTCTTCGAATACTATAGAGCCTAGTTTAATGGGTACCTAACATTAGGAGCTCTTTCCATCACATGTTATGATTTTTCCGAGAGGAATATCCCCGCTCGTTTTCCGGGTAAGAAATATTTGTTTTCGATTCCTATCTACCGTTATCATGGATTTCAGGTTTTCTCAACTTATTACATTGATCCACACCCATTATTCATAAGGATGCATGAAAATTTTCTCGCTCCACTACTACTGACATATCATTTGCAAATTTAAGCCTGTTAATTTCTTCCATATTAGCTTGAAAAGTTATAGCGTATATTTTAACTGATAAATAAATATTGAATAATGCAGGAGAAAGCCCATTTCCAGTTCTTAATTGTATATTTTTATTTGTTTCTTTTTATCTTCTTGCTCTAATTGCTTAGAAGAGACTTGATTCGTGTGCATCATAATGGATTTGCAATGCAACATTATTTAAAACTGGAAATTGAGACATTTTGTCCCCTTTCGACGTCGTTAATGGCAATATCAAAATCCTAGATTCATTATTCCATTTCCAGGTTTTCGAAGGATTTTTACTAGTAGCCCTAAGAGTCATAGTATGAACTTCCTTCTTTATCTGTTAATTTAGAAACCAAATTTGTTTACTAATCAACTAAATACTCGTAGAACCACTTCAGAATCACGTAAACCCAGACTAATTACCTGATGTTTTCTCCTTTATCTGAACCAGCATTTAATGGGGTGACTATATTTATACTCATCTCAAAGATAATCTTCTACCCCTGGGGGAACTAATTCAAACCTAGGAGATCCTTACTACTTTATAAGTTTATTTCTTTTTTAATTCAAATTTTAGCCATTGTTTTACCTCCAATTTGTCACAGTTCCTACGAATTTACTTCTCAGTATAACTGGGTTCAGCTTTTTTTCCACGTAGCTATTATGCATCCTTAAACCTACTTCCCCAATTTTCCTCCCAAAATAAAATCCCACGATTGTTTACTATTGTAAAAAATGTTTTCAGGGAAGTTGTTTAGGTGGCATCATCAGAAAAGGTGCATAAAAAAATTAATGGCTCTTGGCAGAAATACGTAAACTTTTCACATAGAAGAACAGTTACAAAACAATTTACTCATGGAAAATGCAAATGTTTCTGAAACCGCAGCAAGGACCTTTACAGATTTTAAAAGAAAGATAAACCGGCCGCAGCTTTGATTTTACCATAAATAATGTAATTATTTACAAGTTTTCCCGCATTACACTTGATCAAAAAAGCAAAATCCCCAAAAAAATCCATATGCAGACATTCTAGCCACTCTTCCCCCGAGCGAAAGATCAATGAGCATTTCGTAATTTTTGTAATGAACAGTTTATGTATAGTAAAGGTCAACTATTTTGTTATTCCTAAGAGTATTGATGACTTTAAAGATGTAAAGTACTAAATTGTCGACATATAGTTTGTATTATTTTCGCTACTAATGTTCCGAAAAGGGACCAGCAATTATCCCTGTATGTAAAATGCGAAACGAATATTGAGTGATTTACGTAAGCTCTAGTGACATGAGTCCAATGTGAGCCCCTTTATAGTCTATCAAGTTAAGATAAATTTAGACTAATAATATGGATTTGTCATTGGATATGAACCGTGGAATATAACATCGCCATAGGACTAAAACATTCTTCAAAACGCAACACTAAGTTCAAAATGGATGGGCCTCCAAAGGTTTCTTTTTTCTGATTCTTCCTTATGTTTCATACGAGGCGTGTTTTAAAAAATAAGGTATCAGGTGGTCTTTTTGTATACATATGTACAAAACTTCCTATAATGCGTGCACTACAACAATTTCATTCAGATGGTACTCACCGCGTAGAATATAGCGAAGCACATCAATGGTCAAACTTATGATCTTGACGTTATTCTATAGTCGTGAAACATTGGTGACAATTATTATTGGTAATCTACCGTTTAAGATATATTTTGGCTGAACTGAAAAGCTGTATATTTCTTTGCCTCTTCTAACAAAACTCAACCTAGCCTCCAACACGAAAACAAACCCTTCTTTACGTCCTCCCTTCCCCCTTCATTATGCCCAACATGCCTATCTTTTTCCTACCCCTTCCTCGCCTAACTACAGCTATCCCCCCTTCAATCTTCCACATCTCGTCCACAATCGCCAGGCAAAGTACTGTGCATCCAAATTTCCTTCCTCTGTTAAATTTTTCGCAACAATTCCTCCTCCTCTCCTTCTTTTAGTGTTATGTACCAAGATGGTCAAAATAGTTTGAATACAAGAAGAACATTTACGTAAGGCAAGGCTGGTTTCAAAAAATGGATAACATGGACAGGTTGAATTGAATGAATGTACAACTCCAATAGCGGTAAACAGTTGGGTTTTACATTCATTCAATATTACTAGCCGTAAGAGCTCATTTCTATTAATATAAACATGGACATGTATCAAAAATATTTAGAAAAAATTGATAACATTTATGGAAGTGGGTCTTGTATGGTTTAGATGTGTCGTAGTTGAACAAATGTTATAGGCACGGGTCAGAAGCTTTATAATGTGGGTGTGGAGGATGGAACATATGAAATTGGAAGAAAAACGACGTTTGCCCATCCACACCATACATACATATTTTGTACACAATGTATCCATAACATGGGTTTCCCTATCCTAGATCACAAATAACTACGGAGTTTTAAATTCTTTACACCTACTTTAGGACTGCCTTTCGTCAGGCTCCTACTCTTCAATCTGACTTGCATGGGACATGTTGCTACGAGTAATTTTTATTGACCCTACTAGCACAGATCTTGTCATCAGCAGACAAATGCCTCCGATATGATACACGCCAAGGCCAAGGTAGTTGACAAAGAGGAGTGGGAATATTGGTAGAAAAGCATCATTTTAGACAAAACTGATTAAACAAGCCTATGGTATTTACAGGCTATATCTCATATTTTTCTTCCTGAACTGCCTCTTTAGTTTACAATAATATATTTACGCATATATGCGTCGAAATTCACGATAACTACTAAGTTCCAGATGCGCTTTATACATAAGGTGCGCGTTATCGATGGGAATATACGGTATATGCTAAAAACCAATATTAAATGAGTAATACCAATTGATGTAGCACTACTAATACCATACTGCCGGGATGAAAACGTCGAAGACTGATAAGTTCTGCACAGAGCGCTGATTATGAAATATATGTATTATGCATACACATTGTGTTTCGACATAATGAGACATTATTATGAGTAAATTGGTTTGGAGTTGAAATGCTTGGAATTTTTCGGGGAAATAAGTCTACCTTCCACTTTTCGCATTCTTTCAATGCTTTTTCGGCGTTTTCCCAACCGACTTTCCAATTTGAATGCAGCATTATATTCATTTGCTCTTCCTTGTGGAAAAGCGACCCTCTTGTATCGGCGAAAAATCATTCCTCAAAGTTTCAAAACACATTGCCACACTTCCAGGTTTCTCTACTGCGTCGCAATCAACGGAATACAGTAAAAGAAGAATATGCAAATGAAAAGGGCTTTCTCATCAACAGCACGGTTATCTGTCAAACTGATTATTACTTCCATAGCCATACGAGTTCTATGGTGCGAAAATTTGGTGTTACAAATCCTCGGGTGGCATTCGTTTAAGTAGAATAAATAGTTATATGCCACCAAGTGCTTATCAGACGCTGCTAAAAATCTTATCGTTCTGAAACAACATTCATGTTTTTCCAATAGGCTGCACAAGCCTATGAGAGTCATGACTAAGGAGTTATGATAAACGAAGAATCGAATAAAACATTTGGGTTTATAAACATTTAAATTTTTAGCAAACAATTAGTTGCAAAAGTGACTAAAAACACATAACTGCAGAGAAAAAATAATAAAAACAAGAAGAAAAATATGAGGACCATTTCTATTAATATTTATGATATGCTAAAAATTACATTAGATTGGGTGAGTGAAGCATGATCAACATTCGTTCTGCATTTTTGCATAGAAATAAACCATGAACGCGACTAAAAATTGTATCTTTGTTTTAAAAAATGGGAGAATTTAAGGAATAAGAAAAGTTCTGTAGAGTATAAATTAAAAGGGATAAAGAGAGTGCAAGGGTAAGAGTTGACAATTAGAAGAGTTTTCGAATTACGTAATTACAGAATTAACGGTTTCAATAATTTTATATTATTCCAACTGCGTTCATAAAATTATTAAGACATAGAGGCGGTTAGAAAGAGGTACGAGAAAGACACTATACATTGAATCCAATCACAAAAAGAGAGCAAACTTTATGTTTTTAAAACGTTGTATTTTAAGAATTTAAACGTAAACATTCTTCCTGAACTTAAAATTATACTCTTGGAATAAGTAGAGATAAAATGATTTATTTTCCAAAAGACTTCTCAGAGGATAGCTGGAATTCATAGATTAATTTAAAATCAATTTGTAGGAATCATAAAAATCCTAAAATATCTTGATTTTTCTAAAAAGCCACATAACCTTACTGACTTTTCACTTTTGAAATATTAAGAAAACACAAATCCAGATATAAATTAAAAGTTGATAACCTGTCAGCAATTAATGATTCTTCCTACTGAAAATGTAGTTTATTATGAAAATGTCTAGATTTTCAAGGATATTCTACATAGGTCATCAGTGAAAAAGAAATGAGGATGAAATACATTTCTTCCACCAAGTTTTTCCGGCAATGCTTATTAAAATATGGAAAACTACTTCAAGTTTTTAAAAGGCGCTTCATCCATTTATGCGGTTTTGTCCAGCGCCGTTGCATAACGAAAGCGTCACGGTGTTTATCCCCAGCAGCGACAGATTTGAAGTTTCACTTTAGTATCCACTCCCCATTCGCCCGGACCTATTCCCTTGTGACGCCCTATTAAAGAATTTCATCTGCCAGACACTTCCAAAAATGTACCCTTCTCCATTCCCCAAAGTCTTGCCTCAGATTCAGTCATTTCGTTAAACTTGCGAAGGCCATCGGACAGAGGTATATATACTGGTAGTCGCGGGGTGCTCCGATATCATTCTCAACATACCTCCACCGGCCAACAGAGACAGCCAACAAAAATGATCTCCCAGGTATGACAAATTTTCTAACATCTATAAAGGTAGTTTTACATTGAAAAACATTAATTAATAGTTTTGCTTTCATTCACCACGTAGAGGAACCTCTGCGCAATTATGGAACTAGCCTACATTCATAGACTTCAAGTATTTCATTATATTTCATTATTGCGAATACCAACCGCTAGAGCTTCCGATACGTCAAAAAGCCATTATTTCCTTAACGCCAAAGTTATTATATTCAGGGCAAAAAGATATTGTCCAGAAACTCATAGCTAAACTATTGCAGTTAAGTTATTGGGTAGTGAAAGCCTTTGTAATCAAGGACACTTTTGGAGCAATGTGGATAGTAATGTAAAAAAAAATTCAAATTTATATTATTTATTTTGTTATGCTCAAACTTATCAATTGAACTTATGCTATATACTCTTAATCATACTTCTTTGAAGCTTCAGTTTGGAGCTAACATTCTCAAACTCCGCAAATCCATATTATTGATTATAATATGGAATTGTTTCTCATTGCTGTTTCATGGCGGATTTTTTAAAATTATTTATTTTCTTTGGTTATAAACGTGATCGCCTTCATAACTGAATGATTTAAGAGAGAATATAAGCAGTCATTTCACATGTACTCCGCAATATATTCATTAAGTACATGGAACGAGGAAGATTTAATAACTGATTGCATTGAGAATGTTAAGGTGTTAACGATAATTCAAATCTTTATGGTGAACTGTGACCATAAGTTATAAAATTTCATCGATAAAAGATATTACCTACAAAAATATTTCACATAGATATATATATTTAAAACATGTTACTGTCCAGTGGGAATTTTAGGAATATAGACTTTGAAAATTGGAGCATTATGCCATCATAGTATCGTGATTTTAATAAGGGTAAAGTATTATATAGTCTTCATATAAGACATAAATTGCTGTTAAAAATACCGTATTTACCCATCGATAACGCGCACGTTATATATACAAAAATGTTCATATGATAAAAAAAAGCCAATGCGTGCTATGTAAAATGAAAATTGACAAAATCTAAACATTCACATACCTATGTACACAATAATTTTAAAGAAGAGTCTCGCAAAAATAAAGCATGCCTTTCTAATTGCATTCTATTTTATACGGATCTGCTTCTGTAACAGTTATTTCATCTCAAAAATATATTCTCTCGCTGCTAATAAAGATATTTAATATTACTAAGAATAACATTTATAAAAATCATCAGATAGATGAGAGAGCAAAAGAGTTATTACATATTGCACAAGATGTAAATAGCGCCAGTATTGGGAAAAAAAATATGGAATATGGACCTTATGTTAGAGTCAAATTTTTAGCTTTCGTGATGCTGTTCAGAAAGAATTACTGAAATCATATGGAAATTAGATTAATACAAGTGATCAGCTGATCCATCCTCTGACAAAAGTGATTACTTAAATGAAATGCATGTTCATCATTTTCTAGTGCATAATCTTCGCTGGCCTCTTGGCGTTTACCTATGCGCTTCCCGGAGGACTGTATGGAGGCGAAGGGCACTTGGGTCAATACGTAAGTACTAAATAATAATTTATTATATAAATAGCAGATTAACAGGTTTCGGAATATTTCCGAACTTTAACCACCGCATTAAAAATCAATACACTAAATGCAAACGCAACTATTTTTTATAAATATTGCAATAACGTGATATTATTACACATTTTATAGGCATAAATCAATTTGATTTCATATGAATAAACATGAAATAAATATTACTATTTCATTATCACATATTTTAAACAAACAAACCTAAAGTTGAAGAAATGACTACAGTAAAATCCCATTTTTTTAAACTTCATGATTAATCGACATGAATGCAGGCCTACCCAAAATATAATTTTGACTACGGCGTGAGTGACCACAAGACCGGCGACGCGAAGAGCCAATGGGAGACCAGGGATGGTGACGTGGTCAAGGGCGCTTACAGCCTCCACGAGGCCGACGGTACAATCAGGGTCGTTGAATACACCGCCGACAAGCACAACGGATTCAACGCCGTCGTCAAGCGACAGGGCAAGGCGGTACACCCACAGCACTACGCACCAGCCTTTCACCACGGAGGATACGGCGGCGGACACCTCGGCGGTTACGGCGGCGCCCACTTTGGTGGCGCTACCTCCTACGCTAACGGCAACAACATCGCCATCGGACACGGAGTCGTTGCTTACGGCGCCGGCGGATACCACGGTGGTGCTGGCGGCTACGGTGCCTTCGGCCACGGTTACGGAGGTGCTTTAGGAGGCGGTTACGGAGCCGGCTACGGAGGACACTTTGGTGGCTTCGGTAGTGCATCATCATACGCCAACGGGAACAGCATTGCCCTGAGCCACGGAGGGCATCACTACTGAATCATTCCTAAAAACCAGTCCACAATCTTATTC
The DNA here is from genome assembly GCF_022747635.1 of Hetaerina americana. Taxonomy (NCBI): domain Eukaryota; kingdom Metazoa; phylum Arthropoda; class Insecta; order Odonata; family Calopterygidae; genus Hetaerina; species Hetaerina americana. The sequence goes on from NW_027286181.1 coordinate 38,557,308, forward strand.
AGATTCTACCTCTTTAAAGGGCGTCAGCGGCATTTCTTGATCTTTGACCTTTTGGATGGAAATAATGTGGTTTAATTATATACCGCTGCATTGTTGAATGAATGTGCAAATGCGTTGAGTTGTTAATTATACTAACCAAAAATACGCCCGACTGTACCACATTCTTATTTTCCTTACTGTTGAAATTATCATCTATGAACGATTTCCAGATATTTTATATGCAATAAATTATTACAGTGGAAATTTAGTATTTCTCTATCATTGAATATAGATCCTCAAATGAACCATTTTCCTTCATAAATTACATGATTTTAGTTATAGTTCATTACTGTCCTCTAATTTTAACGGTTTAACCACCTTAAGTTTAAGGTTACTAATGATTAATCATGGATAAAAACATATTACCAGGAAATTTTTTAATGTTTTTCAGTGTTATTGCTTTAACAGGTCATAATACACGTAAAACCTGAATGAATCACAATACTTAAAATTGGCTTAAATGTACGAAAAGTGAAGAGTCAGGCGTGATATTGTGGAATCGAGACATAATGAAAACTTCGTTGCAATTTTCCACAGTTAAACTTTATTGCCGACCATGGTTTCGATACACTGTATCATCTTCAGGTGAGATCTCCACCTGAAGATGATACAGTGTATCGAAACCATGGTCGGCAATAAAGTTTTAACTGTGGAAAATTGCAACGAAGTTTTCATTATGGCTTAAATGTGTTACGCGATTGTTTGAATTCAAAGTAAAATTTGGGAATATACTAAGTTTTGATGTTACTCGATAAATTTATCATTAAAACTTCATTTATTTTTTATTCTCTCTCCAAAGTGATAAAGCATATGAACTGAGCATTTGTATTTAAGGAGCTGAGTCATAGTTGATCTCTAAATTCATAATTTCAAATTTTATTCTTAATAGTTTTAGTAAGAATCATAATAAATCAAAAAGCAGAATAATGCAGAAAGAAGAAGATAGCTAGTTCACGGTACAGCTTATATCCTTATTCCATGTTGAATTCCTTTTCCAAACGAATCATTTATACATGGAAAAAAGTTCTTTTAATAGTATTAATAAGTCTTAAATATTTTCCCCCTACTCGTCTACTTGATTGTCTAATTCTTACTTTTCTTTTTAAAAATCATTTGACTGCTTATATTCAAAAACAATGTCGGTTGAAATTAATATGTTTGCGCTAATCTAAAAAAAGAGTGAGATATCCAAAATGATATCGAGGTAATTTCAATTAAAATTATCATGGAATGAACTACTCGTATGCGATGATTCCTGGAAAACCGCAGGCAGGACATAGTAGGAAATATACCTCCCTTCTTGGGTTAAGCAATTTTCTGAAAAACTTTCTGAAAGTTTTTTTTAATCTCACAAAATTAATACAATCAGAATAGACAGTGACTGAATCAGAATTAAGGAACAAGTTTTATTAAAAATGACATGTTGCATTCATTTTTTTTTTAACATTCGTTCATCGATCAGAAAAAGGTTTATAATACTGTGCTTCAATTACAGTAAGTCATTCTTTTTTCACACAAACTAACTACCTAAAATTCATCTAATTTGCTTATTCTCTCTCTCTAGTAAACTCTCTAACCCAACAACATCCCATTATCCGCCGAATATCTTCTATTAACATATTCAGCGACTCCATGAGTCACGACCTTTAATAGCGAAACAAAACCTAGCACACATAGAATTCTTACATCGCCCATTCATATAAAAATATATAGTTGCATATATTACTAGCTGACCTGGCGAACTTCGTACCGCATAAAAATAAATGAACAGTTTAGTTACACCATTTATAAATCAAGAACGACTGTATTGATTTTAATCATATTTGACTAGTTATAATGATATAAGGAAAAATTCAATAAAACTACAAAAATAAGTATTACAATAGCTTGTAAGAGAGACATATTTTTTTCCATCTATACATATAATCGGGTTTATTCTTTTGAGTCAAGCACCTTCTGATATACAACATTCTTTATTTTTTTTTTATCTTGCGCAAGAACAAAAAAGCGGATGGTTTACCAACACGTGAAAATGCCACACATAATTTAGCATGAGCAAAGAATGGGTTTTATAGATTCACACCACAAGCACTCAACGATTGGCCAGGTGAATTGTTAATCGGCATCGCGAATGCCACACGAATTGGAAGTTGAATCCGTTTAAACTCAAAGGGGATATCGATTGGGATCATGGGAATCCTCGAATTGAGAACTTCCTCATCTTTGAATTTTTCTTTGAGTATATTCGCTTGAATCACATTGATCATCAGTTTTTTAAATCACCAAACGCGTTCCATTGCATAGTTTTGGTTGGTTTAGGTTTCGGAAAATAATGGCCACCTTTAGCTGTAAATTGTGCAGTGGTAAGCCAGGCACATCCAAGGAGGTTAAAAATTCAGATGGATGGTTGGTGACTTCGTCTTCGTTTGTCACAAAGTCAATAGATTCCAATGAATATAGAGTACCAAAGATCTGATTCTGAATTAGGAAGTTTAAGTCATCTACATCTTCGTTCTTAGCCGCCAAAATTGCTCGCTCACTCAACCATTTGTTATTTCTGTGGTTATCAATGATGTTCGGGTAGTAGTATTATTTAGGGGAGGCGACCGACAGCTGAGAAATGGACAGCATTAAGGATGGACCGGAAAGGATGAAGGGTGGAGAAAAACCCGGCGTCGGCATTTGCCTACTCTTTACGAAAGGCGCCAAGGGGCAGCTTAACATCCCATTCGACGGACGGCGTACTCACTCAAAGTGCCCTCCACAAAGCACCTCAAGTAGGGATCGTGATACCACTTAAAAATATTACACACCACGGTCATTACCGATGGTCAAGAATTGCTTGGAGAAATCCTCAGCAGATGTATCGTTCAGCAATGCAACTCAGGTTTGTTGCCAATTGAATTCCTTCACATTGCGCCACAGATTTGATGATTTGAAGCAAGCGTTCATTTCATTGGCAGTTGTAAATCTTAGAATGACTGGTGGAAATCGCTAGACAGTAAAATTATTGCGCTACCAAAGAGTCATTGCGCATATCTTTCAATGTCCTGTGAAGTGCTTCCAATGCGCGTTTCTGCGCCTTCCTGCATTCATCCCATATGATGATTTTAGATACTCCTAAATTTTGGTCGTTGCGGACTGTTTCGAAATATTACATGAAATTTGTTCAGAACTATGAAGTTTTAACGGTAAATTAAACCCTGAATGAGCCGTACGGCATCCTTCCAACAATGTGGCTGCTGTAGCAGAAGAAGCAACTGGTACCGCAACGTCCGATCTCGCAAGAACAGTTGCCAAAAGCAATGGTATGATAAATGTTCCCAGTTCCACCAGGGGAATCCAGGAAAAATAAACCACCATTTCCAACATCAATTGTCTTCATTAATGTATCATACACTTCCCTCTGTTGGGGGTTCAGAAGGGGTACATTCGTTTGAACCGATTGGTCAAATTCATGTCAATCATTTTCACGTTAACGTTCCAATTCTCGATTAAACGCGCCGTTCATTCCACGATCTGGTGCTGGCATTTCTATTTTCACCAATAAACTGCCGCAAATTAGGTAACACATGTCTTCAATCAACAAAAAGCCTGGATATGCACCTCCTCAATATCGAGATTTCTTGAACTTACACGAATTCGATGTAGAATGTCTTCTGGCATGTTATCCTTGTATTTGTTCCAAGGTCACGTGTATTGGATTGGAAGTATGTCGAAAGGATAATAGCAAATAATGTGCGTATCTGACTTGGAGATGCAGAAATAGTTGCTTCAACTATTGTCGGGGCCCAATGATGATCGTTTTCAAGCAGATTGAACTGTTGACATACAGCACGAAATGTTGGTCACAATATATAATTAACATTTTGCAGCGATTCAAACGTTGTTGGCCCACGAAAATTCACCAGTAACAACTGCAAATAGAAGGATTAATCATTCTTCGGATGAACTGTATAAATACAGCCAAGAGAATCATTAAAGCGCACATCCGGATGACTAGGAACCGCGTCGCCTTGCTTCCGGCGCTGAAATTACTTCGATGAAGCGTTACAAGGGTAATAACGTGGCATCTATGAGTAAAGCAACGTCCATGTAAACGGATCGTTTTCACAAGTTCCAAAGAAACTCGTCCATGTTGTCACTGGAAGTGCTTCAGCTCGTTGATCAATATTTGGCGCGGTGAAATCAACTCGTTGCCCATTCTCCAGATGCAACGCCAAATGTAAAACAGTAGGATGACATTCGTGAATAGGGAATGAGAATATACGCCAAGTCACCTCATTGCAGCTCACATATTGACCCACTTGACAGCTGGTAATTTCATTGTTGATATCGGTGTTTTGGATGCGAAAACCCGCCATGTCGCTGCCTTTCGTGACATACTTACAGATGTACAGGATGTACTGTATTTGATCGCCTTCACTGAATTGCAAAACTCAACGTTGCAATATGTCTTGAATATTTTTGAATGCAGTGTAGAATATGGATATTAATATCTTCTAATAACGTCGTGGCATAATAATATAAAATAAACAAATTGACCAGTAACCAAAATATTTGTTTGTTTTCTCTGATTTGTTTACAAAAACGATGGTGACGTGTCAACTTGACCTGAAATCTCAATCTATTAAAATGTTTTTAATATTGTTGCGAAGCTCAGTCATTACATTAGTAAAAAATCAAATCGTTTAGTTGGTTGTTTTGGCCTACCCGACAGTTGACGCCGTGCGGTCAACTCCTAAAAAATACCATTATAATCAAGATTTATTTTTTCAGGGAACTATATCGATATTGTAATAGTTATTCTGCTATTCTGGGCTGAGATGAAACCAAAAAAACCATTTATAATCAAAATCGGTGCATTCTATCTTGAGATATAAATGGTGTAACTAACACGAATTGCGACTTTGTTTTATTACAAAGATATAGTTTCACCGTCCTCCATTCCCTCAAATGAAATAACTTTAACTAACCTCATTTTTCTAACATCCGAAAAGGAGAAAAAACACATAGCAGTAGCAGTTATAGAGAACCCATTTCTTTTAGTATGAAGAAAAATAATTTTATCACATTCCATTCCAAAAGGAAACTGACAAACATTGAAACTAATCACTCTAATTTAGAGACAGCACCTCACGTTTCGGCAGATAAGTGTATGCTTTGGTGAAAGACCATACAATTTTAATGCACAAGGGTATATAAGTACATAATTTGAATTTCATTGAAGCCAAAAATATTTCGCAAGAGAGGAAATAGCTCGATGCTTCTCATGCGTAGTTTACGACCACGATTTTAATGAATTTGAACCTTTCCGACGAAAAGAATAAAGGAAAAGGATCTTCCTATAAGAAAGGAAAATCTCGTATTCATCTTACGTGGTCTAAAATATTCAGGGATGGCATAATTTACGGCAGCCTCGGTCACGTAGCTCCCGTCGTTGGAAATAACGATAACACTGGGAGTCCAGTCTTACAATATGTTTTTGCTCTGAGAAAAATGGTTATCCCCACAGGATTTGCTTTGACATATTTTGACTAAAAGTCATGTTAACCCCCTTATTCCTCCTTATTTTTCTTTCCTCTCAGTTTATTTAACAGATAATCGGTGACAATTGGTCGTCATTTCACTGTAGATAATGCTTCATTTTTATATACAAATTATTGTAAACGTAGAGTGCCAAACTCCATTTAAAAGTCGTCGCCACACTTGTCTTTCATTCTGGTTCAATTCGATTGTAATTAAAGTATACCTCTTAATAACTTATACTTCAGCAAGCACCCCCTTGGAGAAGTCCGAAACGTTCCACTCTGCCCGTTTATATTTCAAGTATTGTCCAAAAGACCTTAAATTTCTACTTGGTCTGATTTCTGTCCGCCAATTTCGATACAACTTTTTCATGACTCCAAATCTTTTGCAGATTATCCCGACCTGGTGGAAGCCCAGCAAATGATCAATAATACATTATAAATCACGGGAAGCATCTAATTATGAAGCGAATGAACAAATTCAGACACGAATATACTCTACGATTGCAGGGTTCACTTCGCATAATTATTTGATGTCCCAAATAAAAAAATATTGTACTTTTCCACAGACCTTATTTTAAGATGCAACACTCTTAACCTGGTGGCGGGTGCCTGCTGATACCGCAAGTTGGTGAAACGGGTTGCATCTTAAAACAAACTCTGTGGAAAAGTTCAAAAAATATTTCAATAAGGACATTATGGCACATTGGTGCACGAACACTAAATAAATTTAAAATTATGGAGAACATTTGATGATAGTCCAGAAAATGACAAGGAGATGCCCTGAACAGTTATAATACTTCAGTTTCCTGGGAGTGAGTAGGAACTCCATTCATTTTCAAGTAGGTGGCCTTTCTGTACTTGTGTAGGTGCACAATACAGCATATAGAAGGTAGCATTTATGTGGATTTTATTTACAGAAACCTTAAAGAGTTATTCATTAATTTGACCTACATTAAATATCAATAAAAAAGGGCTGTGGATACGTTAAAGACACTAAAAATTATTTGTAAAATTACTAAATTATATTAAAAGTGATAAAAATAAATTATTTTAAATTCTCAAGAAATAATTATTACTTCAAATACTAAAACAACTGATATTTATTAATATTTCCTAAATTGTCATAAAATACTGGCATTGTCGTGGACATGAAACATCTCTGTATTCAGTCTTTATATAGTATATCCCTAAAAAGGGCTAAACGGTTTATAGACCAGATTAAAATAAATGTGAGCACGTTAAATGGAATAAATAAAGGCAAATAGAATAATGCTTTTTAAAATGGTTAGTTGTAATAGTTAGTTGTAGTAGTAGGGGGTAAGCCTATTTTGTTTAATTTTAGAATGGGTTGAGAAGTGTATCAATAACAGTATGTACAATGTACATAAAAAGCCAACTGCGCCAAGCATACTCTTACAAAATAAGAACTTATCGGCGAGGTAGATTTAAATTTGATCTGGTATTATTTTTTTAAATATTTTAAACCACAAAAAAGTGTGTATTTCTTGATAATTATCTTCAATTAAAAATTTTCGAGTTTCAAATTATACCTCTATCTCCACTTAGTTTCTTTTAACGGTGGTAGGATTACAACGTTAATAATGCCGATAGATATTTTTGTAATTATTTAAAAAAACCATGAATACATAATTGACGAAAATAATTGAGGAGAAAAAAAATCGGTCACCTCCATTTAATACACACAGGAATAATCAGACATAATAATTAAATTACTCCATCTTATAAGTTTATAATTCTTTCAAAGTATATTACTCTCCATATAGTAAATATATCTAATGAAAACGAGGAACATCATCCTATTCATATTATATTTGAATAACAATGAATTGAAGCACAATTTGTCCTCGTCCGTTTTTGTGAAGTGAGGTTGTAATGCGCGACCGCCACGGTTTTCTTCGCACGCAACGAAGATTTCTATTTTTACTTTGATTTCCTCTCCCTATTCACCTGGAACTCTTTCCTTATGACGTACTCTTCCTCATAAGTAATTTTAAAAATATTTCAGTACAAAAAACGTGCTTGATCACCTTTCTCGATACGCACCCTGAACTTCGCTGTTATCTTAAAATTTATGCAAGACATTTAGCACGGGTATAAATACGGGACAATGCGAGGAGTGAGGTTATCATATCCATCAAGAACTCCACCGGTCAACATCAGCCCAGCAATCATGATTTCACAGGTAATAGAAAAGTTATATTTTAGACTGTCCTAGCAGTTTCTTCATGGAATTAATAAGGTGTAAAATCGAAGAATAAGGTCGTGAGAATTCAATAGTCGGATTATTAAAACAAAATTCTAAAACTCGAAAGAAAAATAAAAAAAAATATTCTCCAAAATTGATCCACACGAGCTGAATTGCAGTTTACCCAGAAACAGAAACATATTTACAAAAATAAGATACCTAACCACGGTCGGACTACCGAACTAATAAAAAATCTGAATCATTTAAATAAAGTGTAATCGTCCTGAAAATAGTGGTGCTAAAAACATTATTACGTAACACTACATTCAGTCAACAATAAATAATATCCAATATTGAAATTTCATCCATTGGTATCGAAGGACCGCTGAATGAAAATATTAACGATACACCCAAGCACGATCATAGCCTCCGAATTTTGAATAATACAAATTATTTGCAAAATTCTTAGCAAATATCGTTAGCCAAGCGTAGTGCGTGCTTCATGTGAACACTCATTCGAAATGCATTTTCTTCCACTTTAGGGTATACTTTTCGTCGGCCTCCTAGCCACCGCCATGGCGTTCCCCGGAGGGCTGCATGGAGGTGAAGGGCATTTGGATTACTACGTGAGTACAATCAAACCGACTACATAGTTGCATGATTATGTACGCTTGTTAATTCATGACACGCAAAATATTTTACTTCTTTTTCAATGCACAAAAGTAATATATATTTGTTTCATTTCACCTATTAAAATATATTCCATGTTAATGTATTTTTTCCATATGTTAGCATTAAATGTATCCAAAAAGAAAAAGTACAAATTTGTGCAGGATCATATTTAGGTCTTGTGATTACAGGCCCACCCTAAATATAATTTTGACTACGGCGTGAGCGACCAAAAGACGGGCGACGCAAAGAGCCAATGGGAGATCAGGGATGGTGACGTCGTCAAGGGCGCCTACAGCCTCCACGAGGCCGACGGTACAATCAGGGTCGTTGAATACACCGCCGACAAGCACAACGGGTTCAACGCCGTCGTCAAGCGACAGGGCAAGGCAGTACACCCACAGCACTACGCACCAGCCTTTCACCACGGAGGATACGGTGGCGGACACCTCGGCGGTTACGGCGGCGCCCACTTTGGTGGCGCTACCTCCTACGCTAACGGCAACAACATCGCCATCGGACACGGAGTCGTTGCTTACGGCGCCGGCGGATACCACGGTGGTGCTGGCGGCTACGGTGCCTTCGGCCACGGTAACGGAGGTGCTTTAGGAGGCGGTTACGGAGCCGGCTATGGAGGACACTTCGGAGGCTTCGGTAGTGCATCATCATACGCCGACGGCAACAGCATTGCCCTGAGCCACGGAGGGCATCACTACTAAATCAATCCTAAAAACCAGTCCTCAAGCTTATTCAGATTCTACCTCTTTCAAGAACGTCAGCCACATTTCTTCATCGTACTCCTTTTAGATGGAAATAATGTGGTTTAATTATATACCGGTGCATTGTTGAGTGAATGTGCAAATGCGTCGAGTCCGTAATTATACAAACTCTTGAATACGCCCGATTGTACCACAGCCTTATATTCCTTATTATGTTGAAATTATCAGCCATAAACTATTTCCACATATTTTATATGCAATAAATTATTACATTGCAAATTTAGTATTTCTCTATCATTTAATATAGATCCTCAAATGAACCATGTTCCTACATGAATTAGATTAATATGATTTTAGTTATTGTTCATTAATGTCCTCTAATGATGATGGTTTTAGCACCTTAAACTTAAGGTTACACTGTTGAATCATGGAAAAAACTTATTGCCTGGAAAATTTTTAATTTTTTTCAGTGTTGTTGCTTTAGCAGATCATAATACACGTAAAACTGGAATGACTCAAAAATTGGCCTATATAGCTGAGTAATCACACAAAATACCGTCGCATTTAAAATTCAGAATTTCATTATTTATTATCCAAATTAAAAAGGAGAATGATTGATAAATCAGTGGTAAGGATAATCTTAAGACATAGTCCATCCCTATAACCTTATACACTGTTAACGTTCATATTCTTACCCTACTAAATAAATTTTAATATTTCTAAAAGATTGTCTAACTAATTGTTCACTTTGGAAAATAAAATACTTGGTTCTTCCTCATACATTCATTATGCACAACTAGGTTTCGACTTATAAAGTCATCATCAAGTGAAGTACTGAGGACATACTGCTTTACACGAATACTAGACAGAGAAGAGAAGGGGCGAGGCGCTGGTGAAGTGGGAGGAGGGGAAAGAGAAGGGAACTGGTTAGTGTGTATGAAGGGGAGGGGGAAATGACGGTTGGTTACGGCTTCAAGCGGGGAGAGGGGCTGTGGAACAGAGGGAAGTCCAAGAATATATTCCGAGGAAATAAAATCAATCCGCTCGATTCGTCTACAGGAACACCGCCCTTACCTATAGTCAACAATTGCTTGGAGAAATCATCAGCAGATGTATCGTTCAGCAATGAAACTCTCATGCTTGTTGCCAGGTGAAGTTTCTTCACATAACGCCACAGATTTGATGATTGGAAGCAATGGATTATTTCATCAGCAACCGTCGATCTTGGAATGACTAGCAGTGTTGTGGAAATCGCCATACAATAAAATCATTGCGCCACCAAATCAATTCGAGTCATTGCGCAGATCTTTCAATGTCCGGTCAAGTGCTTCCAATGCGCGTTTGTACCCCATCGCGCATTCGTCCCATATGACCTTAGATGCCACTCAAAATTTGCCCATTAAGGAATGTTTCGAAATGTTACATGTCACTTATTCAGAACTTTGTAGGTTTAACGGTAAATTTAACGCTGAATGAGCCGTGCGGCGTCCTTCCAAAAATGTGGCTGCTATGGCAGAAGAAGCAACTGCTGCGTGAGATCTCGCACGAACGGTGGCCAAAAGCAATGATATGAGAAATGTCTCCCAGTTCCACCAGTGGCATCCAGGAAAAATAAGCCAACATTGCCATCATCAATTGCCTTAATTAATGTACCATACACTTCCTTCTGTTGGGGGTTCAGCAGGGGTACATTCGGTTGAACTGATTGGTCTAATTCATGTCGATCATTTTCACGTTCACGTTCCTATTCTCGATTAAACGCGTCGTTCATTCCACTATCTGGTGCTGGCATTTCTAACTTCACCAATAAACTGCCGCACATTAGGTAATACATGTCCCCAATCAACAGCAAAGCCTGATTATGCATCTCCTCATTTACCTCAGTATCGAGATTTCTTGAACTTACACGAATTCGAATTTTTTCTTACATGTTATCCTAGTAACTGTTCCACAGGTCACGTGGATTGGATGGGAAGCATGTCGGAAGGATAATAGCAAATAATGTGCGTATCCAACTTGGAGATGCAGAAAAAGTTCGTTCAGCCATTGTCGGGCCCCAATGATTGTCGTTTTCAAGCAAATTAAACTCTTGACACGCAGCACGAAGTGTTGGGCGCAGTATACCATTAACAGTTGGAAGTGATTCGATCGATGTTGGCCCTCGAACATTCACCAGTAACATCGGCAAAGAGAAGCATTCTTCGGATGAACTGCATAAATACGGCCAAGAACATCTGTAGAATCCACATGCGGATAGCCAGGAACCGCGTCACCTTGCTTCCGACGCTAAAATTCCTTCCATGAAGCGATCTGATACGATATTGCGATACGATACTTTTAAGATATTTTAATGGTTATTCTGCTATCCTTGGCTGAGACGAATCCAAAAAAAAACAAATATTATTAAAATAGATGATAAGATACTTTTACGACATTTTAATGATTATTCCGTTATTCTAGGCTGAGAAGAATCCAAAAAACCAAATATCATTAAAATGGACGATACGATATTTTACGATGCGATACTTTTACGATATTTTAATACTAATCCTGCCATTCTGGGCTGAGACGTATCCAAAAAACAAAATATAATTAAAATCGGTGCAGCCAGTCTTGAGTTATAAATGGTGTAACTAAAACGAATAAGACTTTGTTTTATACATACTATATATAAGATTGATAATGAGTGTTTTTTGACATTTCTGAAAGTTCCGGGGTATCTATCTTAACCCTTATTCTCCAAATGTAAAATCTCAGGAACAAAGTCACTTCTGTGATTATTTTCCAGTCGGTGCTTGTCAAAATGGGAAGAAGGATATCTGTTTTTGAAACAGGCGTAATGTTCTTTCACATGTTCACGGGTTTTCCTCCCAGTTTGTCGAATGTAAATATCAGGGCACTTACAACGCTATTTACGTATACACTCCTTTCTTTTCCGTGATGGGAAATTTGTCCTTGCTGCTTGATAAAAAGTTCCCTATATTGCCTTTCTTATTGAAATCCATTAAAATAGAAAGAAAGACTCGTACTTTTCCACAGATTTTATTATACGGTACAACGCGTTTCACCGACTTGCGGCATCATCAGGTACGACAGGTACAGGTAGGTTTCTTATTGAAGACTGGCTTTATTTTGTTCTCTGGAAAGGTTTAGGTCACTTTACGAGATAAATTCCCCGGAGAGAGAATTCATTTCCACTTCGATGTATCTTTCTTGGAAATGGATTTGAAAATGGGTGTGACAGCTATTTTTTTCAATTTTTTCTGATACAATTTTTCAACTAATTTGGAGCAGAAACCGTTATTTCCAGCTGTCATTTTTATTATTTGGAGTTATTTTTGGGCGTTTTGTGGGTACTAGGGAATTCTAGTCAAAAAAACGGTGGACCATTTAGTTAAACGCGGCTAATTTTTCGGGGAAATGTATTGGCGTGAAGTGAATGATGTGATCTGTGGAAGTATCTTTCCTGAATATGGAAAAGTTCAGTTGCCGATAATTTTTTGTGATAGTAATTTCTAAAAAATTGAAGGAATCGTAAAGTTCTTTCTCCATTGAGAACCTTATGTTTTTTTCCAAGGAATTTAAAAATATCAAGAAGCAGTCGAGTTGTCTTTGTGAATCTGTCCATACACAAAATATATCGTCTGTGTAACGATGCCAACAGACTACGTTTTTTGGCCAAGTTGTTAGATGAGGAGAACAGAACACTTTCCACCTTGTCCATATAGATGTCCTCTGGTAGAAAATACGCAGGGGATCCCATGGCCAGACCATGGGTTTGTAAGAAGTATTTGTCGTTGAAAATGAAATAGTTCTGCGATAGGACACATGTTTTAGGACCAAACACAACTCACTAGTTACTGGAAATGGAACGCCTTTCCGACAAAGGATTTGTTCGCCTAACTGGCGGGCTTCTTGGGTTGGGACACGCGGAAAAAGGCTGCAGACGTCGAAAGAGACGAGGACGCACTTGGAAGGAAGGACTAACTCTTCAAGGTGGCTGGCCAGATCGGAGGAGTTTTTGACTCCACATTTTGGGGCAAACTTGGGTGATCCTTGAAGATGGTGTTTGCTCTTCTAGCAAGGTGGTAATTAACGGCCAAAAGGAAAGTAAAGGAAAAATTTACTACTTCGATGGCACTCATTTCTGGTAGTATAAAAAGTGACCTATTCCTACCTGGTCGATTTCCGAAATTCAAAGAATAAAGTGAGGACTGCAATGTTCAGGCAATGTGGAAATACTTCCTTGTTATCCCAATTTTAGCAATAAAAAAGTGAATACCTTGAAAATTATAGAGAATTAATGTAGAACCTCGATTGAACTATGCAGAAGTGCGGAAATTATTAAGAGGCCAAAGGGTCTGTAACGCAAAAATGTTAAATTCAAGTAGAAGTTATCTTAATAGTGACCATATTAATTTATAGAAAATTACACAAATCTAAGCCCTTTGCGAAGGTATATTTTTATTAATCCTGACTGATTTAAAGAGTAAAATATTTGGAGATACTTTGGGCAAAGAACCTGACGCTTTCCGCTCGAACATGAGAGAAGTTCAAGGAAATATGCCACCGGGACGCCTACCAAAAGAGGGAAAAAACTAATTCTCCCTTAAGAGTTAATTTATTTGACTCCAAAAAACTAACGTAATATTACTAAATCAATAACCGAATGCGGAGAATAAAATAATATATCGATTCGTGGAATGCGGCGTCAGTTGGAAACATTCAAACCTAAGAAGTCTCCGTATGATAAAATTTCAATCCGCGTTTAAAGACAATGGCCTTAGCACTGCACCATACTTAGAAATAATTGTTAGAAAATCATCCATGGAGCACAAGACACACGTGGATTAGAAATTAGCTAGCATCATACCAATGCTTAAAAGTGGTGGTAGAGAGGATCCCTGTTATTATAGACCAACCTCTCTGACACCAATTTCATCTAAAGTTGTAGAACACATTATTGTCACATCTATAATTTGACATATCGATATCCAGGATTTATTGACAAGGAATCGGAAAGGATAAATCTTGCGAGACACTCTTTTTGTCAACGACGATTAGATATCAGGCAAAAATAAACCTCAAGTTGATGCGATATTTTTGGGTTTTGAAAAGGCTTTCGACAAGGTACCTCAAAAGATAATATCTAGAACAATTAGAAAGCATTTGGGTTAGACCATAACGTTTTATGTCGTATCAGAGAATTCTTAAATAGTTTAGCACGATGGTTCGTAATTGATGACACGATTAGTAACACAGTTGAGGAAACTTCGGTTGCCACACGGAAGCATCATAGGCTCTCTTTTATCATATTATTCCTCAATGACTTTGCTAGCACAGTCAAGAGTAGGAATTGCCTCTTTGCTGCGGATGCAGTAGTGTATATGGATGTTAGGAGTCAGTCCAAAAGAGACGCGCTGCCTTATGACCTAAAGGCCATTCAGGAATTGTCCAAAACATGGTTGTTAGAACTAAATGATATATAATGTTTTGTTGGACTATACTGAACATTAAAGACGTTTTTAACATATTTAAAATTTCAAAGTACTATGGGAGACATGATTCATTCAAACAATTTTACGAATTGAAACGTATTGTAGGGAACATAAGTACATAATTTTAACATTGATTTTTGTTAAAGCCAAAAATATTTCGCAAAGGTAAGGCAATAGCTATCTTTGCTACTACTTTCCGGCTCCGGCGGCGATGGGGTAACGACCTCGGCTGCCAATCCAGAGGTCGCGTGTTTGAATCCCGCCTAGGTGGTTTTTCCTCCACCTAGGGCATAGATGTTTGTGATTGCCTATATTGTAAATTATATGGTATAGGTGGAAGATAGGACTCTGAAGTCTCAATCTCTTCCTAATTAAGTCGTAAAATAAATAAATTGGTCACTTCTTCGTTCGCCCGCTGTCTTTTAAGCAACATTTGGATTTTGGCCTTACCTTCGAAAAGAATAAACCATTTCTATGAGAAAGCATTCCTCATCATCCAAGTTAAGGCTTATCGCGGTCTGAAATCTTAAGGGGCGGCACTATATACTTGGACGGACTGGTCCCTTACTCCATCTCCTTTGCTGACTCTGGAAGACTAGTTTCACAGTTACATCTTTTACGTTAGCCTTTTGTTCATATGGAAAGAAATTTCCTCCCTGGATTCGCCTTATTTTCTATAACAATTTCTCAAAGCGGTGTTAGAGTTGTAGAGTTGCGATGATAATAATAATTTTTTAGGTATTTTCTTGATTATTTATAAAAAGATATGAGAGAAAGTAATCGAAGAAAAATTTCTACTGCCACCTACGTTTAATAAAGTAAAGAAGAATCGGAAATAATTTTATCTCAAAATGCAAGCCTTTTATTCTGGTACAAAAAGAAAAAAAATCCCATCTATGGGAATGTGGAATAACTAATTAACGTAGCATAATTTTCCTCTGTTTATTTTTGTTAAGCAAGACCGGTACGGTTATCCTCGTACGCAACAAAAGATTACCATTTTTCACCTTGATTTCCTCTTCTTATTCGCCCGGAACTCTTCACTTGTGACGCACTGTTTCTGATGAAGAATTTAAGAAATTTTACACTTCAATAATCGTGCTTAATGTCCTTTCCCGACATGCACCCTGTCCGTCTCCATTTTCTCAAGCCTTTTACAAGCCGTTGAACTGTGGTATAAATACGGGAAAACTCGAGGTGTTCGAATATCATTTTCACCAACAACTCTACCAGTCAACATCAACAAAACGACCATGCTTCCACAGGTAAGAGAAATTTTATATTTCGACTATATTATATGTATAGTATATCTAGTATTCGACGTATATTAGATTTTTTCTTCAATGAATAAGGTATAATGATAAACCATTTTATGGATTAAATAGTTGGATTGCAGTTTTATCAGAGAATTTTACTCATGCAGAACGGAGGATAAACACAGATTTAAATTTCTAAAAAATATTTTAAATTAAAGAAAAGTTATTTTAAATATTTGCGAATCGACTAGAGAATACCGTCAATCGAGTTAAATGCCTTCATCATGTAACTACACATCTAAACTGCATTTTCTCCAATACCAGGGCATATTTTTCTTTGGCCTCGTAGCCACCACCATTGCGTTCCCCGGAGGGCTGCACGGAGGAGAAGGGCATTTGGATTACTACGTGAGTACAATCAAATCGACTACATAGTTGCATGATTATGTACGCTTGTTAATTCATGACACGCAAACATATTTTACTTCTTTTTCAATGCACAAAAGTAATTTATATTTGTTTCATTTAACCTATTAAATTATATTCCATGTTAATGTATTTTTTCCATACTATATGTTAGCATTAAATGCATTTAAAAGAAAAAGTAAAAATTTGTGCAGGATCATATTTAGTTCTTGTGATTACAGGCCCACCCTAAATATAATTTTGACTACGGCGTGAGCGACCAAAAGACGGGCGACGCAAAGAGCCAATGGGAGACCAGGGATGGTGACGTGGTCAAGGGCGCCTACAGCCTCCACGAGGCCGACGGTACAATCAGGGTCGTTGAATACACCGCCGACAAGCACAACGGATTCAACGCCGTCGTCAAGCGACAGGGCAAGGCGGTACACCCACAGCACTACGCACCAGCCTTTCACCACGGAGGATACGACGGCGGACCCCTCGGCGGTTACGGCGGCGCCCACTTTGGTGGAGCTACCTCCTACGCTAACGGCAACAACATCGCCATCGGACACGGATTCGTTGCTTACGGCGCCAGCGGATACCACGGTGGTACTGGCGGCTACGGTGCCTTCGGCCACGGTAACGGAGGTGCTTTAGGAGGCGGCTACGGAGGCGGCTACGGAGGACACTTCGGTGGTGCATCATCATACGCCAACGGCAACAACATTGCCCTGAGCCACGGAGGACACCACTACTAAGTCATTCCCAAATACCAGTCCACAAGCTGATTCACATATTACCTCTTTAAAAGGACGCTAGTGGATTTCCCGATCTTATTACTTGTGGACGGAAATAATTGGTTCAACCATTTCCCGCTACAACATCGAGTGAATGTTCAAACGCAAAGAGCCTTCATTTACTTCAATTCCTGAGATACACCCTACTCTACCAAATTCTTAATTTAATTAATTTGTTTTAATAATCTTTTGTGAAATATTTCAAGATACGTTTATGTAAAATAAATTTTTACAATGAAACTGTTTTTCTTCTTTACATTTGAATTTATATTTTAATGTTCATTATTTTCCTTTAATAATTATTAAAGCATAATTTTCGTTAATGTAAAAGAATATTTTCTAGCATTTAAAGTTGACCAATCTTAAACTAAAGGTTTGAATATTACTCAGGGTGGAATGATACTACCACGACAATGCAGCTGAGTTAACTGATACTACATAGAAAAATTCATTTTAGTCGGACTAACTGGGTTTGCCGAACGAAATATACGAAAAATATCAACACATTGATGATGCAGATAATTTATTTAAATGGTTTCCTCCACTTTTAGTATTGAAAATCAGATTTAGCTATCCGAGGGATGATATTCAATTTATTTTACCATTTTTCGATGAATCATAGTCAAGACTAAGTTTCGACTTTATTCTATATTAATTATTATGTTTGAATATTCTTCATATACTACGTCTACAATATATCTACCAAATCCACAAACCTAGGGAGCTAAATAGTCATGCATATTATCCTTGAACTTAGAGTTAACATATTCATTAATTATGAACCAAAGTAATTGCGGGAATGAGTAATGATTCAACAGAAAACAAAACCTTAAAAAATAGAAATTATAGCCTTATACCTTGTTACACAGTTCTTTTTTTTTAAATGCCTGACAATGTGAAATCATTGTTCCACTTTTTTAAGAGTTTTAAATATTTTTAATCTTTTCCAATTATTCGTCTACCTAATTAATTTCTTTTAAACCCTTTTTCAATGATCTTTGACTTGTTTGTATTTGAAAATTACATTTTTGGAATTGACCATGTTATCCCTTATCCAAATAAATATCATAATATGCACAAACTTTTCGATGTATTTTTCTTTAAAATATTAATGACAAAAACTAATGATATGGGGTGAACCTTGGGAAAACGAAGGTGGCACAAACTGGGAAACTGGTCTGTATGAAAACGCATGAATTATGATTCTTATGGCCAATGCATGCTTAAGGAAAATATTACCCTACGCTTTTGAATTCTACGTTACAGTTCATTCCAGAATTATAATTTTACAGTTTCTAACATATTATCCCGTGAACGGCGAATAGTATGTAGCTTAGCTAAAGTTTATTCATGGTATTTCGTAACGACACAACTAAATATTTACAGAAAGCCACAATAATGGTATTTCGGAACGCGAAAATAGACCAAACCAAAAAGATACCCTTTTAAGGCAGCCGTTTCACTAGTAGGCACAGGTAGCCGTCTTTCCGAATGACCTCATTCGTGTTCTGTTCATCTGTTTTTAAGTTTCCCTTTCAGTCCCTCGTCCCTCTCCGCGGGGGGAAATTCCTGCTACCTGCAACGTTGGGTCGCATTCCCTGCCTTTTACAGACTCTTTAGGGGGTAGAGTGTTTTGTGGTGCATTTTCATGTGGTAGTGATGTTTCAATTTCTTGCTTGTTGTGTCCTGGCTTCAGTGTTGTAGGATGGCTTTCGTGCTGCATCATGGGGTGCAGTTTTTAGTTGTTTTGCGGTATATGTGTTTGCATGAGTATTGACGAAGCGATTTTTGCATGAGGGTGTGCGCTGCTGTGGGTGTAATTTTCCGTGTTGTTTTTTGCATGTGGTATTTTTCCTTTTTATGGCTGGTGACCTAACACCCCCCGCCACACGCCCTTGCGGCGGCTTGCGGGGTATTATGTAGATGTAGCGCAGACCGAGTGAGTCTGCCGGGCATAAGCCACAGTTGCGAGCGATAGTGAAGTTCACGGCATCGGCAGCAGTACTGCGATGTGGAAGTCAAAGGATAACCACCACATTATTAACCCTAGAGCATGCAGCCTTGTCTTGCATTTAAAAATAAGAGAATTGAGGGATGCAGGAAACCAATCCTACGTTTGAAATACTAATGACAACAAATCAAAAGCTTTTACAAAGCTATAAATATCTTTTTAAAATAAAAAACTATAATGAAAATTAAAATAATACATGTATAGCGTTTCACAAAATTATAATTATTGGAAAACTCGAAGTAATTTAATTTTAGGGAATGAGGACGCGACTACAATCCTACACTAGCAACCGTAATGGCTGAGTAATTACCAAATTTTTAAATTTTAACCACATAATTCTTTACACGATACATGATAAAATACGCACACTGTCACAGCTGACCTTACTGATATTTATCTAACTGGACAAGCTTGAACCTAAATAAATCTTCCACATTCCGCATGACTTCCGAGATACCCATTAGCAGACGTGAGATACAGATATTCCAGGATAGGCTCTAATATGAGAACATTATTTACAAATACTTAAAATATTTAAATTTTGGATCAATTCACATCATTTCCAGCTTCGATAATCAGCTGTAGTCTTGCTAAAATATTAATTTCGTATTATAAGACTCTGAGGACACTTCTCTGTACTCACTTCGAAATACCGATCTATAACTACAATATAAAAGGACTATCACAGAGGATACACTAACATCTGCTATAAAAGTTATAATAGCTGAAGTAGTGATCTACGCTAATGCTGAGTTGTGTAGGAATGTTGTGTTTTTCATTGTGAATTGGTTGGTTTGAATCAACATTGTCTGACCTGTTATTTTCTTCAAAATAAAAAGTACGCAGCTCAAAGTTAAATATATTTAACTCTTTAACTATCATATAATCAATTAATATATTGTCAATGTTAATTAAAAGCAATCCCAGGATTCATTCATATACTAAAAATGGAATACCGTCTATGTTTGTTTACGAGGTACATCAATCACCACAAACACCATAAACTTGAACACCAAAAATCTTCTATTGTTTCAGGCTTCACTTCGTGGAAGTATTTAATATCCATACGAAAAAAGAAAGACTCGTACTTTTCCACAGATTTAAAATTTATTTCAAATTTGTGGAAAAGTACGAGTCTTTCTTTTTTACTATGGATACCAAAAATCTTATTTCTACATTTGAATCGAAATCTACAATTTTTTAGTTCATTATGCCTGCAGGTAGGTAAATACACATTTAAAGGTGAATACAAATTCATTGCCATTTAAAATTTTTTTAACTGAAATCTAAGTATCATTCCTCCGTTAGCTGACGAATCACTCTGCTTATTTTAAATACAGACTATTTCTTATTTAATGGACTAATATAATTTACACATTTCTTCGTACCATATTTGTCTATAATTAATTGAAAGTCTTGACCAAAACGCATTTATAACATATTCAATGATAAAAGAAAAGTGTTTTGACCAAGAAAGTAGATGCAATTACGGGTGGAAAGTTCAATGTGTCAGTTGTAGCATGTAGTTAATATACTCAACGTTTCCGTCTTCCCATGGGCAATACCAGAACGTGACTGCAGTGTTGGGTGTAGCGAATATCCCACTTACCATAAACAGTTTCGAGGGAATACTTGGCTTTATTACAAGGCATGTATCTTTACAAATCTGGGGTTTAGAAAATTTCTTCTAGCATGACAGCATTCACCCTCACATATATTTAATGTAGAGCCCGTAGCAATATTCCTTACCCTTTTTGTTGTGCTTTCAAACTCCACCTTCCATTCCGGGTCCCTCTCTGTGAAGATGAGGTCTCATGCTTCCCACTGCCAACAATGGAGTGTCACATTTTCTACGCGTAAGTTTAGTGGCGGGGACCATGAATTAAAAGAATTTCCCAAATCTTATTATCCAGCCTTGCATGGATTGCTTTAGCAGGGTTGAGGTCTGTCATTTTTAGTCCAAAAATGTACTCTTCTAGAATGTGAAATTAAAACTTCTTTTAAACTAAATCTTTCGCCAGCATATGCATACATTTGACGTTATTTAAGCATTTAAGTGAACATTTTTGCCTTAAAATTCCACCCCCTCGTCCGCCACTATCTCTTAAGCATTCCAGCCATTAGCTTCCTCTCCTGTCACAAAACGTTTGGTGGATCTCGAGATATTTATGTAAGTGTTGCTGTAGACTCGCTTCTGGAAATAACCATTATTCAACTCTATTGTACCGAGAAATTAATGTTATTAAGTTTAAGATCCATATTTTTTACTGTCCTTCCGCATGATATGAAGATAAATATATTAATGAATATTGTTTTATGTATATACCTTCGCTCGTCTGATTAACTATGTTTCAGGGCATGATTAATATAATATTTATGAAAATGTGTCATGATTGGGACTATTCATGCATGGTTTGTGACCTAACACCCTGACACATGCTCTTGAGGCAGCTTTCGGGCTTTTATTAAGCTGTATACACATCATAGCTCTCCATTTGGATAACGCGGCTTTTGACCTCTATTCTGATGAGTTTGAGGCCTTGTCTCGAAAAGAATAAACCAATCCTTTGATTAGGATAATTCTTCATAATCCAAGATCTGACTTTTGAGTTTCCAAATCTAAAAATGCTGATAGGTACTTTCTTAATCAATTGTAGTAATTTAAACATAACACAAAATATTAAATGTCTTCGGTTACTTACGATCAATAGAGCGAGGAATGTATTTATAAATATATTTTATCTTATAACGTAAGCATTTTAATGGAACAACGTACTTCACTGTCCATTAAACAAATTTATTTAATTAAAATTGATATTTTCTGTAAAAAAAGACCGGGAAAAAATCGTCCCGTGCATAGGGAAGTTAAATAACACTTAAACAAAGCACATTTGGCTTTGGTAATTTTGGTCTGAAGCAAGGCTGACCAGCGTGACCGTTTTCTTCGCCCGCAAAGATTGATTTCCATTTTTCACTTTGATTTCCTCTCCCAATTATCCAGGATCCCTTCAGTTGTGACGCATTCTTTAAGAAGAAGGAATTTTATAAATATTACACCATCGAGAAACGTGCTTGATGTCCTATCTCTGTCCCTGCCCTTCTCCGTTTTCTTATACCTTATGTAAGCCATTGGCGAGGGGTTTAAATACAGGACGACTCGAGGTTTAGGATATCATATTCACCAACAACTCAACCAGTCAACATCATCAAAACGACCATGATTTCACAGGTAAGAGTAGTTTCATATATTTTTACTATGTTAGCGGTTTCTTTATCCGTTGCATAAGGTGTATTAATAAGAATATTATCGTGGGAATAAAAGTACCGGGTTATACATAGTTTTCGTAGGGAGTTCCACAAGAGCAGAATGGCAGGGGAACAACCAATTTTCCAATTATCTTGATCGAAATTGTTTCGAAAAGTGTACATATATCAAATAAATACGAAAACATAGAGAGATGTCTCGAATATGAACTGCAAAATGTTTTTAATTTGGCTATACCTAACTACGGAATAGTGACAAAAATGGGAAATTAGCAAAACAAGGTCACGGTATCACTAAAATAGAGAAACGGCATAATATAATTACGCAAACCCATATTCAGTTGCCAACAAAGAATATCCAATATTTAAATTTTACCAATTCCTACTGAAAGACTGCTGAGTGAAAGTATTAAGGGTTATACCCATATCTTCATATTAAAAAAAAGACCTAGCCTACAAATTTTGATTAATACGAATTATTTAAAATGTTATTAATCACTGTTTTAATTGGTTTCTCTTCCAATTCTAGGGCATACTTTTCTTTGGCCTCGCAGCCACCACCATTGCGTTCCCCGGAGGGCTGCACGGAGGTGAAGGGCATTTGGATTACTACGTGAGTACAATGAATCGAAGTACATCTTTGCATGATTATATATGCTAGTTAATTCACGATACGATAGCAAATTACAATTCTTTTTAAATGCATAAGGTACCATGTATTTGTTTCATTTAACCTATTAAATTATTTTCCATGTTAATGTATTTTTTCCATACTATATGTTAGCATTAATTTTAAGCATAATAAAGTTAATTAGGTTTTTTCTCTATATGTTTATAATAAATGTATTAAAAACCATTAAGCATTGCGTAGGCTCAATCTCAGTTCTTCTGATTACAGGCCCACCCCAAATATAATTTTGATTACGGCGTGAGCGACCAAAAGACCGGCGACGCAAAGAGCCAATGGGAGACCAGAGACGGTGACGTGGTCAAGGGCGCTTACAGCCTCCACGAGGCCGACGGTACAATCAGAGTTGTTGAATACACCGCCGACAAGCACAACGGATTCAACGCCGTCGTCAAGCGACAGGGTAAGGCGGTACACCCACAGCACTACGCACCAGCCTTTCACCACGGAGGATACGGCGGCGGACACCTTGGTGGTTACGGCGGCGCCCACTTTGGTGGAGCTACCTCCTACGCTAACGGCAACAACATCGCCATCGGACACGGAGTCGTTGCATACGGTGCCAGCGGATACCACGGTGGTGCTGTCGGCTACGGTGCCTTCGGCCACGGTATTGGAGGTGCTTTTGGAGGCGGTTACGGAGCCGGCTACGGAGGACACTTTGGTGGTGCATCATCATACGCCAATAACATTGCCCTGACCCACGTGGGACATCACTAATAAATCATTCCCAAAAATCAGTCCACAAGCTTATTCAGATTCTATCTCTTTTGAATGAATTCGTAGTGAATTTCTTGATCTTATTTCTCATGGACGAAATAATTGGTTCAATCATTTACCGCTGCAATATCGATTGAATGTTCAAACGCAAAGACCCTTCTTTTACTTAAATTCCTGAGATACACCCTACTCTACCAAATTCCTAATTTACTTAATTTGTTGCAATGATAATTTGTGAAATACCTCAAGATATTTTTATTTAAAATAAATTGTTATAATGACATGTTTTTATTCTCTACGAATGAATTTATATTTTAAAGCGTTTTATGTTCCTTTAATAATTATAAATCATCGTTTCCGTTAATGCAAAAGAAAGTTTTCTAGCGTTTAAATTTCACCAACCTTAAACTACGAGTTTGATTATGAATCAGGTGAAATGGTACTACAACGAAAATGCAACTAAGTCAACTGATTCTACCCTGAAAAATGTTCATTTTAGACGGGGTAACTGGGTTTTCAGAACGAAATATGCGAATAAATGCAGCGAATCAATGATGCAGAAAATTTATACACATGTGGTCCAACACTTTTAGCATTGAAAATCAATCTACCCCAGGGATTATATTGAATTTGCGAGTCTTATTCATGAAGGAAGGAGCGTTTGCTTATATGTAATTATTAGGGCTTAGAACACAAGTGTTACTCCTGCAGCGCCATCTACTGATTCATTTAGAAGCTAAAGTAGCATTTGTCCTGTTTCAGTAATCGTTTGCTTGTCTGTGCATGCAAACAACAATTCCGCGACAGTCGTTGATGTCGCCAGTTTTGAAGTGCGTTCTGTCATACGATTCTTGTATGGGAAAGGATTGTTGGCTGCTGAAATTAATCGGGAGTTATGCCTAGTTTATGGACCTACAGTTATGAGAGAAGGAAAGCTTAGACAATGATGCCGTGATTTTAAAAATGAAGGAACAAATGTCCATGACGAATAGCGAAGTGGCAGGCCCAGTATTTTAACCGATAAATTGTTTCGTAAGTGGAACAAAAACTTCGATGTGGTAGTCGATTGACGATTAATGGCCTGAATGAAGGATTTCCTCAACTTGCACGCACTACTGTACACAATATTGTCACGAAAAACCTCGGATACCACAAATTGTGTGCAAGGTGGTTACCGAAAACGCTCACCGACCACCACAAAGAGCGAAGAATTTACAGTGGATGAGAGTTTTTGGGCCGATACCAAAAAGATGGAGATTACTTATTTGCTGGCATTGTTACCGGTGTTGAGACGTGGATATCCTACATCAATCCAGAAACCAAACAACAATCAATGCAGTGGCGACACTCATATTCACCAAAACTGAAAAAGTTTAAGCGAAGTCCGTACACAAGTTGAAAATTGATGGCTACCGTTTTTTGGGACATAAATGGTATTCTTTTTGTGGATTTTATGGAACGTGGGAAAACAATTACAGCTGACGTGTACTGCGAAACGCTCAACAAACTGAGATCCAAAACAAACGACGCGGGAAACTGTCATCTAGCGTAAATATCCTCCACGATAACGCGCGTTGTCACACTGCTGCCAAAACCAATTAGAAAATTCAAGATTTTCGTTGGGAACTATGTGACCACCCACCGTGCGTCCTGACCTTGCACCTAGCGAATACTTCCTATTCATGCACTTGAAACAGTGGCTCTGTGGATAACGTTTCGAAAACGAAGAGACACTGAAGAACGGCGTTGTCAATTGGTTCAACTCTCAGGCGGCGAGCTTCTATGCAGAGGGGTTAAGGAGGTTGGTGCAACGGTAGAAAAATGCTTAGGAGTGACGAGCGATTATGTAGAGAAATGAAGTAGCTTTGCAGCAAACTAAAAGTTCCAATAACATGTGTTTCATATAAGCATATTTTTTCCTGTGACCAAACGGCTCTTACTTTATGAACATGCCTCGGATTTTACCATTATTCGATTTATCATAGTCAAGACTGATTTAGGATTTTATTCTATAAATCCCTTTAAAAGTTCCAATAACATGTGTTTCATATAAGCATATTTTTTCCTGTGACCAAACGGCTCTTACTTTATGAACATGCCTCGGATTTTACCATTATTCGATTTATCATAGTCAAGACTGATTTAGGATTTTATTCTATAAATCCACAAAACTAAATAGTTAAATATGCATACAAATGGTATTTGAACATAAAATTCAGATTTTCATTATTTATGATCCAAAGAAATGGGGAGAATGAATAATAAACCAGCAGTAAAGAAAATCTTTAAATATAGTTAAATTATATCCTTATGCCATGTTATGAAGTTTTTTAAAGATATACTGAAAAATGAAAATCGCTTTTCCACTTATTTATGCATCTTAATGATTTTAAATATTTTATAAATACTCATTTACCTAAATAATTATATTTACATTCATTTTTAATGATTTGACTGGTTCACATATAAAGACTGCATTTTTTTTAAATGACCAAGGTGTTGCGTATCTTAATAAATATCATTGCATTCACTACCTATTCGATGTAATTTTCGTTAAAATATTAATGAAAAAACTATTGATATATACAGCAATTTCTCAGGAAACCGTAGGTGGCACAAACTGAGAAACTGGTCTGCCTGAACTATAAATGAATTATGATTATCATGGCCTATTCATGCCAAATAAATATTTATCCTACGCCATTGAAACCTACATTACACTTCATTCCAGAGTTATAAATTTACAGTTACCAAAATATTACCCCTTGACCGACAAATATGTTTCATCTAAGGTAACGTTTGATTGTGGTATTTCGGAATGAGACAACCACACATTAACAGACAAACCACAATAACGGCATTTCGGGACGAGTAAAATAGGATTTAGCCTCTACCCTAAAAATACCCTGAAAATATGGTGAAAGAAAGCATTTAGACAATTAGGCACCGGTAGCGAAGATCGTGTGGGTCGGCCCGGCATCAGCTGCCACAGTTGCGAACGATAATGAAGTTCACGGTATCGGCAGCAGTACTGCGATGTGGACGGCAAAGGGAAACCACCACATTATTAACCCTAGAGCATGCAGCCTTGTTTTGAGTTCAAATATAGTCGAACGGAAAGTTACAGGAAACCAATCCTACGATTGAAATACTAAGGATAACAAATTAAAATATTTCACAATGATGCATGCATAGCGTTTCACAGAAATATATATATTGGAAAACATGGAGTAATTTAATTTAAGGGAATCAGGGTGCGTCTGCAATTTTGCACTAGCAACAGTAATGGCTGAGTAATTATTTAATTTTTACATTTTGACCACATACATTTTTAAACGATACATGATCAAATAAGAACACTGTCATAGCTGACCACGCTGATATTTATCTAACCGGACATGCCTGAAACTAAATAAATCTTCCGTTTTGCGTATGACTTCTGAAATAACCATTAGCAGACGTGAGATTCAGATATCCCAGGATAGGATTTAATGCGAGATAATTATTTCAAAATATTTTAAACATTAAAGTTTTGGATTAATGCACATCAGTTCTAACTTAAATAAACAGCTGTATTCTAGTCAATTTATTAATTCCACATTGTGAGACTCTGAGGACAACTTTCTGTAATTGCTTCGAAACTTCGACCTATGAATACAATTTAAAAGGGCTATCTTAACGGATAAACAAACATCTGTTATTGAAGATATAATAGCCAAAGTAGTGATCCACGGTAATACTTAGTCCTGTAAGGATGTTGTGTTTTTCATATTGAATTGGTTGGCTTGAATGAACATTGTCTGACCTGATATTTTCTTCAAAATTAAAAGGACGTAGCTCAAAATTAAGCATATATAACTCTTTAATTATCACATAATTGATGAATACATAGTCAATCTTAATTGAATCAATCTATGTTTGTTTATCTCGCACATAAATCACCACAAACACCCAAAACTATCTAATTTCTACATTTCAATCAAAAACTACAATTTCTTAGTTCATCACATCTGCGGAAAAGTAGGTAAATGCATATTATTAGGCGAATACATATTCATTGAAATTTTAAAAATTTTGAACTGGAATCAAAGTAACATTCCGTTCAATTACGAATCCCTTTACTTATTTTAAATACAGACTCTATTTCTTATTTAAATGACTAATATAAGTTACACATTTCTCCGTACCATATTTCACTATGAAATAATTGGAAGTCTTAAGACCTGAACGCGTTTATTATTTTTAACAGTTTTTTTTGGAAAATCTCTTCCCGTATGTCAGCATAGACCCTATTTTATAATTAATGTTGATCCCATTGCAACATTCCTTACTCTTTTGGTTGTCAGTTCAAGCTCCACCTTCCAATCCTGGTCCCTCTCTGTTGGAATGATGCCTCCTGATTCTCACTGCGAACAACGGGGTGTCACATTTTCTACGTGTCACTTTAGTGGCGGGGACTATGAATGAAAAGAATTTCTAAAATCTTATTATCCAGTCTTGCATGGACTGGCTTGGTATTGTTGAGGTTTGTCATTTTTAGTCCAAAATAGTACTCTTCTAGAGTGTGAAAATAATAGTTCTTTTAAACTAAGTCTTCCGCCAGTCTACATGCATTTGACGTCATTTTAGCACCTAGGAGAACATTTTTGCCTTTTCCCTTCCACTCCCTTGTCCGCCCTTATCTCTTTAAGTATTCCAGCCATTAGCTTCCTCTCCTGTCAAAAAACATGCCCTTCTCTCGATAAGGATAAGCCAATCCTTCGATTAGGATAAGTACTTTCTTAATCATTTGTAGGAATTTAAACATGACACAAAGTATTAAATGTCTTCGGTCACCTACGATGAATATAGCAAGGAATGTATTAATAAAAATATTTTATCTTATAACGTAAACCTTCTAATGTACGTACTTCACTGCCCATTAGGCCAATTTATGTAATTAAAATTAATATTTTCTGTGAACAAGCGTGGGAAAAAATTGTCTCGTTCATTAGGGAGTTAAATAACGCTTTAACAAAGCACAATTTGCCTTTGGTAATTTTTGTGAGGCAAGACTGATTAGCGTGACCGCGTTCTTCGCCCGCAAAGATTGATTTCCATTTTTCACTTTGGTTTCCTCTCCCAATTGTCCAGGAGCCCTTCAGTTGTGACGCATTCTTTAAGAAGAAGGAATTTTATAAATATTACACCATCGAGAAACGTGCTTGATTTCCTATCTCTGTCCCTGCCCTTCTCCGATTTCTTATACCTTATGTAAGCCATTGGCGAGGGGTTTAAATACTGGGTACTTCGAGGGTTGAGGATATCATATTCACCAACGACTCTACCAGTCAACATCATCAAAACGACCATGATTTCACAGGTAAGAGTAGTTTCATATATTTGACTATGTTAGCAGTTTCCTTACCCGTTGCATGAGGTGTATTAATATGAATATAATCGTTGGGAATAAAAGTACCGGGTTAAACATAGTTTTCGTAGGGAGTTCCACAAGAGCAGAATGGCAGGGTTACAACCAATTTTCCAATTATTCAGTTGACAACAAAGAATATCCAACATGTAAATTTTACCAATTCCTATTGAATGACTGCTGAATGAAAGTATTGAGGGTCATACACATTTCATCATTTAAAAAAAAACCTGGTCTACAAATTTTGATTAATACGAATTATTTAAAATGGTAATAATAATTGTTTTAAAATGCATCATCTTCCAATTCTAGGGCATAATTTTCTTTGGCCTCGTGGCCACCACCATTGCGTTCCCCGGAGGGCAGCACGGAGGTGAAGGGCATGTGGATTACTACGTGAGTACAATGAAACGAACTACATCTTTGCATGACTATGTAGGCTTGTTAATTCATGACACGATAACAAATTTTACTTCGTTTTCAATGCACAAAAGTAACATATATCAGTTTCATTTAACCTATTAAATTATTCTTAAGTTAATTAAGTTTTGTCTCCATATGTTTGTAATAAATGGTTAAAAAATAAAAATTAACCATTTTCGCAGGCTCAAACTCAGTTCTTGTGATTACAGGCCCACCCAAAATATAATTTTGACTACGGCGTGAACGATCAAAAGACGGGCGACGCAAAGAGCCAATGGGAAACCAGGGATGGTGACGTGGTCAAGGGCGCTTACAGCCTCCACGAGGCCGACGGCACAATCAGGGTCGTTGAATACACCGCCGACAAGCACAACGGGTTCAACGCCGTCGTCAAGCGACAGGGTAACGCGGTACACCCACAGCACTACGCACCAGCCTTTCACCACGGAGGATACGGTGGCGGACACCTCGGCGGTTACGGCGGCGCCCACTTTGGTGGAGCTACCTCCTATGCTAACGGCAACAACATCGCCATTGGACACGGAGTCGTTGCTTACGACGCCGGCGGATACCACGGTGGTGCTGGAGGCTACGGTGCCTTTGGCCACGGTAGCGGAGGTGCTTTAGGAGGCGTTTACGGAGGCGGCTACGGAGGACACTTTGGTGGTGCATCATCATACGCCAACGGCAACAACATTGCCTTTGGCCACGTGGGACACCACTACTAAATAATTCCCAAAAACCAGTCCATAAGCTGATTCAGATACTACCTTTTTAAATAAATTTTAGCTTCAATTCTCGATCCTTTTACTTTTAAATGATGAAAACTTCTATAAGGGATATACCCTATCATTACTTAGCGACTCTAAAAGCGCTGGCGGCCATGAATTAATTTTTGATGCTGAAATTTTGCTGTGCAATTTTTCACAATCATGCAAATGAAATATTCGCATACAATTTTGTGTTCGCCTTTTCAGTATTTCAGCTTTAATATGACTATTGAGTTGACATCTACCCTTGAGGTTTTTATAAGTGTATTGCATGAATATGTTTCCATATTTTACGATAAATATCACATTGTCCTCATCTGAGACGAAACTGGATTAATTTAATAAACGATTACAGCTAATTTTGAATATCTATTTCTTCTTATTCTAATCCTATTATTGATATTTCTCTCATGAAGAAATGTTTTTTCTATGAAACGAAAAACAAATTCCAATAATAGTGTTTTTTTCTATTTTATGTAAATGAATATGCCCTTTTTCCATTTTTTTATTAATAATGAGCACCTATTTTTCAAAAATCAATTTTGAAAAGTTACTATTGGTGCAGTGAAACTATGAAACCATATGGTCCATTCTAATAAAACAACATTAATTTAATTGACTGTCCCCATTCAATCAGTCTCCTTTACGTACTGATAATTATTATAAGTTTATTTAAAAACTAATGATATATAAAAAAATATCGTCATGTTTCGACATTCAGCAGAATGTGGTTAAATAAATGTCTGTAGTAATGATAAAGAGTCACTCACTCGTAAAATAGCTACGGTATAACAACATATCAAGCAGTAAATAATGACTTCTATTTGTAAAAGATCTACGTTGAGTTATTGTTTCTATATCTTATATTAAATCCTGCCTCAGAGCAAACATATGAACAATGCGTATCCTACATATGAACAATGGGTAATGGTTACCTCTAATGTTTAAAGGATTGCAATGACCAAACGCGTATCGGCAAGAGTCAAGGTTAAGGAAAAACTTAATGCCTTACATGAAAAATATTGATTGACGCCACATTAATGGGAATTTGTAGAGGTAAAAGAAATATTCATTTACTTTTGGATTCGATCTTCAGAGGATTAAAAATCCAATGTGGCATAGATTAAATGGTGCTTTACTTTAATAAAATACATAATCCATCAAGCTATCCCCCAATTTTGTTAATTCGAATATATGCACAATCTCCACATTTTCTCGTTAGTTATAGTTTAAGACCTAGTATTTTGAGTCAAACCTACTATGTTTTTCAAAAGTAACTTCTTTAAAAAAAATAAATTACATTTTTATAAATGATTTTTAACCAATTAAATTAACTATAATGCTACATAAAGAACGCTATATTAAATAAAGTTAGATATTTTATTCCTGTTAAACATAAAATAAAAGTTCTATTAATATGACATCGAGATTTTTAGTGTAAGTTATTAAATATCATAGCACATAGTCGCTACCAACTCGCTGATTTTATGGCATTCGACCCTAGAGTAAAGAATAGTACAGGGTTCGTCCGGAAAATAAGTGTACTGAGCTCAGGAAAAAAAATTGATTACACTTTTACATATCTTAAGCTAATATTCCTCAAAATAAGACCCTTGTGAGTCGATACCCTTGTTCCAGCGGCGTTCCCATTCCTGGAACGCTCCCGCGAAGGCATCATCGGTAACCTCTCGAAGACAGGTCGTCACGGCCTCTTTGACGGCGTCCAAAGTCCCGTATCGCGTTCCTTTCAAACTCCTCTTTTTCTTCGGGAACAGAAAGAAGTCCGGTGGTGCCAAGTCCGGGCTGTAGGGCGGGTGCGGCAGCGTTGCCACGCCGTGCTTGGCCAAGAAGTCCGACACGACAAGCGCGGTGTGAGACGGCGCATTGTCGTGATGCAGCCGCCAGATGTTTTTGATCGCTGGCCGGACGCGGGCGACTCGTTTTCGAAGCCTGTCGAGCACTAGGACGTAAAATGCAGCATTTACAGTTTGTCGTTCAGGTACAAATTCGTAATGACGACTCCCCTTTTGTCAAAAAAGACAATGAGCATCGCCTTGATCCGAGATTTGCTCATGCGAGCTTTCTTTTGACGGGGTGATGATGGGGTGTGCCACTCCGCACTTTGTCTCTTCGACTCCGGGTCGTACTCAAAGATCCACGTCTCGTCACCCGAAACAACGTTCTCTAAAAAATGTGGATCATTTTTGCAGTGATCCGCAAGTTGTGTCGCGATTTCCAAACGATTGAGTCTTTGATCATCACTGAGCACTTTCGGCACCAAATTTGCACAAATTTTTCGCATCTGTAATTGCTCCCTAATAATCTCGTGCACTATTGTTTTTGGCACATCACACTGCTCTGCTATCATCCGAACACTAAGACGACGATCAGAGTTCAGTACATCGCGAACTTTTCGCACATTTTCGTCGGTGAGTGTCGTTGATGGGCGTCCAGGCCGTGGTTCGTCGTCGACCTCTTCTCTGCCCTCCACGAACATCTTGTGCCACCGAAAGATCATGTTTCTGGACATGGCTGACTCCCCGTAAGCCTGGTTAATCATACCGACAGTTTCGGTAGACGATGTCCCAAGCTTTACCGCAAATTTGATGGAATAACGCTGCTCCAAAAACTTCGGCATCGCGTTCCGTGACGTGGGTCGAGCGTGGACGTTCGCGTTAACAGAGCTCCTCACTACACCACAGCTCAGAGCCGACTGCCTTTTTCAGCGTCGCTTGCCAACATACCCCCCTCCAATCGCAGCCCGTCAGAGCGGTGCTGGGCGCGCCTGGAGCGGCGGGAAAAAATCAGTACACTTATTTTCCGGACAACCCTGTAGATTGTACTCTGCTTACTAGCCAATTCAGGCCTTATTCACCTACCTACCAATCGAAAAACGTTGATAAGTAAGTTGCAAAATTACGTGCTCATGAAGCTTGTCTCAAGTATTATCTCCAGTCAGACTTGAATTATATTCAATTTTATCTATTTCTTTCATTATTATTTACTATTTGTCGGACTAATACCTAATGAACTGAGAAATTTTATAATCATTTACATCATTTGAAACTGATTAGAATTTAAAATAAATAATATTAAATTGCTCTAAATCAAACTTCACATATATTTTTATTTTTTCCCCTGATTTTTTCCCCCGACAGCCTTAGACTTTTTTCAGATGATTTCCTGCACGTCTACCAACCCTGTTGTTGAATTACACTCCACGCAGGTCATTTTCATAAGCCTTAAATACAATTGTATTGCAATGCAACAATTAAGAGGACGCCTCGGTAGCCTAAGTGGCTAAAGCACTCGACCGGATATTGAGGGATCTGGGTTCGAATCCCAGTCAAGGCGAATGATTTATACACTCTGCAATTGTTGCATTGAAATGCAAATTAGCGGATGACTCCGTTAAAAGTTACTGTTGAGGCATCTCCAGCAGTTTATTTGGAATTAATTCTCTTGCCCCTTACATCCATAGGTGTGTCTGCCACACCTTATTTAATCTGCCTTAGTTTTGATTAGTGGTTCTCTATCGGTTGACGATAGTCGATTTACTGCTTTTTGTCAGAGATACTTAAACCTAAATACCACCAACGGAGAATTGAAAAATGTTAATTTCAGCTTCATTCGCGCATTACATTAGAAAGATGACTCGGGACGAGGAGCATGAGCTTGAGAAAAATATGCACAATACGATAATCAACCCCTAATGAGGTTTATCTAATTACCGCAGAAAAGGGTCAGTGATTCCCTCCTGATCTTCCATCCAGGATACAATTTTACACAGGAATTTTACCCACGTATTGGAGAGCTTACAGGTTTTCTGCTGAAATAAAATGGAAATGATATAATTCTCCAATCCCTCTGTTGCCAACTACAAGTGGCTGGTATTGAACCTGGCAGTTGGTAAACGTTTTTAGCCAAGTTATTAGTTTTACTTAATGAGAAGTTTAAAGTAACCAAATCCTCGTCGGTTCCACAAATACCGCGAGATAATATGTTTTAAATAAAATATATGGAAACTCATCAATACGCATATACTCAGGCATATTATGACGTTTATATACTTATTTAAAATACATCCTTACCTGTGAACATCAAGTTAAGCCTATCTGCTAGAATAAGTATTTGCATATATTGTCTGAGGCTACACATGCAATTACTATAACTACATACATCATTAGAATGGGAAATTAAAATAAGGAAGTTACAAGTGCTTCCCTACCCGTCTACATGAATGGCGAAGTCCAACTCATGTACATTTCGAGAACCACTGAATTCCGCAAAAACTATATGGAGAGCAGTATATATCTTTTATTGGTCAGTGGATTACTATTATATTACATTTCACTGAATCTTACCAGCTTGTATTTTATGATTATGAGGGTAGGCTGAAAGTAATACACACATGCTCGCAGACCACAAACAAAATGACCTTAAGAAGCAGTCCTGGATGCATGTGGAAGTAACATTCCCCCTCAACATATATGCGCAGGGTTAAGGTGGTATCATTCATCCAGTGTATTTCGAGAAGCGGAAGTATGGAGGCGTGTTCTAGCGCTATGCCAACGCGAGTTAAACAACGTGCTGTTATCGAATTTTTAGCTGCTGAAAAAGTGACTCCTACTGAGAGTCATCGTCAATTAAAGGCTGTTTATGGTGACAATACTGTTGATAAGCCCACTGTAAATCGATTGATAGTAAAATTTCGTGGTTGCGAGCCTGGAAAAGCCATAATTGTTGATGAAACACGGAGCGGACGTCCGATTACTGCCACAGACGATAAGCATCGCAAACTCTTTGAAGATTTGATTCAAAATGACCGGTGAATCACTCGAAAACGTATCGCAAACCATATTGGAATATCCAAGGGAGAAATTTTTCGTGTTAAGTACCGCCTGGCGCCAATAAACTTGCTACATGACAACGCTCGTCCACACACCTCGCGCGCAACTGGAGAGGCTCTGCGAAACTTGAAATTTGAACCGATTCCACACCCTCTTTATTCCCCCGATCTTGCACCTTGCGATTTTTATTTTTTTTTCAACTCAAGAGACACCACATGTGCAATAATTACGCCTCGGACGATGAAGTGAAGGTAGCTGTCAAGTCCTGAATTCGAAAGATATCGGAAGAACTTTTCTGCGACGGAATGAAAAGAGTTGTTACACTTTGGGAGAACACTGTTAACCTTAACGGCGACTATGTTGAAAAATAAATACATGATTTTGTAACTTAATAATTGTACTTTAATGTAACTTTTGCGGGGTCGCGGTAGTTCAGGGGGTAGAGCGTTGGACTACTGACCTGAGCGTCCCGGTTCGATTAACGGGCAAGGCACTCTGGGCACCTGCAGCTCCACCCAAGCTATGTGATTTTTGGGTACCAGACCTTTCTGGGAAACCATAACCGGCACAGGGAGAGGAACCGGCCCCACTACCCTGATGTGTGTATTTCACACGCCGTATAGGGCTTAGTACTGGGTGAACTCTACCATCACCTAAGAAACCGACCTTCGGGTTGATTACTGTGTTTATGGTTTTTTTATGGTAACTATTGCCCGATCTTGCTATTTGTTTTTTTAGTGGTCTACAAGCATGTGTGCATTAGTTTTCAGCCTACCCTCGTTATTCGACCTCAGAAATGAATTTGATTGACTAATTTTATATAGAAATTAAAAGTGATTTCTGACGGTAATGATATAACATTAAAACTACTCTTCCCTATCTAAAGCGCTTTGAATTCTATGTACAAAGCCATTTAAAAAGTGGCTTCAATTTAAACAAAAGACAAAAAGATGTCGTTGAGAAAATTTTACCCACAGAGTTCTATTAAAAATTCCTAACGATAGATTTCGCATTTTTCGTGCATTGCATAGAATCAGTTCGATTTGACCCTTCAACTCTGACAACCCCACACTATTTATACACGCATCATTTCGGTCATATTTCTAATCTTCCCGCAGATTAATCAATAGAGGTCCGAAAGCGAAAACGTCCACTAATTAGCAAAATTATTTTACTTCTGAGCTTAAGTGTTCTTCTTATTGACTCTTGGTCCTTTCGTCAAAATTTGGAAACATAGCACACACTGATAATATCTATTGAAGTTCAGTCGTATATCCTAATTAAAACCACATTTGTTGCTCAGAAAATATTGCATATATATTATAATTTTAATTGTTCTGGTAAATTATTAAAACCGTAGTCAGTTTAAATAAAATATCACCGTACACTTAGCAATATGATTGAAAGTTTTCATTTGTGGTGCAGTAAGTGATTTTTTCAAATCATATAAACGATTAGGTTAGAGATTAAGTTAGTTAAGATTTTTAGTTAATGAAGCAAAATTCCACTGACGAATGTTGGAGCATGTTAATAATTACATTAAAAAATCCATACTTTTTCTATTTCATTCCGAACATCCTATATTATTATTATTACAAAAGTCAAACTTGAAGCCAAGAGACATGTAATATGCAAATAAATTGAATTCAACGGGAATAGACAAATGGAATCCGTATTTTCCTAATAATTTGTTGGTTAAAAGAAAAAATGATAGGCTTTATTAAAATTATAGCAACTAAACTATGCAGATTCAGTTTTTAAACGATAGGATGTATCCAACGGCAGTTATTCCTAGATAGAAAGCACAAAATGAAAGAAAAGGATATGTAATCAAATTTATTCTCGCGCAATGAACTTTTAGCAAGAGTCCATTACTCCCAGATATTACTCCAGTTGGAAATGACTATCGGAATGAGTCCCTTCACAGGGCCGTAGGGTGCATAAACATTTAAGTTGTCTAGTAATTTTCAAAATTAATAACAATTTGCACGACGGAGCTTTACGTCCGGATTCATTTACATCAATTATAATAATGGGGTTAATTGGGAAACACAGGAAGTAGGGAGAGATTTAAGGTGTGGAGAACCCAGCGTCGTTAGCAGGCCTTATGTTTTATCATCCCGCCCGAAAGACTCCTCTGTTATTGCAGGCGTTATTTTCTCTACAAAACATTAAATTAGTGGCTGGAATAATAATGGGGAATACAAGCATGTATTTTTGATACTCGATTCTGAGCTCTTAGTCTCAAAGTACTGAATCAGCATAGTATACTGACAACTCGGGAGGAATTACTGCTGGCTGTGCCATTTTTGGTGATGGCATGTTATTTCGTATTCTCCAATAGTGTGATGTGAATTCACATATTCGTTAATGTACATGGTATATAGGTTTACTCAGGTATATTGGTGTACGGAGATACACCACAATCACTGATGTGACGAATCCGAAGTATGATAAATTAATGACATAAATATATTTAAATCATTCAAAGCCCTCGACTATCTCTCGGCATTACATCGCACATGGCTGAAAAACAATCGTTTAAAAAAATGTATTAGGAAATTAATCTAAACGTACGATTTTGTGGCGAAGAGTTAAGATTCACTGTGTGCATGTAACAGACATGAATTACCGAAGCAACCTACCAATTACACGTCGTTATGATAAACATGCGGTTACCGGGGAATAAACACCGTAAGTAAAAAGAAAAGTGAACGCGCTACCGGAAAATGAATTTTAATATATTTAATCTATGCCAACTGCCTCAAATATGCAAAATAGAAATTTCTCGGCCGTCATGCCGTGAAATTACACTCTTACCCGTGCATTTCCTTTCGTTACTTAACGAATTCCTCGAGAGATAACGATTTCGGTTAAGTAATTTATGCCTCCGAAATTCCCTCTTCTTTGTGCAATCAAAAGAAAACTCCGGTGCGATAATAGTATCCAAGGGAGGGAAACGCCCACCGTTTGGAATGACGGACGAGTACCAGTCACCGAATCTCACCTGTCACAACATGCTTGCCTGCCATGTCCGACTCCAGCCTTCCGTCCACCCCCACCAGTTTCCATTGCTGCCCACACTACCTCCCGTTTCCATCTAACGACATGATATAAATATGACGGTCGGATAGAAGTCAGATCACACATCTCTCAAGCTCCTCAGACCTACACCGTCAATACTAAAATGCAGATAACTCAGGTGAGATACCACGACTTGTGCAAATTATTGGCTCTGCATACACGTTGTAATTTGGTTGATTTCTCAGGGATATAGTAAAAACTCTATACGACTAAAGTCGTTTATTTGTATGGGGAGACTATTCTGCTCAAGATAGCAATCGCTGATACCTCTTCATATTAGGACGAAGTAAAATAAGTTCACTGGTCCATAAAAGTATTCATCACCATTAAATTCACCATTGGAGTTAAAATTCCTCAAAATTAATGACATAAAAATAACATAAATGGAAAATACTCATGGGGTAAAAATATCTCTAAACGTCGATCTTGGTGCAAATAAGTTATTACATTCACTCATACTTAAGTTCAGAAATCGCATAGAGTAGTAACAAGACATATTTAGGTTATTGCTTCCGCTTAAATCGAACAATATCTAAAAAAGAACAATCTACTTTTATATTTTCAAAAGTCAAAACACTCAAAAAGACAGGTAGCAGTTTGATATACGTGATGTACATGCTGATAAAAATGTAATGCTTTAATCTCATATTAATCTCAAAATATTATCTTTAAGGTTACCGTTATTTTGGCCGTCGTGGCAGGCTCCATTGCTCTTCCTGGTCACCACGGTGGAGAGGCGCACCATGTCGATTACTACGTAAGTCCTTAAAGCATATTTTTTACTAGTATATTGAAAAACTACTTGAAGTAAAACTTTACTAGCTCAAACAATATCCAATTCAACCAAAATAATCGTAACAAATAAATAGGTGACTAAGCGTAATATCCAATTGGGTCTTTGAACGGTAGTACGAAGGTAGTATTTACGGGAGGCGACCGACAGCTGAGGTCATTTGCGCCACTAGGGATGGACAGAAAAGGATGAAGGGTGGAGAGAAACCCGGCGTCGGTATTAGCCTGCTCTTTACGAAAGGCACCAAGGGGTCCGCAGGTTTACGTCTCATCCGACGGACGGCGTACTCACTCAAAGTGCCCTCCACAGAGCACCTAAAGTAGGGATCAAGATACCACTGAAAATGATCAACACCGCTCGACCGTCTTGTGAAAACGTTTTTCTAAATAATTGCTAACGTGTCGAAGACATACTTTTTTCTCTACCCAAAAGTTCTTTCCACGCACTTTCCAGAAAAGTTTTCGTCTTACGAGCAATTATTTTTTTTCTTCTCGTACAATATCACTGAAGCTTTCTTTTAGAGCAAAACAGCATTAGATTTGAAATCATAAATGGGTTTATTCATAAACATTTGCTGAAAAACCCTTCCATTAATTGAAACAAAAACTCTTTGTTAGGAAACTAATTGCTACTCCCTTATATTTGCGTAATTTAAGGTAAAATCCTTTATTTTCAGTATAAGACATTATTAATAGCTAATTTTGACTGTGAACTCAAATTATTAAATTCCAGGTTTTTATCGTTATTATTTCTAAAAATATTTATGTTCCGGTCGTTCCTTTCCTCTACTTCAACTTTAGATTACGTGTTTTTAAATCTTAAAATTGTCTTTTAAAGCATGAGTGCACTTTTACGATTCCTTGAAACTTACTAAAACAAACATGTAGCTTACCGTGATGAACAAAGGATCAATTTGCAGTGCCCTGTTTCTTCACTGGATTCTTCACAGCTTTCGTGCTCCAACTCACTTTTCTTTTCCCGACGATTGATACGCCTCAATAGGAACCGAGAGGCGATACTTGATAACGGTGGCACGGAGAGATCAGACCTTTAAGAAAAATTTCAATGAACTTATTTTGAAATTTCTCACTGATATATTACGAGTTAATCAAATAACAATTAAACCAATAATCTATTATGTGGAAATACATAGTACATATTAATTTAATTGTACATTTATTTGCAACAATAATATATGGACATTACAAATATCTTAATCCATTAAATTGTCTAAATGCCGATATTGAGCGGCACAGCTCAAAGGGCAAAATAAATAATCCTTCACATTCCATCGTTTCAAAGTAAAATAATACTGTACTTATATTTCTCAAAATAATCATATATTTCAAAGGACATAAAACAAAAAAATTAATACTTTAGCACATTAATATTGTAATTAAAATATCTATGTATTGGCAATAATTACAGTGCTTGCTTTTAAATATCTTAAGAAATGTTATTAACTTTACGTTAATATTTTAATGGCAAGTAAATCCTACGAGTTCCTAAAGCAATATTTATATTCAAATAACCCAAATGATTTTTTCGCACAAGGCTTCTTCCGGTTTTGAAAAAGATTTCTAACAGCCAACTATGCAGACACTTTATTTATTACGTTTTATTAAACTGGATAAAAAAGTATTGATTCAATTTCAGCTCAACAACCATTTCTTAAATCTCTTGACAAAGGTTACTTGAAAAATTGCTCTGAGAGACCAATAAAATATTTCAGGCCTACCCCAAGTACAATTTTGACTATGGAGTAAGCGACCACAAGACTGGTGATATGAAGAACCAGTGGGAGTCCAGAGACGGTGACGTGGTCAAGGGATCTTATAGCCTTCATGAAGCCGATGGCACCATCCGCGTTGTCGAGTACACTGCCGACAAGCACAACGGATTCAATGCCGTCGTCAAGCGACAAGGAAAGGCGGTGCACCCACAACACTACGCAGCTGCCCCACAACACGGAGGGCACAGCGGTGGCGCCAGTGGCTACGGAGGAGGACATGGAGGTGCCACGTCGTACGCTAATGGAAACAACTACGCTTATGCTCACCATGGCGGGCACTATTAAATAGAGAAGAAATCATCTCATTCTACTTCTCTTTGTTTTTTTTCCTTTGTTAAGAAAACTGTAAATCTCTTGTTATGATTGCTTAAATACTATGTATAGATATATGAACTTTGTGAATAAAAAGGTCATCAGAAATATATTTTCTACTGGTCATTTCTTGCCATTAGCAAACTTAATTCCTGGGTCGATTCGATTTTTGTGTATGGTTCTTATCGAATTCTGGTAATCCAAAAGGATATAACTTCATTTCTCATCAATATTGTTCATCCTTGTGCTTAAATTGTAAATGTCAGTTACGGGACAAGTAATTATTTATTCCATATTTCTTAGAAATACAAACCATTGTATGAATCTACGTAGTAAGTGTAATCCATGCGGCAGCATTCGCATTCGTTTCTCCTTATCTCAATAAATAGAAAACCTGGAGACCGGGGAATAGAAACCTAGACCACGAAAATACGTTTAGTTTGAAATCACTATAATGAATTTTCACACTGTGCTCTAGCACACTATTTTGTGTTCCATATATATTGTTAAACAATCTAGAGGTAAAATTAAAGGCAGAGATCCTACAATTCTCGAATGTGCTCGCCAGACGACGTGAAATCTGTGTAGTAGCATCCTGGATAAATCAATCGAGTGCCTGGATAAATCAACATCCTTTGCAAGGAATTTTGTTTTGAATTACATGGTTTTTAAATTAATGTGAAAGGTCATCATACAATTAAAATAAATGCGGTATTTGAGGCATGTAACGGAAAACATTAGGATATACGAAGGTGGTCCCATAAATACCCGGTCTCACCTAGAGTTGGCGATAGGTGTTTGAAAAATATCACTGTATTTGAAAGTATGAAATCTATAAAATATATTTTTTAAGTTTGATGCCGCGAAGTTGTTTAGTATTTGTTTGGCAGTCATCAATAGTGAACGTTTTCAGGGAAAATGAAAATGGAGAAAATTGGTGGTCGTTATGTGATAGAATATTTTTATTTGAAAGGCCTCAGCCCAGCCAATATAAAAGCTGAACTGGATTCTACTCTAGATGAGTCTTCTCCTTTGCTTACAACAGTCAAATATTGGGTGGCAGAGTTTAAAAGAGGCCGTACGACCTGTTAAGACGAGCAACGCATCGGTCGACTAAATGAGGTGACGGATCCAGAAACGGTGAGGACAATCCACATATTGAAACTAGATGATCGTCGGCTGCAACTGCGCGAGATAGCAGACATAGTAAGCATTTCAAAAAGTGCGGTAGATTCCATATTGACTGAAAATTTGGACATGAGAAAGCTGCGTGCAAGATGGGTACCGCGTTTGCTCACACACGAGCAAAACCAGTTTCGTGAAGATGTTTCAATTGAGTCTTTAGCAAAGTTTCACAACAATAAAGCAGAATTTTTGCGCCATTTCATAACCATGGATGAAACATGGGTCCATTACTTCACACCCGAGACAATAACAATCAAAACAATGGGTTCAAAATGGAGAACCGCCTTCAAAGGAGGCAAAGACCGTATCATCTGCAGGCAAGGGCATGGCGTTGGTTTTTTGGGATGCGAGTGAGATATGTTTCGTTGAATATCTTGAAAAAAACTATCAACGGCGAGTATTATTCGAAATTAATGCAACGTTTGAGCGAAGAAATCAAGCAAAAGCGGCCGCATTTCACTAAGGAGAAGTTTTGTTTCGTCAATGCAATGCACCAGGTCACAAATGTTATTGTAATGGCCAAAATACATTAATTAAAGTTTGAATTGCTACCCCATGCACCCTATCCGCCAGGTTTAGCCCCCTCGGATTATTTTCTGATCGCAAACTTGAAAAAATAGCTTGGAGGTCAAAGATTTTCCAACCGTGAAGAAGTGATGTCGGCAGTTAATGACTACTGCGAGGAGCAAGACAGTTTTGATTATATGAAGAGTATCAAACTTATTGGACATCCCTGGGGAGAGTGTAAAGTGATGAAAGGAGATTATGTTGAAAAAAATGAATTTTTTCCAAAATATTTGTGTTTTCTTTGTCAGGTCGGGTACTTCTGGGACCACCCTCGAATAAGTAATAACTTTAAAAATATAGAGTACATTTATTTAATTCACATTTAATTAATTTTTACTTGGAGGGAAAATATTAAATTTTCGTCACCTTAAGTACCTTAAAAATATGAGGTTTAACCCGGATAGATAACCTGGTAAATGACCGTGATAAGGGTCAAACATAGCGTTACGTGAATAAATCATCAAACAATGAAAACGTTTGAATAAAGGTGGCCACACGAATCTAAGATTTTGGAAATGTTGAACTCATTTAATTTCATAATATCGTACCACACCATTGGGAAGTAGGTACCATTCAGTTTCCTACAAGAGGCGTCGAGGAGATTAGTGGAGTTACGACAGAAAATATTTTCAATCTCATAATATAAATACGTATTTCCTCGCAGAAAATCACGTTTGACAAATTTGGCAAAAATTCAATTAAAAAAATAGAGCAAATATTCTCATCTAAAAAGGACTACTAATTGATCTAATCGGGAAAAATCACTTTCATTTGACTGTCCCTGAGTAAAACTGTGCAATATAGGATTAGAGAAACTTTTAAAAATAGGCAACATCATTCATATCATATACGGAACTTTTTATACATATTCCTGTAAATGAATACAGGAACGACAATCGTAATTGTGTGAAGTTCTCTGCATGCCCTACATATGATAATGACTAGGAAAAAAGAGGGCTAACAATGGAAAAATTGGCTAAGATGAGATGGAAGAGGAATGGATACATATTAAGTATGAGGAGCAGGCATGGCAATAAAAGAAAAACCAAAATTATAACGCCGTAATATCTAATGATAACCTTGAAAAATCCTAAAAAAACCAAATAAACTCTTCGACCATTTAAAAACGGTTTTTCGATGGACCCAGATTACAACAAATAGTAATACTTGTACTTGCTTCTCCTAACAAAACACCACTTCACAGCCAACACTATATCATTCTTCAATTTCGCATGCGTACTACCTTCCTCCATTCATACCGTTGAACAAGCCTATCCAATTCCAGCCCCTTCTTCGTTTGCCTAACGTTCTCTCCTCAAGACATAATACATTCACTATTCCGGCTTCTTTTTAATTTAATAAAAAGTCCTAACAAACCTGATTTAACGAATTCCCTTCCTGCTTTTATTCCTACCTCCAG
The DNA here is from genome assembly GCF_022747635.1 of Hetaerina americana. Lineage (NCBI taxonomy): Eukaryota > Metazoa > Arthropoda > Insecta > Odonata > Calopterygidae > Hetaerina > Hetaerina americana. The sequence continues at coordinate 38,601,720 of NW_027286181.1, forward strand.
TTCTCCCCATGCCTTTTTAATCATTTGCTCCTCATAAACGATTAGCAACACAGGTGGCAATGATAAACCCTGACTTATTTCTCTTCCCAACACTACTCTTCCGGACTCACTATCCCCCACTCGCACCTGAGCAGTCTGAGACATGAATAGCTCGCGGACCTCCCATGCTTGAAATCTAATTCTATTTTTTACAAAACATTCATCAGATCCCAATTCACTCTTTCAAGTGACTTTTCGAAATCTGCAAAATACTCTAACGGATCCTGATTGTATCATATGTTCCTCTCTTTCTAAATTTCTGAAGGTAAACCGACAATTCTTTAAGCAATCATTTTCCCGGCTCTTCATCATCTTACCGATGATCCAATTCATCAGTTCAAAACTGTAGGAAATATTAATAACACTGTCCCTTAAACTGTGGCTAACCATCTACATAACATCACCATTGTACCCCGCAAGCCGCCGCAGGAGCGTTTAGCGGGGGGTGTTAAGTCACCACCCGTAAAAAACAGCAATACTATATGCAAAAACAACAACATGGGACACTACACCCACAGCGGCGCACACACTCATGCAAAAATCCCTTCATCCATCACTCATGAAAATACATATACCATAAACCATAATATAAGCTAACTGAAATATTTCTGAATCCCCGAATATTTGCCACATATATACCTACGCTTGTTGTGGCATTCAAAGCAAGTGTTTGTCTGTCTTGATTAATGCCTATCTCCTGCAGAACTCTATTGTCATTTTCCCAAAGGCCACTACCCCGCTACATTCTTTCCTTCACAGACCGTTTTGTACCGCACCCAACACATGCAAATGTTTTCTTCGCGGTACACTCGGCAACAGCAGCATATATCACCTCTTATTGATCAGATACGCTGTCGACTTCTTCCTCTCTATGGCTCGGTGACATACTCTTGTGAATGGGCTCTCTTCCTATCCGCGGTATTCCAGTATTCCCCGGTATCCTACCACCTCACGTCACGAAACCCTAAAATATCTAAATATTCTTTCTCCATTTACATATTTATATTTTTAATTTGGCCATCTTCATCCCTACCCTAACCTTGCTCTCTCATTTTATGTCTAATTATTGCAGCCCTGGCCTGTGGCTTAAGTGCTGCTTCTGTCAATTATGCTTTGCACGAAATTCGTCAGATGAAAAATTCGCCTTGCCTCTCACGCTTCCAGGCATTCCCGTAATTACCAGAAATTATACCACGTTCTTTACTCGTCATAATAACCAGTCTCGTTACTATCCTTCAAGTTATTAGGCATGGGTAACTCTACCAAGAGCAATTATTGCTACTCGAACCGGCAAAGTTTTTGGGGTTATTAGAATTCACAAGTCCCTCTACCACATCCAGATTTTAATCCATACGGGCAAAATATTGAACGTATCGTAGCAGAAATGCACATAAATTTACTTGCTTGGAGAAAATAATATATGAAAAACAACTATGACTAATATTCGTTATTCTTTTTAGCTGGGAATAATTAAGTTCACAATTTTGGGCCATGCTATTGATATATAATTATTCGTTAAAACGAATGAATGCCAGGATAGTGGGAGATCATTCCTCTTGCAAAGCAAATGGAAAATTATTTTTCAATAATGGCGACGATTAAAGGGAAACGCTCATTCCTATAATGGATGGGTGAGTGCTAATTACCGAATTTCACTTATCGCTAAATTCCAATCACCGTACTCTCGATTCCTTCTTTTCTCCGCCCAATTGGCTCCAACATATCTCAGAAAACACTGCTGTGGCGGTAGTGACGGTTGATATATATATGGCGGTCGATCAGTAGATATATCACACATCTTTCAGACCCTACAGAGGAACATCATCACCACCGAAATGCAGATTGTCCAGGTGAGATTAATTTGAGTGGATTGAGGGCGTCTAATGCAATTCAAAGTCCTAGAAAAAGTTGAACCTTGTCTTACCCACTTCCCTGTGATTGGCCAATTATCATTTGGCTCTCCCTTGTGCGAGACAGATAACAACATCCTTAAGAAAAGTTCCTTTAAATTCACTCATCAAGATGAAATAATTACTCACATGAATTGAAAGTATAACGATAGCATAGTATAATAACTACTCGAATGCAACTTTATACAATAACTTTTATATAAACTCCAGGTCGCAGCCTTTTTTACCATCGTGGTTACCTCCATCGCTGTTCCTGATCATTATGGTGGTGAAGATCAACACGTCGATTATTATGTAAGAATTTTGATGGGCAAGAACATAATCCAATTTCTTTCTAATTCATAGAATACTTGGATAAGAGATTTCATATAATTGCAGATCCTACAATACGAAACATAGTTACGTAACTAATTTAGCATATTTTTATCTTGAAGAATTTTACTTTAAAATATGATATACTTATTTTATTTAATACACAGTTCTCAGGCCTAAACAATATTTCTTTACGTTCCTATGGTTAAAAATGTTTATTTTTAAATAAAACTTAATTTATCCATGAAAAAATTCATATTGATAGCCAATTTTAGGTTTTATTACTCCCACATGAAATCGGTCACATTATAGGTGTCACATTACCACTAATTCTCTTAAGCATACAAAGCTAAATGTATTTTTAGAACCCCAAAAAACATATTCCACATTCATCATCGATAGTTCAACCCTATGACTGATTTACTGCTGCAGTACTTTATTCTCCATGCAGTGTTAACTTACATCCGGAAATCTCCAATGCTTTACAGAATTCTTAATTTCTCCACTGCATGTCCCTTTGTCTCTCCTTCCATTATGTTTCTAATTAAATCGTCATTCCTCTGGATGCGTCAAATTCATCTAGTTCTTCATTATCGTAAATTTCTTAATTCGCTCTCTCCCACTTCTGCTCATCCATATGCTTCCTCGTTCCTCACTTCGGTCTATTTAACCTTCACCGTTCTCCTCATGCGCCAATTTTCATTTACAAGGTTATATTTCTCCGCCAATTCACTTTTCCAAAGTTCCATGCATCTGATTTATAGAGTTTCATGTTCCCTACGATCGTTTTGTAAAACCGATTCCTTTTTTGCACCTTAACTTTTATATTTTTACATAGTAATTATCATATTTGGCAATTTGTACATTTTCAGTACTTTTGCTTTACAGTAACTATTTATGTTTATGGGTTCATGGATGATACCAGAAAAAATTTTAAGAAAAGAAACGAGTCAATTTTTTACATATTTTATTAAAAATACGATGAATCACACCATGGATCGAACAAAATATGTTAATATATTAATTGAATAAGAAATTTTAAGTCTGAAAGCAATTGTAGGGTTTATTTTGAAGACATTTAAAAAATTTGAAATGACTTTAAACTACATCTCATAAAGAAATTTGGTACTACCTATTGAGAAACTAATATTAAAAGAATTCACGTTAATGTCATTTCTATTTAAGGCCCACCCAAAGTACAACTTCGACTACGGAGTGAGCGACCACAAGACCGGGGACAATAAGAACCAGTGGGAAACCAGGGATGGTGACGTGGTCAAGGGATCTTACAGCCTTCACGAAGCCGACGGCACCATACGCATTGTAGAATACACTGCAGACAAGCACAATGGATTCAACGCTGTCGTCAAGCGACAGGGCAAGGCGGTGCACCCACAACTATACCAAGCTGCCACACACCACGAAGGTTATGGTGGTTTCGGGGCTAGTCATGGAGGACACCTAGGAGGTGCCTACTTACACGATGACGGGAACTACGCTTTCGGTCAACACGGAGCACATCATTGAATATTATACAAATCATGTTATTTTTTCCTCCCTCCTGAATCTTCTCCATTCCTCAGCGAAAAACAATATTTATTTTAAGGAATAATAAAGCTCCATTGATTTTTTAAAGATTCGTCTTATTCCATTGAAAAGTCCGAGATTTGAAATATAGAATCCCTCTGCAGAAATATCTACAGTGAATGAAATTTGAATGCTTTACCAAAATCTGTATGCAATGTGATCGCTTGATACTTTTTGGAAAGAAACGACCGACCCATTGAAGAGAATTGACTGCTTCATACTCAAGCTAGTAATATCAATAACAAATGAGATTTAGAGAAATACAAACGGAATATCGGTAGTATGTTTTGTGTAAATTATCCGTATTCATTATGACAGCCTTCTTTTTAGGAATATGCACCTGCTGGTGTTCATATGAAACATATTATAAAGTTAGTAAAACCCATATATATATATATATATATATATATATATATATATATATATATATATATATATATACATATGTATATATATATGTATATATATATATATATACACACATATATATATACATATATATACATATATATATACATATATATACATATATATATACATATATATACATATACATATACATATATATATATATATACATATACATATATATACATATATATATATATATATATACATATATATATATATATATATATACATATATATATATATATATATACATATATATATATATGTATACATATATATATATATATATGTATACATATATATATATATATATATATATACATATATGTATATATATATGTATATATGTATATATGCATATATATACATATATATATATAGTTATTTATTTATTTATTTATAAAGTTAGTAAAACCCCTTTTACACTTTTCTGAAGTTTAACTTGGTGAGTGGCAATTAAAGCATTCTAACGTTTAGTTCAAAGTATCTTATAATTGAATATCCTTGGCTGGATTTCTTTGAAGTAGTATTTGTTGTGAAAAGCACGATTTATTGATTTAATATTTCGTTGTCTGGGGTAAAAAGCTAATTCCTTTTATTAAGAGCTAAAACAATAAATGCAAAATTTTATTATAATCACAGATTAATCGGTTACGATAATAAGGTCTCGAATTTAAAATAATTCCCTTCTTAAACATTAATTCGGTACACATGCTGAGGTTCAACCCTTCGCATTGAACTGTTCTTTTCTAGTCGCTCTTATGAGCAGCTTATATATAAACCGTAATCACTATCGAAATATTTTTGAATATCAAGGTAATCAAAAATTAATTTATATGGTAGGGATATAAAAAAGTATATTGAAAAATAAATAAAACAATAATTAATTATAATAAAAAATTGCTTGGTGAGAAAATATCATAGAAATTTGATTCAAATTCAGTCCTGAAGTACAAAAAATACGATTCAAAATACTTAGCATGAAAAAGGTAACAACTTTCTTTGTTTTGACCAAAAAATTAAAGAACATCTCTGGGTACTTTCCGTAGCAAACTGTCGATTGTTAATTAAAAACTCAACATTTTAATTTTTCTATTTGCGTTAGTTTACTCGGTCAGTAAGGCATGGCATGAGCTAATTGTAAATTTAATATTTAGATACTAAATTTATTTTTATACTTTAGATTACTTTTATTTATTTATATACTGATACTTAGATAATATTTAGCTTCTTTGCAATAAACGGAAATTAAACTGTACGCTATTAATAAATATTACAAAATAATAAATGCACAAAATAAATGAATCTATACTCTTCTATTCATTCTAAAAATTCAGGATTGGAATACGTTCATAAATTGTCTTAGAGGGAGGTAAAAGTTTTTGGATTCACACAAAACAAATGATTTAGGCAGATGTGACTAATTTAATAACTCGAACCAAGAAATACGGATGAACACGGCTGGTACACGTTTTTTCTGAAATCATATGCTGATGAAATCAGATCATGTCAATGGTGAGTGCAAATATTTTTACTTACTTTAATAAACAAAGAGTTTTGAAAGTATGTTTGAATTAAATTCGATGGCCAATTTTCAAGTTTTGTCTTCAGTTCATGCATATTCCTGCACTATTCAAAGTACCACTGCTTAAAGAGTATATTTTTCGTCGAAGAAAAAACTTTTCATGAAATGAAATATTGTCATGAAAGGATTCCTATTTCTATGCGTAACCTACCGGCAGAGAGTATGGAAGTAGACCTGTGGGAAGAGCGTTGGGCAACTGATTGAAGAACCCGGGATAGATTTCACAAGACGTCCAATGTCAGCCTCAGCTTAACCCAAAATGGGTGATTTTTCCAGTACAAGAATGTCTTTCGAGACCAAGAGCATAATAGGGAAAGAAACTCGTCTATTGACCGTACGACGATTTCACACGCCCTGCCGTTGGGCTTAGCATAAGTTTTACCATCAACTATCTAACACATCTGGCTGACTGTTGTAGTTTTATTAACCAAGAAAAAAAATGGGCTTTTAATATTTTGATAGTATATTTTCGAGGCGAGTTAAGTTGCATGTGGAACATTAATATAATCAACTACTTTTAAATACAAAGATAATGCTTAGGTAAAACATACAGTTCATTGAAAGGTTAAATACTCGTATTTAATTTACATTTGAAAACAATATAATTTTCTGTCCTAAAAAAGATGGATCAGGAAAAAGAACGTGGGATATCGTAATAAGTTTGGAACTAAAATTGTTAAGGGAGGATCTGCCTAAGATTAACGAATCAGAAAAAAAGACTAATTTCAAAAGGGGAACGATAAAGCGAGAAGCATAGTATGAAGGGGAATTGGGAAAGGAAAATGAAAACAATAGTGGTTGTGTGAGAACAGTGCACAGATAAAAGTTTACGGTCTCCGCTATCCCGTTTTCAGTGCAAAGACAGCTGGAACAAAATATAGTTTACAATTCATAACAAATATTTTCATTAAAGTAATAAATATCAACATTATTCGGGTAAACTGTAGTTATTCTTACCACTATCTAAATATTGGTGTTCAATCAAAACTCCGAACATCAAATCGAATGTTATCGTAACGTCTATTGTAGGTCCATCTTTTGAACCAATAAATCTCTCCTTCACCAATTCCTCTCTTAATTAGAATAGCAATGGCTAAGGAAGCTTTCAGAGTGAAAAGAAAGATTTTATGTAGTAAAATTGATATTGGGCTAAGGAAAAGACTATTCAATTGTTTTTCAAGGAAAGTAATATTCTACGGCTGTGAAAAATAGACAGAATTAAAGACTGAAGAATATTGAGGATAAGGTTGAGTATAAAATGAACAGACCTCGTGATAAATTTAGAAGTGTTGAAGAGAGCGGATGCAAAGAGTAGAATGCTGAAAACAATTGAGAAAAAGGAAAATAAACTGGCTTGCACAAGTGCTTATAAGGAACTCTCTCTTGAAGAAGGTCCTAGATTACACACTGAACGGTCCAGGCAAGAGAGGGAGAATGGGGATCAAAATCCGTGATGATGGGAAAGGGAGTAATGTGTATGAGGAAATGAAGATGAGGGCTCATAAAAGGAAAACTCGAGGCATTCATGGACCTACAGACCAGAGCAGATGACATATGATGATGAATTTCTCGGTGTATTAGGTAACATATTGGATATTAACAGGCAATCTAATCGTCTTATCCCCTATATGCTTCGCCATCTCAAATAGTAATCAATCTTGCCATAATTTGTAAGAACCATAAACACAGGGTCTTTTCAAATAAGAAAACATTTTCCAGTCTTATCCCGCGCTCAACTCTAATTTCAACAATATATCAATCTATTCTGCCATTAGTCTTCTCTAAGCCCGGAAATCACGCAAAAGCAACTTAACTCTAAGTGACAGTAAGCATTACCTTTGTTGAAGAGAAGTAAATAAGCTACGAATGAAGCAAAATTGTAAATATTCCGTATTAAACATGGGTATTCAATCCAAATGTTTCAATAAAATTCAAAAGTCTTATATGAAGTTCGTATAAATATCACTGAGAATAGAGCCTTCTATTGCGGATTTGATAAATAGCAGACCCTTGCGTAATGACCAATTTCCCCCAGAATTACTCCACATAATTATTCCAATTAAAATATCCTTCGATCCTTTCCCTTAATTATTTGCTTCCTCACCGGAATTTGGGAGTTCGCAGTCCTTTCAATTTCCCCATCACTTTCCATTTAGATATTGTCGAAGGAACAGGAGCCTGCTATAAATAGAGTTGTGATATTTACCGAAGGCATCAGAAATACACCAGCCTTCAGATAGCCAAGTCCCAGAATAAAAATCGCCGAAATGATCTCACAGGTAAGTTTTTGTTGTTAAGTACCGGCGAATTATAAATTTCAATTTAAGTCCCTGAACAAGAAAGCTAAAATTCCACCATCACATGTTTTCCCTTCAAAATTTGATTACTTTGCAGTAAGTTTTTATTGTGAAAAAACGAAAGACATTTAATTGGCATAATTTGATGTACTTTAGGAATGAAGAAAAATCTTAAAGCTACATTTTATTTGAAAACTCCAAAACGATCATGTAATGATGTTTATATTTCAATTGGGTAGCTATCAAAAAAGTAATTTTCTTCTGACAAGAAAATATTGCAAACAATATTCTTTAAGGTATTCGTCTGCCTAGCAGCAATTTCAGCCTCAACTTTGGCATTTCCTGGACTCCCACATGGCGGCTTGGCATTAGGAGGACACCACGACACTGATTACTACGTAAGTAATCAGTATATATCGCTGCAGAAATAATTCTGTCATGTGGAATTTATTATTTCAGATAAATGATTAACTTATTATAACTTATTGAATGCGTGGAAATGAGTGAAGTATGTGCAAATTCTGACAATCTATTGGGATGGTGGAGTCATTCAAAATCCACAAATTTTATGACAATCGATAACTCTCTAAAAGTGATTTTATTATTTTAGATATATGATTAAGATAATTATAATTTAATGCGTGGAATTCCATGGAAGTAAGTAAAAGTTCTGAAAAACTTTTCGCACCGTTAGTATTTAAATTATATTTTCTAAACTGCTTTGAAAGTGAGATTAATAATGATACTTAAAAGAGTGCGACTGGGGCCAGTTGGTTGAGTGAAATGCTACTAATTGAAGGACCAAATTTAATTGATCCTGGAGGCATCCAATCGTGACCAGATTTGTCAAAAATATTTTTATTTTACATGGAGTAGAATATCAATGGTCTTTTTTCAGAAATAATTGTTCAATGGCAACACAGTTTACCCAATCACTTCATTTTCTTTGTTTTCATTACTTTGGTGGAATTATTGTCGTTCCTCCAAAATGAAACCTCCAGCAATTGACATGCTACAGGTAGCAGCCGTTATTTATTTCACAGTCATTTGTAAGTAATATTAAATTAAATCACCAATTATCATGTAACCTTTACGTTGATTGTTGCGATGGTGATGGATTGATTCATTCAAAACCCAAAAAATTTCTGCAAATCTTTAGAAATACTTGCATTAAAAATGTTTCAGGTATTTCACAATATTAATATCCATTGGATTCGGTGTAAAATTCCAAACTTACAACAGAGATTAATTTAGAAAAATACTATCTAACTATATCAACAGTAGATCAATACCTATCTGTCATTAACAGCTGAACTGTTAAATAATAAGGGCAATACAACGAGGCTATTAGTTAATAATTTACAGACTCACTACTGGTAGTTAACATTCATAGTGCTTTTTTACAAATCGAGAAATATTGTCCTCATTAACTATATGTCATTTCCCGCTTTATTAAGAAAATTCTCTCCTAAAATATACCCTATGGTTACTATTGAGACACATTAAAATGGATACTATTCAGACACATTAAACCTCGTTCAATGCTAAAATTTACGTTTTGCCCAGTACACTTAAACATTGTTCATGAAATGTACCACCGTAATCAAAACTGAGAAAAATCTAACCACATTTGTTCCTGGATATTTAGAGATTCCTCGTATGATGCAAAACGCCTACCGTTATTCAATCTGTGCCTACCTCAATGCGCAACAACTTGTTTTAAATAAATCACGATAAAGGCATCTCATGTGTATGCTGTGTATATACGCCCACAGGCCTATCCGAAGTACCTGTACAACTATGGAGTCGCCGACGGGCACACCGGTGACGTCAAGAACCAATGGGAGACGCGCGACGGGGACGTGGTCAAGGGATCCTACAGCCTGAACGAAGCCGACGGTACCATCCGACAGGTGGACTACGTCGCCGATGACCACAACGGATTCAACGCCGTCGTCAAGAGAGTCGGCCACGCCGTCCACCCTCAAATCATTCACCACCACGGCGGAGCGTCGGCCCATCAAGGCGCCTTCGCCCACGCGGGGGACCACTTCGGAGGCGTGTCTCACGCCAGCGGCGCTAGCCTTGCCTTTGCCAACCATTGATAATAACTGAAGTTTGGACAATAAATGACAATTCTAAAAATAACTAGTGAATATTTTTATTAATAAATAACGGAAACCTCCTGCTTTTCTTTTGCGGCAGTTTATAAAATTAAGATATAAGGGGAAATTAACTGAGGGGATCTAGAAAGTAGAGTTTTTTCTTCACGTTACTAAAAATATTTGGAAAAAGATAATTAGGCTGCCACTATACACATTGTCTTCCATACATAACTGTCAATTAATAAACCGTTCATTTTACTAAAGAAATACATGGGATAATCCTCAAAAGACGCAACATACAGGCCACAGAGATCATAATGTGTACTCGTAAAAATATTCTTACCACGGGAAACATTAAAGATCGAATTTTTTCGCTGGTTTTCAGAACTATTCCAGGGTCAATAACATAGATACACGAGTTGCTACATTGCTGTTTAGCGTTGTGACTGCGCAATGAAATAATTTGCAAAAATGCAGTTTTATGGTAATCAAAATATGCGTGCCAGTACAAGTAAAGATGCGTTGAAAATGACCTTGAAAATACTACCTACGAAAGGTTATGCAAAAAATTTTAGAATCAATAACGGAAACAACTTAGATGTGTTCTTAGGGTTTATTTTCGAGTTGCGAAGAGTAGATAGAGCATGTAAACTAGACATAAGGATTGGGAACGCTTAAGAAAAAGTTTATTTGATTTCATCACACCATCAAAATTGCCTTCCAGTACCAAATCATTTCGTCATTCACTTTGAAAACTCACATGAGGAAAATGTAAGAATTTGGCATATGCTAACAACTTGCTTATAAAATTGGAAAACCATCAATGTCAATTGAAATAATAAAACTGCACCTAATATTACCAAAAGGGGTGGAAAATGGAAGAATAAAAATTCATGTACGGTTTCATGATTGTGAAAATATATTTTGTTTCCTACAACTACTCCAATGGAAATCAGTCATTATTACGTTATCCAAAAAAGGTTGAGCAGCGAAATTGAATATCGACGGCCAAAACGGAATTATTCCAAAATATTCATGCAAAAGATATTAAAAAAAGAAGCATCTGGTTCCATTGCTATGGTAGCCAGTATTTCATTTAACAAGAACTGCTAAACCACTGATAATCAGCCTTTTAATCAAATAGTAACCGAAAAAAAACTAAAATATTGGGTATTGCAATGAAATTAAATAATTTAATTTGTAATTCCACACACTTTATTTAAAAAAACACGAAACAAAACACCCAGATTTCGACGTTGAACATCATCATCAGGTGGTCCTCATTGAAGCAAACTTGGTATACAGGGGGTATATACCTTCTGATAAAAGCAGGGGGGTTGGTCCGAGAGGGCTGATGATGACGTTCAACGTCGAAACCTGGTTCTTGTTTTTTTAAACAAAGTGTGTGGACTTACAAAGGAAATTATTTCATTCCACTTCAATATGTTATGCAAATTCCATAAAGTTAAGCCTAAGACAACAACATTTTTTAAAAATATTGGGAACGAAAAGACTTGATAATATAAAAACGCTATTGTCCGAATCTTTCTCTTATTTTTTTACCATAATCACATGTTGAAGTGACCTACGATTTTTTCTAGCATTCCTGAAAGATTGCAATTTTCAATTCTAATGTATGGTAATATTTTTTATTTTTCAACAAGTACGGTAACATATTCTAAATCGTAAGAATTCATTACATGTCAAGATCTGGAAGCTGTTATTCACCCTCTTCTATGCTATATTAATACAGGAAGACTAATAGAAAACGCTGATAATACTAATCTAATTAGTATTTAACAAAACAAGATTATTCGGCTTTGGATTAGAAGTCTAAAATATTTTTTGAATAATATTCATCGTTACGAATGAAAAATTAATCGACAGAATACCAAGAGAAAGAGGATCTCGAATAATAGAAAGAAAAAAGGTAATAGGATTGGAAGCATTAAACGACGACAGCGTGAGCAGTTCACTTATAGAAGATTAACCGAGGGATTGCGACAAGTAAAGGAAGGAGTAAACGAAAGGCTTGGAGTAAACGAAAGTGGTCATTACTGGCTCCGAAATGTCGCCGTTTAGGCTAGAGTTTTAGTTTAGAGGGTTTTGACATGTGCGAGTGGTGGACAAAAGTGGAATGAAAGAAAGAAACGGATACTTATAGGCACGTTAAGGAAAGGGAATGCATGTTTGGCAGAAAATGAGAAAGCCAGGAGAGTTGGATGATTGGCCTAAGAAGTGGTAAAGAAATTTGCTGATTCCCTTATTTTCATATGAAACCCCTGTCAATGCATATTCATGAAAATTTATAAATGTAATGACTGTTGCAGTTTCTTTCCTCCTGCCTTATAAAAGAAAACAAATGGGAATAACTTTTCTTATAGTTGCAATCAATGACACTTGACTATTGTAGATCATTGAAAACTGTGATAGGGGTTATAATAAGAGATAAAGAAGTTGGAGGATGGAGGAATTTAGTACAGTGGGAAGGAAAAATAATTTTTTACGAGGGTCATCCGGAAAGTAGTACCCGTTCGTGAAATAAAGACACAAAAGTAAATATTAACTAACATAAAAAATTTTATTTGAAAGAGGATACTTTAAACTACTTCTCAACATAATCTCCAAGCAAATTAAGGCATTTGTCATAACGTGTGACAAGTTTCTGTATTCCTGCTGCATAGTCCTTCGCCGCCAGCTCATTGAGATACGCGAGGGACCCATCTTGCACAAATTTTTGCATAATGCAGATGGTGTTTAACAATTTCATGAACAATTGTTCGAGAAACATTGGGAAAATGCTCACAGATGTCATCAATTGTGACGCGCCGATCGTTCCTCACGAATTCGTCAACTGAGCTCACCAGTTGGTCTGTAATGACAGACGGTCTCCCCGAACGCTCATCGTCGTGTGTGTTCCCCCTCCCCATGTTGAAGTTGCGACACCACCGCCGAACAGACGACTCGTCCATTACATTGTCTCCATACACCTCCTTTAATTGGCGATGAATATCACATGGGCGAACGTTTCTTGCATTGAGGAATTTAATCACTGCCCTCACTTCACAACTGGCGGCGTTCTCAATTTTTTTAAACATTGTAAACAATCACAGAAACAACACAGGCAATGCTAGCGTCACGCAACTTGGCTCAGAGAAGGCAGACAAGCCACTGAAGCTATCTGACCTCGTCCAGCGGCTACTCGCGTCGTCAGCACTTCATGCGGCACGAACGGGTACTACTTTCCGGATGACCCTCGTATATATTTTTTCAACTTGATAAGAGGTTTCAGATTTATATTGTTGTGATGATTGGGGGGTTAGAATAGCAGCAATGATATACTCTGTGTCAATCGTAAACTGTCGTAGACCGCTGTCCTAGTGCTGTCAAATTTAATTTGATCTAAGAAACTTAGCTATTTCTTCCAATGCTTGCGAAATATTGTAAAAATGAAAAAGAATGCATGACAAGAACAATAAAATTTAAAAATAAATTATATTAAAAACGTAATCCCTGAAGTACATGGCAAAACAAAGAAAACCCAAATTTTTTGAAACAAAATGTATCTTTTTTCAGCATTATCTCCTTTCAGCTCTATATTTTTACCAGCGATGTTCTATAAATTCGGTACCATTTTTATAATGAGAACTGTCATGCTCCTCAAAATAGCTATTTCATATCGACATCACTTATTTACAGCTTGAAAATCTTTGACCACCGAGCCTTTTTGTCGAGTTTTCAAACAGAAAATAATCCGGGGGGCGTCGGATCTTTCGACGTGAGGCGTCGAGGAGATTAGTGGAATTGCGACTGAAAACATTTTCAATCTCATAATCTTAATAGGTATTTCTTCACATAAAATCACGTTTGAAAAATTTTGCATAATTTCAATAAGCAAGGGAAAGCCATTATTCTCATTCAAAAAGGTCTACTCATTGATCTCATCCGGAAATATCACTTTTATTTGACTGTAGCTGAGTAAAACTATACATTCCAGGTTAAGAGAATTTTTTTAAAATAGGCAACATTATTCAAATCATAAACGGAACTTTTTCGACATATTCCTGTAAAAAAATAGAAGGACGACAATCGTAACTGTGTGAAGTTTTCTATATCCTTTACGCATTATAATGACCTATGAAAAAGAGGTCTGACAATGGAAAAAATTGGTTTAGAGGAAATGGAAGACCAAATGAAATGATAAATTCGACATGATGAAAAACAAGAGATAAAATTAAATAAAATGCTATAGCTGATAATAAACATAACTTTTCAGTGAGAGATATGCGGACAAAGGCCATCGTGAATGGATAAATATTAAGCATGAGGAGCAGGTAGGACGAAAAAAGAAAAACCAAAATTATAATGTCGTATCATTTAATGAGCATCTGAAAAATACTAAAAAACAAAATGAACTCTTCGACCAAATAGAGACGGTTTTTGGATATACCCAGATTACAACGAATAGTACTAGTACTTGCTTCTCCTAACAAAACACCACTTCACAGCCAACAGCAATATCATTCCTCAATTCCCTCTGCGTGCTTCCTTCCTCCCTTCATACTCTTGAACAAGCCTCTCCAATTCCAGCCCTTTCTTCGCGTGCCTAACGTTCTCTCCTCAAGGCGGTATACATTCACTATTCCTGCTTCCTTTAAATTTGTGAAAAATTCCTCTCTTCTCCCACTCCGCACCTAGCTCTTCCTCGTTTTTTTTTCTCATTTCTATCCATTTAAACTTCTCCATCCTTCTCCACACCCTCATTTCCCCGGAATATTCCCCGGAAAACTGTAGGAAATAATAATTACACTGTTTCTTTGACTGTGCCTAACCATAATATAAGCTAACTGAAATATTTCTGAATCTCCGGATTTTTTCCAAGTATACCTACGCTTATAGTGTTATTACAACCAAGTGTTCGTCACAGTTAATGCCTATCTCCTGCAGAACTCGATTGCCATTTTCCCAAAGGCTACTACCCCACCAAATTCTTTCCTTCACCTACTGTACGGTACCGAACCCAACACTATCCAATGTTTTCTTCCAGGTACACTCGTCAACAGCAGCATATATTTCCTCTAATTGATCAGATGCGCTGTCGACGTCTGCCTCTCTACGATTGCTCGGTGATATACTCTTATGAATGGGTTCTCTTCCCATCCGAGGTATTCTAGTTTTCCCCACTATCCTTCCATATCACGCCACACAGCCCTAAAATATCTCTATTTCCTTTCTGCATCTCCAATTTCATATTTTTAATTTTCCCATCCTTATCACGATCCTAACCTTCCCTCCCCATTCTAAATCTAATTACTGCAGTCATGCTCTGTGTCCTAAGTGCTGCTGCTATCAATTATGCTTCGCAAGAAATTCGTCAGATGAAATATTCGGAAGCCTTGCCCCTCCCGCTTCGATGCAGGACACCGCCCAACTGACCGAGTCCCTTAGTTGCCAGAAATAATACTGTGATCTATACTCGTCAAATTATCCCGTCTGATTATTGACCTTCAATTTATTAGGCATGGGTTTCTCTACCAAGAGCGATTATTGCTACTCAGCTAAGTTTTAGGGTTATTATAATGCACAAGTCCCTCTACCATAAGCAGACTTTAAAACATGAGGAAAATTATCGACCTTATCGTAGCATAAATATACTTAAATTTACCTGAAAACAATATCAAAAAAACAAGTATGCCTCATATTAATTATTCTTTTTAGCAGGAAATATTTAAATTTAAAAAATTAGCACCATGCTACTGGTATATAATTACTCGTTACAAAGAATGAATGCCAGGAGAGTAGGAGATCATTTCTCTTGCAAAACGGATGGAAAATTATTTTCCATTCATGACGAAGATTAAAGGGAAATACTCATTCATATGATGGACGGGTGAGCGCCGGTTACCGAATTTCATTTATCGCTGAATTCCAATCCCCGTTCTTTCGATCCCTTCTTTTTCCGCCCCATTGGTTCCACGCTATCTCTGAAAACACTGCTGTAGCGGTAGTGACGGTTGATATATATGGCAGTCAATCAGTAGACACATTACACATCTTTCAGACCCTACAGAGGTACATCATCACCACCAAAATGCAGATTATGCAGGTGAGATTAATCTGAGTGGATTGAGGGCGTCTAATGCATTTCAAAGCCTTACTAAACGTTTAACCTTGTCTTACCCACTTCCCTGTGATTGACTTTTCTCATTTTGCTCCCCCTTGTGGGAGAGAGAAAACAACATCCTTCAGAAAAGTTTCTCGAAAATCACTCATCAAGATGAAATAATTATTAACATGAATTTAATGTATAACGATAACAGGTAAGGTGGCTCTAATAAAATAAGTAAGAACTTCTCGAATTCAACTATATACAATAACATTTACATAAACTCCAGGTCGCAGCCTTTTTTACCATCGTGGCTACCTCCATCGCTGTTCCTGATCGTCATGGTGGTGACGATCAACACGTCGATTATTATGTAAGAATTTTGATATGCAAGAACATCATGCAATCTATTTCTTATTCATAAAATAGTTGGGAAGAGATTTAATTTAATTGCAGATCCTATTTTACGGAACATTCTTTAGCATTGATTTTAGTTACGTAACTTTTTAAAATTATTTTTATGTAATGAATGATATTTTAAATTAAAGTAGATTAATTTTATTTTATATACCATTCTTAGTCCTAAACAATGTTTGTTTAGGTTCCTATGGCTAGAAAATGTTTATTTTCGAATATAATTTAATGTATCAATGAAAAAAATTAATAATGGTAGCCTATTTTAAGTTTAATTGCTGCCAAATGATATTGGTCAAGTTATAGGTTCCACATTATCACTAATTTTCTTAACCATAAGAACCTAAATGTATTCTTAGAACCCCACCATAAATATTTTACATTCAGCAGCAATATGTCAACCCTATGACTGGCTTACTGCGGTACTCCTATCCTCTATATTTAGTGTTCATTTACACCCGGAAATGTCCAATACTGCACACCTTTCTTGATTTCTGCTTCGCATGTCTTTGTCTTTCCTTTCTTTATATTTCTAACAAATTCATCATTCCTCCTGATGTGTCAAATTCATCTAGTTCTGCATTATCATAAAGTTCTGCATGCGCTCTTTCCCACTTCTACTCATCTATATGCTTCCTCGTTCCCGACTTCGGTCTATTTAACTCTTAAGCTTTAACTCAAACTCAAGCCTTAACTCCTCAAACCCTTTTTTTTTATTTGTAAGGTTTAATTTCTCCGCCAATGCCATTTTGCAATGTTCCATGCATCTGATTCATAGAGGTTCATGTTTCTTACGATCGTTTTGTCAAACAGCTTCCTTATTTGCAACCTTAACTTTTCTATTTTTATATAGTAATTATCATATGCCGTAATATGTACATTTTCAGTACTTCTGCTTTACAGTAACTATTTATGTTTATGGGTTATTGGATGGTAATACATTTAAAAACTATATAAGTGAAATTTTAAAGTGTTCCATTAGAAGTTTCATGCACCTTGCAATATATAGAATGAAATATGTACATACAATTATTGAATATGAAATTCTATACTGGAAAACATGTAGTAGAATTTATTTTGAAGGCATCTTAGAAATTTGAAATGACTTTAAACTACATGTCATACATATATTCGGTTCAACGTAATGAGATAATAAGGTTAATAGAGCTCATGTTAATATCATTTCTATATAAGGCACACCCAAAGTACAACTTCGACTACGGAGTTAGCGACCAGAAGACTGGCGATAATAAGAACCAGTGGGAAACCAGAGACGGTGACGTGGTTAAGGGATCTTACAGCCTTCACGAAGCCGACGGCACCATTCGCGTTGTAGAATACACCGCAGACAAGCACAATGGATTCAACGCTGTCGTCAAGCGACAGGGTAAGGCGGTGCACCCACAACTTTATCAAGCTGCCACACACCACGGAGGATATGGTGACTTCGGGGCTGGTCATGTAGGACACTTAGGAGGTGCCCACTCACACGATGACGGAAACTACGCTTTACGTCAACACGGACAACATTATTGAATATCAACCAAATCTGGTGATTTTATCCAATCTCCTCAATCTTCTCCTTTCCTCAGTGAAAAACAATATTTATTTTAAGGAATAATAAAGCCCCATTGATTTTTTAAAAATTCGTCTTATTCCATAGGAAAACCCGAGATTTGAAATGAATCCCTTTGCACAAATATCTATAGCAAATGAAATTTGAATTTTTTACTCAAATGTGAATGTAATGTGATCGCTTGATACTGTCTGGAAAGTAATGGCCGGCATATTGAAGTGAAGTGAATGGAGTGCCTCATACTAAGGTTAGTAAGATCCAGAACAAATGAGAACTCCTTACGTTTGGTGTAAATTATCCACATTCAATATAATACAGCCTTCTTCATGGGAATATCCACCTGCTTGTATTGAAATGAAAAATTCTTAGAAGTTGGTAAAACGCATTTCACATTTTTCTGAAGTTTAAATTTGTGAGTGGCAATTGAAACATTTCAACCTTTTGTTCAAAACAATTTATAATCAAATATCTATGGGTGAATTTCTACAAAGTAGCATCCATTGTGCAAAAAATCGTCCAATCCATTGCTTTAATATTCCTTTGTCGAGGGTCCCTAATTCCTTTTATTGGTAGCTAAACCAACAAATTTAAAAGATATAATAGTAATCACTTATTGCAATGGGTTACGGATGTAAGGGCTCGAATTTAAAGTTATACTATCTTTAACATTAATTGGGTACACATGCTGAGGTTGAAACCTTCGCATTGAATTGCGCCTTTCTAATCGCTTTTATGAGAAGCCTATACAAAACAGTGATCACTATCAAAATACTATGAAGATCAAAAAAAGCAATCGCCAATTAAAGTGGTAAGAAGTTGAGAAAATCAATTGAAAAGTACATTAAACAAAATTTGTAATGCTAAAAAAATTGTTTAGTGGGAAAATGTCAGAAATTTGATTCAAATTCAGTCCTCAAATGCAAATAATGCGATTCACAATACATAATATGAAAAATGTAACAATTTTCTTTGTTTTATCCTAAAACATTACAGTGTTTCTTTGAGTGCTTTCGTTTCCCAACTGTGGAGTGTTTATTAAAGACTAGATGCTTTAATTTATCTATTTACGCGTGTTTACCCGATCAGCAAGACATGGCATCAGAGAAATTTAAATTTATGTTGGAGATATTCGTTTCTTTTCAATAAAAGGAAATATAACTGTACGTTATAAGTAAATATTACAAAATAATAAATAAAAAACAGATTAAACTATAGATTGATATGATTCTATTGATTATGATGAGTTCCAAAAAGTAAAGCAATTAAATTCTCTGTGCCAATCCTTTTGGTTAAAGTGGGATCAAATAACTTGAAGTAGGAGAAGAAAACATCTAGCTTTGCTATGATGGCAATTTCAGTGCTCTTTAAGCTGTTACAGCGGCAGGACGACAGTTACTTTAAACCTTTGCACGCCGACCGTGGTCCGAAATAAATGTAATCGACGATCGAGAAACGTTACCCGACCAAGTTATGTGCTAAACTTAAAATATCTCTTGAAGAGACTAAAAAAATGATTTGTGAGACTCTTCTCTCTCTTACTCTTAAATTTTGAGGCGCTTAAAGGCCTTGAAGTAGGAACGGGAAGTGGTTATCGACGAACGCCGCTTTGGGTGGCTGCGAACCAGCAAAGGCGACAATAATGTGGCTTGAGTTCGAAAATTTTAGGATTCTGACCGTCTATTGGGTATCAAGAAGGTTACCAATCAACTAAAATTGTTGTCCACTATTGTCTTTCGCGTTATTACTGAAGATTTAGAGATGAGGAAGGTGTGCGCCAAGGTCGGGCACAAGGTGTTGTCAGACGACTAAAAGACCAATCGACGGGAAATTCCAAGTAAATTTTTGCAACGTATTGGAAATGAACCTGATTATTTGGAAAACGTCATCACTGGCAATGAATTCTGGGTTTTTTAATAAGACCCAGAAAAAAAACGCCAAAGCTCTGAGTGGCAAACTGACCAGTCCCCGAAGCCCAAAACGGTAAGAATAAGCAAATAAAAAGTGAAAAAAATACTCATTGCCTTTTCAACAATAAAGGAGTGATGCATAAGAAGCAAGTTCCTCAAGGACAAAAGGTTAACGCTCCCTACTACGTGGATGCGCTGGAAAGACTCAGAAAGCGGGTCAGGACGAGAAATGACATCGCTACCTGTAAACTTCATCACGACAACGCGAATTGCCACAACGCGTTACGACTCTGCGAGTTCCTGGCCAAACAACATGCCTCAACGCTGCCCCTTCCCCTATAGTCCTGACGTCGCCCCAGCAGACTTTTTTTTGTTCCGTCAGATTAAGGCAGCCCTGAAAGTAATCCGTTTTTCTTCCATAGAAGAGGGCCAATCAACCGTGACGAAGACCTTGCGAGAGGTCCCGGAAGAAGTATTACAGGACGCATACCAGTAATTTCGGAGTCGCTGGAAAATATGTGTAGAAGGCCAAGGGCCGTATTTTGAAGAATGTGAAGTGTTAATGCAAATAAACCAGCTTCTGGCTTGGTGGAAAATCTTAAAATTGAAATTGAAAATAAACAAATTGGCTTTTCCCTATTGAAATTGTTTTTTATTTACAACCTAGGTTTTCTTATGGTATAACATCTTCAGGTAACCTATATGGAAAATCCAAATTGTTTATTTACGATTTAAATATTTCAGTTTGGGCAAATATTTTTGATAAAGTACTTGATAAGCACTGTTGCTTTACTTTCGGAACGCACCCTGTATACACTTCTATTGATTCCAAAAATTCAATGTTGCAATGCGTTCATAGAGTGCCGCAGCAGGAGGAAAAGGTTTCCTGATTCATGTGGTGCAAATATATTTATAGCGGAGAACACTAATTTCCATAGCATAGTGGAAGAGAGTATGGAAGAAGTCCCGTGGAAAGAGCGTTGGGCTACAGATTGAAGGACCCGAGATTGATTCCACATGGGGCCCAATGGCAGCCTCAGCTTCACTAAAACTGAGTAATTTTTCAAGTACCAGACTTTCTTCCAAGACTAGGGACATAACAGGCATATAAACTCTTCCATTGACCCTAAGACGATTTCACAAACCGAAGCCGTTAGCCTAAGCAGACGTTTATCATCACATATACATCTCACCTGGCTATTAGTCGTGGTTTTATTAAACAAGGAAAAAATCGGGATTAAAATATATTTTGATAGTATATTTTCGAGGCGAGTTAAGTGGCATGGTGAATATTAATATAATCAAATACCTTTACAAACAAAGAACATGCTAATTTAATTCATGCAGTTCATTGAAAGGTGAAATATTCGTATTTAAATTACATCTGAAAATTATATAATTTTCCGACTTAAAAAAAGTTGGATCAGGAAAAAGAACGTGGGATACTATAACAAGTTTAGAACTAAAATTGTTAGGGGAGGATCTGCTGAAGATTAACGAATCAGAAAAAAAAGAGTTATTTCATAAGGGGAACGATAAAGAGAGACGTATAGTATGAAAGGGAATTGGGAAAAGAAAATGAAAACAATAGTGGTGGTGTGAAAGAGTGCACAGATAACTGAAACAAAATATAATTTACCATGAATAACACGATTTTGATAAGAGTAATAAATATCATCAAAATTATTCGGGTAAACAGTAGTTAATATTACTCCTATCTAAATATTTGTGTTCTCCTTCAATCAATCCAAACACTGTCCGTCAAACCGAATACTAACATTTACTGAAGGTCTAATTTTTGAACCTATCATTTCCTCCTTTGCCAATTCCTCTCATAATTAGGATATAAATGGCCAAGGAAGCTTTCAAATGGAAAGAAAAGATTTTATTCTTTGAAATTGATATTGAGCTAAGTAAAACACTATTCAGGTGTTTTTCGAGGAGAGTAATGTTTGATGTATATGAAAAATGTACAGCGTTAAAGTAAACGGAAAAGGCTGAAGATTTTTGAGAATAATGTTGATAGTAAAATAGTCAGACCGGGTGATGTGATGAAGTGTTGAGGAGAGCGGAAGTAAAGAGTAGAATGCTGAAAACAATTGATTAAAAAAGGAAAATAAACTGGCTTGTACATATGATTAGACGGATCTGTCTCTTAAGGAGATCCTAGATGGCAAAAGGAACGGTCCAGGCAAGAGGCGTAGGAGGATCAAAATGTGGGAAGATATGGAAGTGAGTAAAGTGTGTGAGGAAATGAAGATGAGGGCTCATAAAAGAAAAATTCGGGGCCTCCATGGCCCTACCAACTACGGCAGATGACATATGATGATTAGTTTCTCGGTGCATAAGGTAAGATCTTGGATAATAACAAGCAATATAATCATCTTATCCCCTATATGCTCCTCCATCTCAAATAGTACCACATCTTGCCACATTTTTTAAGAACCATAAACCACGGGGTCTTTTCAAATAAGTAAATATTCTCCAGTCTTATCCTACACTCATCTCTATATTCAATAATATATAAATCTATTCTGCCAATGGGCTTCTCTAAGTCCGAAAAGCAAGCCCAAGCAACTTTACTCTATGTAACAGTTACCATTACTTTTGGAAAATGGAGTTAATTAAGCTACGAATAAAGCAAAATTGTAAATATTCCGTATTAAACATGGGTATTCAATCCAAATTTTTACATAAAATGCACTAGTTTTATATTAAGTACATATTAATATCACGGAGAATAGATCCTTCCATTCTGGTTTTGATAAATAGCAGACCATTGCGTAATGACCAAATTCCCCCGGAATTTCTTCACATAATTATTCCAATTAAAATATCCTTCGATCCTTTCCCTTAATTATTTGTTTCCTTTCCGGAATTTGGGAGTTGCCTGTCCTTTCAATTGCCCCATCACTTTCCATTTAGACTTTGTCATATGAAAAGGAGCCCGCTATAAATAGGGTCGTGATATTTACTGGAGGCATCAGAAATACACCAGCCTTCAGATAGTCAAGTCCCAGAATAAAAATCGCCGAAATGATTTCACAGGTAAGTTTTTGCTGTTACGTACCGGCGAATTATAAATTATAATTTAAGTCCCTGATAAATAAGAAAGCTAAAATTTAAAAATTACATGTTTTCCCTTCAACATTTGATTACTTTGCAATAATTTGTCTTTGTGAAAACATTTAATTGGTGTAATATGATGTATTTTGTGAATGAAGAAAAAACGCATAGCTAAATTTTAGTTAAAAATTCCAAACCGACTATGCAATAATGTTTATATTTCAATCGGGTGGCTGTCAAAAAAGTAATTTTCCTCTAAAAAAAATATTGCCCGCAATATTCTTTAAGGTATTCGTCTGCCTAGCAGCTATTTCAGCTTCAACTTTGGCATTTCCTGCATTCTCTCATGGCGGCTTGGCATTAGGAGGACACCACGACACTGACTACTACGTAAGTAATCAGTATCTATCGCTGCAGAAATAATTATGTCCAGTGGATTTTATTATTTCAGAAAAGTGATTAACTTATCATAATTCAATACGTAGAAATGAGTGAAGTAAGTACAAATTCTGAAAATCTATTGTGATGGTGATGGAATGAGTCACTCAAAATCCAAAAATTACGTGACAATCTTTAGAAATATTTGCATACACCATGTTTTATCCATTTCACAATATTAAAATTCCAGTAATTCATTGTAAATTGCCGAACATACAACGGAAATTATTTTAGAAGAAATACTACCATACTATATCAATATCTTTTCAAATGGTACATCATTCGTGAAAATAATCTAAGTATATATTTTCCTAACAAATTATATTATTTCAGAATTGCAACACCATTCTCTCATTAACAGCTGTACTGTTAGGCTATAAGGGCAATACAACGAGGCTATTAGCTAATGATTTTTAGACACCTTCCCGGTATTCAACATCAGTAATGTGCGCATATTCCTTTTTTTTAAATTGAAAAAAATGATCCCTATATGCGCTACATAATTTCCCGATTAATTAAGAAAGTTGCTTATTAAAAAATGCTCTGAAATGAACACTACTTTGGAAACACATAACCTAGTTCAATTGTAAAGTTTACGTTTTACCAAGTACACTTAAATGCAAAGATTGTTCATTAAATTGACCATCGTTATCAATGCTGAGAAACATCTCACCACATTGTTTCTGGATATTTAGAGATTCATTAATCCAAAACGCCTACCGTCTTTCAATCTGTGCCCACCTCAATGCAAAACAACTTGTAAATAAATCACGATAAAGGCATCTCATCTATATGCTGTCTCTATACGCCCACAGGCCTATCCGAAGTACCAGTACAACTATGGAGTCGCCGACGGGCACACCGGTGACGTCAAGAACCAATGGGAGACGCGAGACGGGGACGTGGTCAAGGGATCCTACAGCCTGAACGAAGCTGACGGTACCATCCGTCAGGTGGACTACGTCGCCGATGACCACAATGGATTCAACGCCGTCGTCAAGAGAGTCGGTCATGCCGTCCACCCTCAAATTATCCACCACCACGGCGGAGCGTCGGCCCATCAAGGCGCCTTCGCCCACGCGGGGGGTCACTTCGGAGGCGTGTCCCACGCCAGCGGCGCCAGCCTTGCCTTTGCCCACCATTGATAAACATCGAATTTTTGGCAATAAATGACAATTCTTAAAATGATTAGAGGATATATTTATCACTAAATAACGGATACCTCCTGATTTCGTTTTGCGGCAGAATGTAAGACTAAGATATAATGGAAAAGTAACAGAGGGAATCTACAGGGTAGAGTTTTATTCTTTACGTTACTAAAAATATTTGGAAAAATATAATTAGGCTATCACTGTTAATATTGTCTTCCATTCAAAATTGTACATTATTAAACCGTTCATTTTACTAAAGAAAGACATGGGGTAATCCTCAAATGACGCAACATTCAGGCCACAGTGATACTAATATGTATTCGTAAAAATATTCGTACCGCGGGTAACATCAAAGATCGAATTAAATCGCTGCTTTTCAGAATTCTATTCCGGGGTCAATAACATAGATATACGAGTTGCTACACTCCTGTTTAGCGTTGTGACTACGCAATGAAATAAAATGCAAAAATGCTGATTTCAAGTAATCAAATTATACGTGCCAGTACAAGTGAAGATGTGTTGAAAATAACATTGAAAATCTACGTAAGCTTATGCAAGAATGTTCAGAATAATAAACAGTAACAAATAAAATGTGCACATAGGACTGGATTGCAAATTGCGAAGAGTCAAGAGAGAATGTAAACCGGAAATAAGGATTGGGAAAGTTTAATAAAAACTTTATTTGT
Organism: Hetaerina americana; assembly: GCF_022747635.1. Classification (NCBI taxonomy): domain Eukaryota; kingdom Metazoa; phylum Arthropoda; class Insecta; order Odonata; family Calopterygidae; genus Hetaerina; species Hetaerina americana. Next base: position 38,627,310 of record NW_027286181.1, read on the forward strand.
TTTAATCACACCATCAGAATTGCCTTCCAGTACCAAATCATTTTTTCATTCACTTTGAAGAACTCACATTAGCACGTAAGAAATGTGTAAATGTTAACAACTAGCTAATAAAATTGGAAAACAATGAATTCAAAAAAGGTTGAGCAAGGAAACGGAATAACGACGACCAAAAAGGATTTCTTCCAAAATTTTCATGCAATAGAAATTGAAAAGAAGCATATGGTTCCAAAGTTGTTTCTATGGTAGCCAGTATTTCATTTAAAAATAACTGCTAAACTACTGTTAACCAGCCTATTAATGAGGTTATACCCCATTTAACACTACAGTATTGGGAACGATAAACGTAACAATACAAATATCGCTATTGTCCGATTATTTCTCTCATTTTTTTACCACAATCACATGTTAAAGTACCCTACGATATTTTCTAGCAATCCTTCAAAATTGCAATTTTGAATACTAATATATGGTAGTTTGCTTATTTCTCAACAATCACGAGAGCATACATTCGAAATTGCAGAAAGTCATTAAATGCCAAGATCGGAAGCCGTCTTTCGCCCTCTTTAAAGAAAAATAAATGGGATAGGACGTATGCTGGTTATACTAATCTACTTAATTATTTAACAAAACAATATGAACTGGCTTCCGCAGTATGAGGCTTAAATATTTTTATGCATGGGCAATGAAGTGGCAAAGAAATTTGCTGATTCCCTTAATTCCGTAGGAAACCCCGGTCAATGAAGATTAAAATAATGAAAACTTAAAAATTTCATGACTGTGGCGGTTTCTTTCCTCCTGCCTAATGAAGGAAATAAAATGGGAATAATTTTTCCATACAGTGGTAACCAATGACACTTGACTACTGTAGATAATTGAAAACTATCATTGGGGTTATAATTAGTGGTGGAGAAGGTCAGGGAATGAAGCATAGTGTGGCCGCAAGGAAATACGTAGTTTTCAAATATTTTTTATCTTGATATTAGGTTTAAGATTGCTATTTTTGTGATAAGTTGGGCCTCGAACAGCAGCAATGATATGCCTTGGGTCCATCGTAAACTGTCGTAGATCGCTGTTCTAGTGTTATCAAATTTAATTTGATCCTAGAAACTTTGCTTTTCCTTCAAACGTTCGTCAAATATTTTACAAATGATAATGAATGCATTACGAGCACAAAAGAATTTAAAAATCAAAATATTAATATAGTTTCTGGAAATATTCATAAAGAGCGTTTTGTAAAGTCTTATCGTAGGGCAAGGTTGTCTGTAATACACAGAATAGAAAGAAATAGAAAACTCTGCAGTTGATAATGTAGATAAGAAAATAATGACTACGGGTGGCACTTTAAAATATATTACAATTTAATAAAATATCATTTATCCAAAGTTCTCTAAAATAAATTATCACAGAGTTGTTATAATAATGGTGCCTATCGTTCCTCAGGGCTAGATGGAAATATCCTGCAGAGTAAACTTTAAGTTTAATATCCCTATCACCACAAACGCATTCTCTTTGACTAGGTGAAAATTTCTAAAATCCACATGATGCTTTCCAGGGGAGTGTCCTTCCAAGGGAGAAGACAAACTTGCGGCTTAACGTAGTTTTTCAGTTGAAGTACTACATCTTTATATTCTTCCTTCAATCCTCTCGTTCGAAAAGTGAGAAAGAGATAACGAAATATGGAACTCTGTTTTTGAATATAAATGTGATCTGGGAACGTGGTATTTGGAGAGAGACAAATATTAGAAGGATTGTAAGTTTAAAGTATAGGTGATAAAAACTGTACACTGGGGGTTGCTTGAAAAAAATAACTATTTCATACGAATACAGTAAGCGTTTTTCGGTAAATTCTATATCCAATACTCAGTATCGTAATATTGCGATACTTTAAAATTCTGATAATCTTAAGAGGAAACACTACCTGAGAAATGAGTATAACCATTAATTACTATTAATCTGACGAACAAAAACTGAACTTTTTAATTGAAATGACATTTTTACTGATAATACATTATTAATGGAAACAAATTAATATCAGCATGGAGGCAGTTGCATCGTTCTCATAAAAGAAAGTAAATGGAAATTTCTCTTGAAAAGTTCCGCACCAAGTAGGGAAGCGCCCACTCTTCGTATGGATGGAGGAGTGCCAGACACCATATCACACTTATTGCAAATTATCTTTAACCATGCCCTTATTTCTTTCATTCGCATGATATAAATATGATGGTCAGGAAGAAGTCATATCACTCATCTTTTAGTCACTACAGCGAAACAGCATCGACACCAAAATGCGGATTGACCAAGTGACATTCATTACAGGGGCAAACAAAATCACAAAGCCTTCGGGCATCTAAAGTACTTCAAAATAGGTACTACTAAGGATAGTTTGGAAGAGAGTCAATTTTTGGAATCAACAGAAAATTCTTTTGCCATTCTTAGTTTTTTCCAAAAAAATGTTTATAAAAATGATGCCTATTTTATTAAGACAGAACACAAACACGTAGAATTAGGGTCGTCCGTAAACACATGCTTCTATATGCTTCGTAGTTAAGGACAAAATTGAGGCATAGCATATTTTAGAAATCATAATTTAATGTATTTATAAAATATATACATTTAAGAAAAATATATTGGCGCTTATTTGTAGACAAAGTGCACAAAAATCAATGAAAACGGAATTGGATAATATCTTAATTAAAAGTGAATTAATTTTGTTTAGGCCCTAACCTAAGCGTACGTGGCGTATTCCTGTTTTGAGAAAGACTATTTAATATTTATATTGCAATTTGACGAAATAATTTACCATTCATCTATATCGAATGTACCTATTTTTGACATTAACTGATTTGGCATTACCATATAACGAAAAGCTTTTTATTCTATCAACCTCCGAAAATTGAATATAATACCATGATAGCATTTCATGAAAATTGCTCTTGGTAAACAAATTCGCAGAGCATAAACTAAAATTAAGGTATTCGAATGAGTACAGCGCACGACATAACTTTTGGTTAATGTGTAAACCTCCAAACATTAAGGGAGAATTTCTTTTAAGACTATGAATTTTCTAATGACTCAAAAGTGTTCGCCAAATAGTTTTATTCTATTCATTATTGAATTGATTTTATTCTACATTATATTTTTGGCATGCACGGAATGTTCACGCGTTATAGGCATATAGATATATAGGTAGGCTCCTTATTATGAGAATATCATTAAAGGAAATATTCATGCACATTTTCCACTTGTTTTAAGCCACTTAATCCACATGGGCGGAACGTTAATAGGTTATATAAACGCTCGTTATCATTAATGTATGACTTAATAAAATATTTATGCACATTTTACTCTAGTTTTAAGCCAATAAAATCATATTAAATCAAGGGTTCAAAAGGTAATTCCTCCATCCTAAAATCCAGAAGCAATTCATGCATAACTACAAATAAGCCGCATGTCATTTAGCTATAATAAATATGGGTAAAATTATCTAGTTTCCTTTTTGAAATATCTATTTTTGAATCAAGGATAATAATTTCCAATGCCTACCCATGTTCAAGTAACCATGGCAGCCCCATGGATTGATGGTTGGGACTATGCGATACAGAGGAAGGAACTGGCCCCCTTAAACTATTTGGTTTTCACATGCTGTTGGCTTGCAAGAAAGTATAATCTACCTTAACCTATCGCACCTCCTTACGAGTTAATTACTCTCATTTGGGAAATCAAGTAGAATTGTAACAGTGCGTTAAATGTATCTGATATATTGCTGGAGAGTTCAAGTGTACGATGGAAGCTAATATTACTCAGTAAAATATCAAAATGGTGGAAACTAATTGATAAAATCAATTAATTATAATCAGTTTTATTACCAAAGAAAGCAATTTTCTCCATCAAACAAGCACTGAATCATAGAAGAAAACTCGGGAAACAGGAAATCGTTTAAACTAAAAATTGTAGAGTAACTGTGCGGATAGGAAGAAATGAGGACACAAAAGGCTATTCTCAAAACAAGAACAAGAAGTTCAGACCCGTAGAATGGCGTAACTGGCGAAATAGAAAATCAAGCGAAAACGTCACGCGGATGCATGCCACAGATGGAAACAAAAGTACTACAAATAGACAAAAATCAGAAATTTGAGTTTATCAAAAGTGTTAAAACAAAAAATCAATCCTATAAGTCGTAGTTTTTTATTGCTTTCCAATTATTCCAATTCAAGCAAAACTCCAAATATTATATTCTAATGCACTTACCCTTGCATCTCCTATTGTTATAACTTTGGATTATTTCAATTTTCCACCAGCTTATCCCTAAGTTAAAACCGTCACTTCTATAAAAATCTATTCATTTTATCTGTTGACATGTAATGCCAATTCCGAAATACTCATCCATCTGCCATATTCGAACTCAGAACAATTAATTAGCGAAATTCATAATGCATATGTACTCAGCAAAGCGCACATGTTCCGATTATGTGCTATTTTAACCTATGTATTTCACAATATACCTTCATTTCATCTGACGCTTTTCTCAATATACACAAAACAAATAAACTAAAACTTATTTCAAAATTCTAAAACTCAAATGATGAAACTCATTGTGGCAAAAAATGTTATACTTTATGAAGAAAGGAAAATCTAATAAGTAAGAAGCTAACTTTGGTTTTAAAATATATCTTATCAAACATAAACTACACTATTAACACATACGGGGTATTTTTTATAAAGGATACTAAATATGATATAGTCTATTAAAATATCAGAGAAAATGTGGACTGATCTCTAGTTTTTCAACACTTGATAAGGATGAGCAATGAAGTAGTCGGGCAGCCTTGCATAACCAATCAATCTTCCATGAAATTCTTCATAAAATTATGCCAATTAAAACACTCGCAATCGCTCTCGATTATTTCAAGGTTTTTTCTGGAATTTAGGAGTTCATTGTCACTCCCATTTCTGCATCACTTTCCTTAATTTCAGAGAAAGGTAAGTGTATTGAAGCCTACTACCACCATCGAAATACGAAGCTCGTATATATAGTATAAAGCCGGTAAATGCGGTAAATACATCAGTGGTACAAGAGCTATCATACGAAGCGGATACCCATTTTTAAAAAAGTCACAATGGTTTCACTGGTAAGTTTTATAGATCTAAGGTATCATCGTAATAAGCGCACAGCTACGTAATTATAATTAAAAATTTGAAGTTATCAGTTCAGCGCTTATTTAAGTGCATAAATAATGATATACTTTGCAGCATTTTTCACTTTGAATACTTAGCAAGGCCATAATAAAAATCACGTCATTTGATAAAATAATTCATTTAAATTTAGAGGTAAAACTTATAAATAAAAGAATGCATTAAAAAATCTAAAAAAACATCGCAATGACGTTAGTATTTCATCACATTAGGAGAGAACAATATCGGTTTTCTTTTTAACCAAATATCTCCATTCGTATTTTTCGAGGTATTTTTCTGCCTAGCCGCCTTTTCAGCGTCCACTTTGGCATTTCCTGGTCTTTCTCACGGTGGTTTCTCGGGAGGACATCATGACATTGATTACTACGTAAGTTTTCTTTATACATATATTTTGTTGATTTCCAATTCACAATGCTTTCTAATATAATGATATTATCTTTAGTACCAGCAATAAGTACATTTCAATTATAAATATGTCTAACTGCATATGGTTAACTATAAATGTGAAATGATTTGGCTTGCCTTAACTTCAGCAGTGTTTTTACAATCAATGCCTTCCCTGAAGCTGTGATATTTTACGTAGAGCATCTTATTGGGAAACCTCACGTAGCACAGAGCAGAAATGGGGCCACCTTATTGCGAGAATTTCAAGACCTATTGAATCTCTCCGACCCTTATCTTTCAAATATCCTTAAATTATTTTTAAAGACGCAGAATTTATTTTTTCAGTATCAAATAACGACAATGATTACGAAAAAGTACGAGAAAGTAATTGATAATCACCAAAAAAACATAGTTAAAATTTGTATGCTGCTGTATTAAATAAATATTCAATATGTTGCCGCTTACGCTAACAATAAGATGAAATGTCTGCGGCTTTCTCTCATTAAATCAGCTATCATCATGCACACTAAGAAGTTGTATAATATTAATGATGCATTGCATTAAGGCATCATTGATATAATGCTTTTTCAGTCTCAATAATCATTGCAATCAGTCTCTTAGTAACAGCATTTGAATTAACATTAAATACACATATTATACACATATTTTCCACGTCTACGCAAATACTCTAATTAATTTCGGAGGTCTTCCATAAATAAATTCACCAACTAAGAATAAAATTAGGCAAACGAACCTCGGCTGATATTAGAAAGTACAATCCGAAGTCCAATTACTCTTGATGTTTTTGTTCGCATCTAGGTCTATCCGAAGTACCAGTACAACTATGGAGTCGCCGACGGGCACACCGGTGACGTCAAGAACCAATGGGAGACCCGCGACGGGGACGTGGTCAAGGGATCCTACAGCCTGAACGAAGCTGACGGTACCATCCGACAGGTGGACTACGTCGCCGATGACCACAACGGATTTAACGCCGTCGTCAAGAGAGTCGGCCATGCCGTCCACCCTCAAATCATCCACCACCACGGCGAAGGGTCGACCCATCAAGGTAGCTTCGCCCACGAGGGTGGACACTTCGGAGGCGTGTCCCATGACAGCGGCGCCAACCTTGCCTTTGCCCTCCATTGATAATCCTTCGAAATTTTGACAATAAATGAAAAGTCTAACGAACTGTGCAATAAAAATAAATAAAATTTGAGAAAAAAATGATTATTTTAAACTAACCAGCGAAAGGGAATAGGAATATTAGGAAGTAATAGAAATTTAACATATTCACTCGATAAAATACGGATTTATTCTGGACACCACCGGAAAAAATTCAAAAAAATATATAACAAATAGATGGGCTACATTCAGCTATTGAGCTATAAATGCATATGCTGCATTATCTACGCCTTCCAGTGTATAACCTGTCATTTTGATGAGGAGGGCGTACGGGTAATTGCCGGACATTGTATTGATATGAGTTATTAGATTGATTGGCACACTCGCAAAATGCTTTGTGACGCAGAGTACACTAAGAGTCAACTTACGTTACTATTTTCCGGAATCAAATTGCTCGTTAATAACCAGAAGTAGTCAGTTCAATCTAAATATATAAGTGAAGTATAGTAAGTTCGGATGATACAATCGGATTCTTTACCTCCATCATTCTATAAATGTCATCCAATTATAAGTCGTAGTGTAGGTTTGGCGCATGGTGATGAGGAATTAGAGTTACTCCCAGAGTATAGCGTAAATTATTAGAAACATTAACGTAGATTAAATGGAGTTATAAGAATGAAATGAAGATAATAATGAGGTCAATTATCATACGTTTAAAATCTTCTCATCTATAACCCGAAAGTCAATCATCGTATCCGTATTGAAATATCAATAATGATGTGATGAATATATACGTGGAATACAAATCACTTAGTTACGAATCACTGTTACATGTGGCAAATAAATTTGTCAGTTTGAATATACGAGCCATACTTCAGGAAGTTACTTCAACGGATACACAATAAGAATCGTCTTGCAGACTATCAAAATATTATTCCGAACCTGAGTAATATTTTCCAACATATAGGTTACATTTTAATAAACTACTAGAACTCATACATTACTGATCCAAAATGACGGCAATGTGTCAGAACTACCTAAGGAAAATCAAATCTTCAATAATTTCGTACAAAATTCGACACAATGAAAGAAACGTGAGTTGTAGTAAAACATAAAATGCATTCCGATGACACCTTTTCCGGTGATAAAGTTTGCATTGCTTTACATGGTAATCGGAACATCATTCCTAATCCAATTTCAACTCAACGCATTACAAGAAGATGAGGGATGTCGGGCTGTGCGTGTTAGGACAGGCAAAGGAATATATATGGTACGATTATACTGATAATAATATATAGAGAAAAAATATGGTCAATACACTGTCTTCTTTGCTGCTTTTGTCGATTTTGCTCTGCAAGTATTTCCTTTGATGATGACCATGGATGCCATGCTTTTTCATGTGCCTGGGAAATATGAACTAGTGGGCCTAGTCCCAAGATAATTGATTTTGTTTCCGCATTTTTTACGTGTCACCATTACTTAAAACCATTCCTGACATATTTGCAGCCACCTCATCCAGGATCAGAAGCTGTGCGGAATACCATTCGTCTGGCTCCAACCCTTCAACCTATATTGAATAGGTAACTCGAATAGGAGCAGCTATTATTGCGCTCAGTCCGCTCAGTTTTAGGACTTAACGTTCTCTGTTTTTATTCTTAACGTTCTCTATTTTATCTGTACATAATGTCAAGCCAATGATTAAAAACCGTACTCTTTGGTATGACTTCAACAGATTCAATTAATTATTCCTTTCCAATGAAGGAAAATATCATCATGCTATTCCATTTACCTCAAAAATTTCGATATGGTATTTTATTCACCTTTCATAAAAAGGGGTGCTGAAAATACGGATAAAAGTTGGCGAATTTGTATATCAAAATGAGTACCGCACATAATTTAATTTCTTCACACGTGCATTATATCTAACATTCAGGGCTGATTCCACTTAACAATATGCATAAAGTGAGACATAATAAAGTTAAGGCTGAAAGCGTAAATGTATTCTATCCAAGACGAGGATTTATTCCACATTTAAAAGCTGTGAGGGACATGAATAAATTCTACAAGGAGTCATGATCATGAGAAAGTAATTAAATAAAATACTGAATTTTGTTTGCCTCGAGTTTTAAACAAATAATTTTATTTGGAAACATGAGTTCCAAAATATTTCCTCTGATCTGCAATTTAACTACTACTTATGAGGGGGCCGTGGATTCGAGTGAGGGCAGCGTAGGACCAATGACCTAATGCTCTAATGAGTGTTCAATTTAATTTCGCGAGATGCCAACTGGCTCCTACAGTTTCTCCCAAGACATATGATTTTTATGGTAATGTGGTTATTGTAAGGTAATTCTTCCTAGGAAAATACAGTTGGCAAAAGAATTGAGCCGCTCTTCCCATACCGTGATATTAGTATTTCACACGACGTTGAGCTTAACACTAAGTGATCTCTATCGCCAAAAACTAACATTCGGGTTGATTTGTTAATCAATCCGAAAAAGTTCGGACAGAATTTAGAGATTGTGGGCAGGAAAAAATTTTTAAAAGTCATATCAAACAATTATATTTTCAATAAAGGGTATAGCATTTCAATGCCACATCATGGACAAGAGACCTAGATAGTCCCGTGGCTAGACGGCTGCTGACCAGAGCTGGCCGAAGGGGATCGGTTTCAAAGCCCGTTGTCGCCTCATAAAACCCTCAGTTTAGTCCAGAATTTGTTATTTCTGGTTCAAGATTTTCCTTCAGACCAAAGGTGAAATAGGATAAGAACTGGTCAACGTACCCCGGGTTAATTTCCAATGCCACGGAGACAAGTTCAGTATTATATGAGTTGCACTTCACATCACCAAGTAGTCTTCGGGTTATTTGTTGAGGTTTTGGTAAGTAAGTGAAATGATAAATGAAGCTGTGAATCTTTTGGTCTTATAAACTCTTCGGAAGTTTCAAGTTCAAGGTGGATTCCAGTACATTAAAATACTTTTACAAAGGAAAGACCTGTTGAAGGAATTTATATTTATTGAAAATCTCAATGTTTTAGTGTCATCTCCAAACAGTTTTTGCAGCATAAAGAAATTATCATTATGGGGTAGTACATTATAAACAGAAAAGTGTTCAGAGCGGAAACTGCGGTGAGCCATCATTCCGAAGAGAAATAAATGAGAACACAAAGGGACATAACAGAAAGAGAGACCAAAAGAATGAAGCGATTTCTGTGAATTGGAAAAGAAATTACGAAGTGGTAGGTAGCTATAAGAACGCGGGTCATAGATGGTTGAAACGAAAGTATTAATAGTTAACAAAAAAATGAATTCATTTTAGTAAAACTGATAAAATCGATAGTCATTCCAGTGAGTTGAAATTTTTATTAATCTCTCTAATTTTTTGCACCTCGTGAATAAATCTGGGTATGATTAAAAATCTGCGATAATAGCGCACAATTATCGTTTATTATTATTTTTGGAATCCTGTCGCTCATGTGGAAAAGGTTAGCTTTGGATAAGTACAATCTGAACAACAGTACAGCTATTTGCCCCTTCTTACAAAAGACATGATGACACACGAAACTAAAAAATACCCTCTTTATTATTCTCAAACTTTCTTCCTACCTTAATTCCGTTCTATGCAGTACATTCTATGCATTTCATACCTTCTTGGTGTAAACCTCACTTCATTAAGACGGACTTCAAAATAGCATCACCAATCAACTTGCTCTGCATTTATCATTCCCGCCTTTTTCCCATTGGTTTCCTTCCCCACCATTTCTAGTATATTTTGTTTGTTTTCCTTTCTTTTCATTTCAGCCCTTCTACGAATCTTCTCCCTACCCAAATTTCAAAAGCCTAAAATCTACGCTCATCATCTTGTCTTAGCGTAAACGTTACTGTGACGCAAAAATCATCCTTTACTCTTTTTATATATATACACTCATGCCAAGTATATTTTATAGACTCCCAAATATAAATAACCGTTTTCAAAATTCGTAGAGCGAATCAAAAAACCAGAATATACGTCAGTATGTGTTGGGTGAAGCGGTAAAATTAAAACATAGGTATGAAGGTCAATTGGGTTTTTAAAATATACCGTTTTTTTACGTAAACAAAAACCGAGAATGGATACTTATCACCATGAGGGCGACGTCAAAGTTAGTCATCAAAAATTCGGCAGCTGTAATCCTGACCCGATTTAAAACCCAGGAGGACGGAAAATGACCAAACTTACAACCATGGACATTTTTATATTGAAGGTAATGAATAGTTTATTAATAATTGAAAAACCAGGAAATGTGACCTGAGCTCTAATTTAAGCAATGCAGTCGATCTTCCTGGCATACCCCATCAATCCGACTGGAAATTCCTCATTGAGGGACATCAATTAAATTGTTCCACCACTTTCGATTAATTATCAGGTCCCTTACCAGTATTGGGAGTTCGTGGTCGTTTCCATTTCTTCATTACTTTCCTTTATTTCGGACGAAAGTATGTGAAAAATGCCCTGTCACCGGCATGCATATAAATACTACCAGTATATTCAGTCAGTGCATCAAAGTCACACCAGCCATCACTCGAAGAAAATTGCAATTAAGAAACGCCGAAATGATTTCTCAGGTACGTTTAAAGGGTAAATATGTCCTTGTATTCTAGTGACAGTTTTTGTAACTAAAGGAAACCTTAAGAGTAAAAACGTTTCTTGGGTTCTGGGAAGAATGATGAACTCATTGGTAAGCTAAATTGGAGATCAAAGTTGTAAGACCTAGCTACATTTTTGATCCTTATAATACCCGTCTTTGCATTATTCTATTATTATAATTACTAAGAAAGGTACCAATTTAAATTATGGGATTTTATACATCGCATTTTACTCGTGCCATTTTAGAGTAAAGTACTTATCATTATAATTTCATTATTTTAACTTTCTAATGACGTCATTACCTCATTGTAGTTGCTGATTATAATATCGATTTTTAATGCCACAAAATGTATTCCTTAACGTTTCTTCCAGGTATTAGTCTGCCTAGCTGCAATTTCAACGTTCACTTTGGCATTTCCTGGTCTCTCGCACGGAGGCTCTGCAACAGGAGGGCATCATGATATTGATTACTACGTAAGTTTTTTTTCATATTTCGTTGCACCACAATACTGTCCATCTACGTCTATTGTATTTTAGTTCCAGAAATAAGTGTATTAAAATTGAAATTACATCTTACTACATTTGGTTTCTTACAAATTTGAAAAAAACTTGGTATGTATTAGTTTGCCCGGTATTTTCCTGACTGCCACATTACTTAATGTGCGATACTTGTATTTTTGGTGATGTAACTCAAATAGGAAATATCAGGTAGCTCAGGAGTGGAAAGTGACCTTTATTATGTATAAACTTGAAGTTCTAGGTGAAGTATCATTAACGATTTTGTTCCAACCTTAACGATGTAACAACCGAGAGATTGTTATATAGTACATGCATGTATAGAAAAAGTCAATCTTAGAGTTGGTGAGATGCATAATTCTAAATCCAAAAATTAATGAAAATGTTTAAGCAGAAGGAAATGCAAAGCGCTTGAGAACTTCTTCGTACGAAAAATTTATTAAAGAATTTTATCAATCTTATGTGTCATCAAAAAACCTTTGCACTACTTAGCTAAATATCAACTTAAAATTTTAATGCTTCCTTTCTTAGTCAGATGCAATGAATGTTCTGAATGAATGTTATAATAATGCATTGCTCTCTTTAGGAATTAGGTCTGATCAAGTACTGTTGAAAGGATAACTATTTTATTCCATAATATGTATCATAATTATGAGTGATTTCATTACATTTTATCTATATCTATGCTCTTTCCCTTAATAATTAGAAATAGTAATTTGAAAACAATGAAAATTGTAATTCAAAAATAATACTGAGCGCATCACTGATGGCATAGTTCAGGACAATTGGAATTCAGAGCTTTTAATTGCAACACATATATGGATGAGTAATAATTAATGCCATTAGTGCACTGCTACATATAGACTCATTAGAACGCTTGACATTGTGTTTTCTCACACATAATATTCATTTCTTCACACACACAAATTCTATTTTGCGATATATCTCCCCTCTTTTCTCCTCTAGGCATACCCGAAGTATCAGTACAACTATGGAGTCACCGACGGGCGCACCGGTGACGTCAAGAACCAATGGGAGACCCGCGATGGGGACGTGGTCAAGGGATCCTACAGCCTAAATGAAGCAGACGGTACCATCCGACAGGTGGACTACGTCGCCGATGACCACAATGGATTCAACGCCGTCGTCAAGAGGGTCGGCCACGCCGTCCACCCTCAAATCATCCACCAACATGTTGGAGCGTCGGCCCATCAAGGCAGCTTGTCAGTGGCGCCAGCCTTGCCTTTGCCCACCATTAAAAATCCTTTGAATTTTTGACAATAAATGAAAAGTCTAAAAACAGCAAGTTTATTATTTTACTTATAATCGAAAAAATTATTTGCCCAGGTGTCTCTTAAAAAAATAAAATCACTTAAAAACGCCTAACTTAAAAGCCTAAAACACTACTCCGAGCTGTCAGTTATAATTATTTCAAAAAACGTAATGAGGATGCATATATCATCTCTGAAAACAGCTTAGGTGTAGCCAAGTTGATTCATGTGAAAAAGGTCGGATTCTGGCAGAGGATAATATTCGTTCAGGAGTTTACATTGGTTTATGTCATCTAATAGGTCGTCGATCGCTACCAATATATTGAGAAAATTTTAATTGCCTAATTTGCCTGATACAATTTAAAAATTTACAGTCATGTATTTCAAGAGGAACTGAAAAATGTTATTTATATCTGTATATATACAAAGAAGGACTGCTAGTTTGAAGAAACAATGAGAATTTTCTACACAAGAATATGCGGAAATATTTAGAAACATAAATGTAGATAAATGAAATTTGGTTAGAGAAATATAATACGGATGCTATAAATGGATCAGAAGTAGGAACTATGTATTAGGTTACTGAACTGAAAATGTGCATAAGAAAGCTGAATTTTGCACTTAATAACGCCCTATTGTGTCAAATAATGTATTTATAACTAATAAAATGTAACAATTCATACTCGTACAGGGAAAACTGAAACATACAGGGTTCGTCCGGAAAATAAGTGTACTGATTTTTTCCCGCCGCTCCAGGCGCGCCCAGCACCGCCCTGACGGGCTGCGATTGGAGGGGGGTATGTTGGCAAGCGACGCTGAAAAAGGCAGTCGGCTCTGAGCTGTGGTGTAGTGAGGAGCTCTGTTAACGCGAACCTCCACGCTCGACCCACGTCACGGAACGCGATGCCGAAGTTTTTGGAGCAGCGTTATTCCATCAAATTTGCGGTAAAGCTTAGGAAATCGTCTACCGAAACTGTCGGTATGATTAACCAGGCTTACGGGGAGTCAGCCATGTCCAGAAACATGATCTTTCGGTGGCACAAGATGTTCGTGGAGGGCAGAGAAGAGGTCGACGACGAACCACGGCCTGGACGCCCATCAACGACACTCACCGACGAAAATGTGCGAAAAGTTCGCGATGTACTGAACTCTGATCGTCGTCTTAGTGTTCGGATGATAGCAGAGCAGTGTAATGTGCCAAAAACAATAGTGCACGAGATTATTAGGCACCAATTACAGATGCGAAAAATTTGTGCAAAGTTGGTGCCGAAAGTGCTCAGTGATGATCAAAGATTCAATTGTTTGGAAATCGCGACACAACTTGCGGATCACTGCAAAAATGATCCACATTTTTTAGAGAACGTTGTTTCGGGTGACGAGACGTGGATCTTTGAGTACGACCCAGAGTCGATGAGACAAAGTGCGGAGTGGCACACCCCATCATCACCCCGTCAAAAGAAAGCTCGCATGAGCAAATCTCGGATCAAGGCGATGCTCATTGTCTTTTTTGACAAAAGAAGAGTCGTCCACTACGAATTTGTACCTGAACGACAAACTGTAAATGCTGCATTTTATGTCCAAGTGCTCGACAGGCTTCGAAAACGAGTCGCCCGCGTCCGGCCAGCGATCAAAAACATCTGGCGGCTGCATCACGACAATGCGCCGTCTCACACCGCGCTTGTCGTGTCGGACTTCTTGGCCAAGCACGGCGTGGCAACGCTGCCGCACCCGCCCTACAGCCCGGACTTGGCACCACCGGACTTCTTTCTGTTCCCGAAGATAAAGAGCAGTTTGAAAGGAACGCGATACGGGACTTTGGACGCCGTCAAAGAGGCCGTGACGACGTGTCTTCGAGAGGTTCCCGATGATGCCTTCGCGGGAGCGTTCCAGGAATGGGAACGCCGCTGGAACAAGTGTATCGACTCACAAGGGTCCTATTTTGAGGAATATTAGCTTAAGATATGTAAAAGTGTAATAATTTTTTTCCTGAGCTTAGTACACTTATTTTCCGGACGAACCCTGTAACTGACTTTCCATTCTATGGTGAAATTGCTACTTTCGAATTGGATAATACCATAAGTAAAACACTGGAATATTTATTATCATTATTGAAATTTGATCTTGACTGCAATGAACATTGAGAAAACGAGAAAAACAAGCCGGCGTAAGTGTCAGGTAGAAATGTTATTGCGTCAGTTTTAATGTGTTTTGCAAGTAGCTACGAGTACTATGAGTACACAAAAGAAATGCCTGTATGACTCTTAACAAATATTATAGTATACTGTAAACACTAACACATACACAAAATGAGTTATGAGTTATTATGAGCTAAATGAGAGATATAATATCCAATTATTGGCCTAAAACGGAAATGAACATCAACAGAAATTAGAAGAAAGTTAAAAACTAAGTTTAAACAAATTCGTAAACTGCTTGGCACATGGCATGAAGCATGCATGTATTTCATCAAAAGTTAAAAAGTGGAATGCCACATTTTCTAAGATGAGATATTTTTGATGATTCATTTAATGGAAATTGGATTCGCTCTCTGAATCAATTTCACGAAACTCAACAAACTCAACAAATTACATTGGGACTAATAATTGCTGTGATTTCATTAGATAATATTGAAATTATATCCTTCAAAATATTTAACGAAAGGGCTGAGTTCAGAGAGGGTTTGATTTTACAGAACGAATAACTAGTTAAAATTCCACTTAAGTTGATAACAGTTGTTCAAACAATATTTAAATATTTCATTTTAGAATGACAGGTTACCGTAGAGCTATTTTTGGTAACTTGCAAGCTACCACTAGAGTTAGAGGCAGGGGGTTAAAGCACACCAAACTATTTTGAACCAAATATTTTTACCACTACCGTGGTCAGACAATGTTACTCTAATACTCATCTTTCATGGATAAAACTGACATCTTAATTCTAACTGTTCGGCACTAAATATCTCTATACTCATTGACATCATCTCTCCAACGATTGAGGTACTATATATGTACGATGGGGTTAGTTATATATTTTCCACATCACTGCTAAAGAGACCTCCTTCCGTTTATGCAAGAGATTTAAGTTGTAATTCAACCTCCGCTCTATGAGTGATTCCCAGCCTAGCTTCTTTAGAATTATGGATATGCTACCAAGGTTGTCTTAACAACGTTTTCCTAATCTAGCTCCTCTATGCTGCCCTGCGATTCAATTCGGCAATCAATCTAACTTCGTGAAGATCCCATTTATTCTAGCAGCATATTCCAAAAGTATGTGTAAGCAGCGGAAGACACCATGGCTCTTTATAAACCTCTTATCATATTTACCTCGTACTCTTCTCATAAATCCTATTTTTTTGTTAGCTTGTCCACATATTCCCCGGATGTGTTTAATCTAGGAGAGATCGTGAATTAGGGTAACGCCTGGGTATTTAATTGAGCCTACACATTCCATTTCGGTGTTCACAATTGGGAACACCGAATGGGAGGGAATTGCTCTTTTTCCAAAAATTTATCACTACGCACTTTTTTGAGTTTAACTCTAATTTTCAAGTGTTGCGCCCGCGTTGTATAGCATTAAGGTAATATCGCAAGGTTGCTGTGTCCTTCCGGATCACGGATATCACGGTAAACCACTGCATTTTCGGCAACTAAGCGTGTCTTACTAGTGACTACGGAGTCAATTTAGTCAGCGTAAATTAGGAATAGAAGAGGTTCGAAAACACTTCCCTGGTGTACACCTGAAATAACTTCTACTGCTTTTGAGCCAAATCCATCTATGACTACTCCTTGTACCAGACAATTAAAATAGATTTTAATCCAAGATTATGACTTGAGATATTTTTTATCTATGCCATATGCTTCTAGCATAATGAGTAGTATAGTATGTGGTACTTTGTTTAAGGCTTTCTTAAAATCTAGAAAAAACGCGTGCACTGGAACTTTGTTCTCTTCCGAAATAAGAATATCACGAGCAAAAAGCGCAAGGTATGTCTCGCAGGATCTACCCCTTCGGAAACCGTGCTTGCTTTTTTTTAATAACTCCTGACTATCGAGGTATATCACAATCAAACTAGTTATATGAAATTATGGAACTATATGTTCCGTAATCATGCTCAAAATGGATGTAAAGGGAAATATCGCTGTAACTTGCTCGGTTCCTCCTCGTCTTCATTTTTAAATATTGGTGTTAAGTTAGACGTTTTCCTATCTCCGGGGGACCTTGTGATCTGCTTTCGACTTATTAAAAATGGTTTTTAGATACGGCGCAATTTCCGACTCTATATCCTTAAATATACGAACGGGTTTTTGACAGATCCCGGAGGATTTATTGGGCTTAATATTTTTCAGCAAACTTTCTATTCTACATGAGTTTTCAATTATGGGCATCGGTTGGCCGGCACGATTTGGTAACCTATTGGAGACATTCGGTGAGACATTGCTGAAGACGCTTTGAAAGAAAGAATTGAATAAGTTGGCCTTTTCCAAAGTGCTAGTCACTCCTTATCATTTTTGAATGAATTAATTGCCGACTTATTTCCCTGGAGCTCTTTGGTGTACAACCCAAATGCTTCCGGATTCTCTTTCAAATTTTCCGCCAATCTTTTCCATTTGACTTCGCTCAACGCTCTCTGAAATTCCTTGTCGGCATTCGCCCTAGATTTTGTACTCATAAAAGATCATGCTTTTTGTCGTTATAGATTTCATCACTAACATTTTTCATCTTGGCGTGACATAGCCTTTGATGCCGTAATACTTTTCAATTATCCTATTTGTACCATCTCTAGATCTCGTGTTATTTTTTATAAATTTACTGGGAATGAAATTGTTAACTGCTGAGCGTGTCAACTCCAGGAAGTGATTCCGCGTAACCTCGGTATTCCGGTGATGACTATCGTTTTTAAAATTTGCAAATTGACTCTGTAGCACGAATTTTAGTATATAATGGCCCCTTCTTCTAAGGAGTAAATTTTTCTTTTAGGCTTCCCATTTCTGACCCCATGCATGAAAAGCTTAGCATTTATGACCCCGTGGTCACTTGTTTCTTTTAAAATGTTTATCCAATTCAATGCTTGTACATCTACGTGAATAGGAAGAAATGAAGAGATAATTTACATTATATTAGATGCTAACTAGTTAAAAATCATTTGAGTGTCACAAAAGTTTGAATCATATCGATTGGTATCGAAACATGATCTTCAGGCAATATTTTTAATTGGACGATTTTTTATCATCTTACTTTTCCTATGTTGGCTATGACGTAATTTTGCTTTCACGAACCCAAGTCATTCAAGAAAGCTCCAAGGATTTCATTTAACATGCATATGATATACATTGTACTAAAAGTAAAAGGAATCTTACTAATATCTAAAGGATATGAACCAGAACATAACCATTCCTTAGATAGTGTTGATATTCATAATTTTTCATCTACCTGGCTTTGAGAACGTATACGAATGGCTGGGACTTTTTAATATTGGAAAATGTAGATATCCTAGCTGGAGACCAAAGACAATCAATTATGGCTAAAATGCTATCAAAGTACGAGTAAAATACATTGATGAAAACCATGACGTTCCGAAAGAACTCAATATAACTAAGTCATAGACAGAGGTGTGAAAGACCAAATAAAATCCATTTTAAACCGGGTAATAATTATAATGACCAGATTATCGTATGATCTGAGTATATATTTTCCAGGTGACTTTTTATTCATGAACTACTGACCAAAGTTAATTACAGAAAGAGTATACAACGAGCTGTAAAAATCATGAGCATATACCATCTATCATTTTGAATTCTGCTACCATGTTTAATTATTATTTCGTTTGATAATTAAATCCAATTTAATGAATGGATGTCGAAATGTTCATAAAATACAATACGTTTTAGTAATACTTTGAGTATTAATTAAAAAAATATAATAATAACATTATTTTGTTGATGCTATGGCGATTATAGGATATTTTAACACATTTAAAGATTTCTTTTTACAGAAAATAGTTGGAACACAGTTCAGAAAAATATGGTTCCTTTCTTTTGAATTAATACCATCCAATTTAAAAGCCTGCTATGTTCATGATTTGCAAGTTTAACTTATTTCGGATCTAAAATCCGTTACTCATATCGGAGTTCAAAGCCCCTTAAAGGATTGTGACGCATCCAAAAGAAATATCGCAACAGGGAGGATATAGAATGCAAAAAACACTCAATTTATCCTTCCTATGGCAACATTTTAGATATTTAAAGTTTGAAATGACCTGGACAAATAGCATTATTGGTCTTCGTGCTTCAAAATTATATGAAATGTATTGACCGATATAACAGCTGGAAACACAATTAATATAGATTAAGTGAATATTCGTTGAAATAACGAAGTAGTTAGCAACGGAGACCAAGAAATGAATATTGGTCCAGGTGGTCCAAAACAGGAAGTAGGGAGAAACATTATAGGACAAAAAAGTGTCAGATAGGCGAGTGGTATTTCAGACTATTATAAAATGGAGAAAGCTAGGTAGGTAGGAGAGAGTGGAAGAGAAAGGGAATTTGGAAGGAATGGCCAGAATTTACAGATTTGAAACAAAGAATAAAACAACAAAATAGGTGTTTCTATTTTTTAAACCGCAATTTCGTGTAATTTCATGAAGGAACGTGGAAAATCGGATGTCTTTATAACATTCTCCACTTCATATAGAATTAGTGAACGGAATTAATTAGAACTGTATGATAATTACAGTGAACAAAGGAATGGTGGGTAAACTACGCTATACTATAATAACATGATTTTAATGTTAATACAATACATTTTTGCAGAATTGAATGGAAGTTTTGTATCGGATTATTCAATTGCTGGCGAGTGCTTTAATTTTTATAATATTTCTATCCCTTGTTCACATACTTTCCCATTTATACTCTCCTCAGGAGTAAAATATAAGGATATATCCTTGCTATCATAGAAACTATTAGGGCCACCATCAGTATTTTCCATGGGTGGTTAATACCAGTCTCCGACTTACAATTTTCATAGTATGCCAATATTGCCCCTTCTTTTCTCCATCCCCACTTTCTTTTGTAACTTTCACGCCACACAATCGGTGAAACCACTGACGCAGTCATTCGAAGCATGATATAAATACGACGGTCTGCCAACGGTCATATCACAAATTATTTCAGCCTCTAGTGAACAACCTCGTCAGTTGCAAAATGCACATCGCCCACGTAAGTTCTCTCGAATTGAGAAAAAAATTGAAAAGGGTTATTATAACTGAATGAGATCCATAATCATATTTTTATTTAAGTTCGGAATGGTAGAAAAAGGGATTTATTATTATTATCATGGCTATTGGTACTATTCATAGATTTTTACCACTTTCAAATCAAACGTACTCTCTCTGGAGCACTTAAAGTCAAATATGACCATAAAAATATTGGAGGTTCCAGTTTCACTAGGTCTAGTTAATAATCGCTCCAAAGTATATCATAACGATAAGTTTAAATAGTGATAAAAAGCTTCATTTATAGTTAAGTCCATCAAAACTAAAATAAATATAAAAAAGTTCTAATTTAATATTTATTTCTCAATTTTATAGAAAAAGAACAACTATGGTATTGAAAAAGTTAAAAAGAGTCTAAAAAAGGTGTGAAATCGCATTTAATATCACAAAATTAATATGCCCATTAAATTTCCAGGTAGCAGTAATTTTTGCCATTGTGGCTAGTTCCACTGCTGTTCCTGGTCATTATGGTGGTCAACAACATATTGATTATTATGTAAGTTTTTTATACTTATAAGAACTTTATTTTTATAAATGTTATATAAAGAAAACAATTCATTGAATTATTCTAACGTTTTGAATACAAAAATAAAAATTAATTGGTATCAAACATAATGATTTTTTTACAATTTTATGGGCGTACAGCATCCATCGTTGTTGCCCAATATTTAATGTGGTTATGGGCTAGTGTGTCAATGGTAAATTGAATACATGCTAATTTTTTAATCAGTTATGGAAAATTTGTACATGTGACAACTTTGTTTCAGAAAAAATATTGTTAGAAGTAACATATAGCCAAAAAAATACCTATTGAAGGATCTGTCATCACTTGTCCCATTTGATTGGATCAATTAAAGCATACAATCTATAATATCAAATCAAAAAGTACGAATTGATAATGACCAAATGCATACATATATGCTGTACAAGAAAACACAATCCATTAATCCAGAAATAAGATCCAATATAAATTAAAGTAAGCTAAAGAAATCAAAATCAATCCTAATGTTCAACTTTATTTTATTAATGCATATCTTTATAATATGGATTGATATATAAAACCAATTCATCATAAATACGTTTTTAACTCTGATAATCATTACAGTAGCCTATTTGTAAGATATACTGAGTGTAAATTTACATTCAAGGCCCATCCCAAGTACAATTTTGACTACGGAGTGAGCGACCACAAGACCGGGGACAATAAGAACCAGTGGGAGACCAGGGATGGTGACGTGGTGAAGGGATCTTACAGCCTTCACGAAGCCGACGGCACCATCCGCGTTGTCGAATACACCGCAGACAAGCACAATGGATTCAACGCCGTTGTAAAGCGACAAGGCAAGGCGGTGCACCCACAACATTACGCAACAGCCCCGCACCACGGAGGATACGGTGGTTTCGCGGGTGGTTATGGTGGACACTAAGGAGGTGCCTTTCACTTGTCAACGGGAAGAACTACGCTTATTCTCGTTCAGTACCCATCACTGAATCTATTATAACTCATCTTCTATTCATCCATACTTCTACAATATTTTCATCGCTTTTTCGTATTCAATATTTATTACATGAATAATAAAGATTGAACAAACTTCTAAAATGTCTAGTATTTTTATTTTTAGGGCAATTTAACAAAGTCTACTAATTCTGTGTAAGAAAACATTTTTGGAGATAAATTTCGCCTACCAATTTGTTTTGTGGCACCGTTTGTCTACTTATATAATCAAACTACTTTCAAATGGTATCGATAGACATTTCAGAAAATGTTTAATTTTTTAATAACCTTATGTGCTGATGAATACAATGACGAACATTTTACTTTCGGAAGCTTTTATTTTAAAAGCTAAACGCTTATATTTTAAATATGCGCTTATATAAGAAAACGTTCACAAGTGAAACGTAAGTTCTCCATATATCACGATTCAAAAAATTTCGTCTTTGAAACATTCAGAAAAATTGGTGTGAAAAAACTTACTTATTCAGTGACCATGAATTTTGACAAAGTAGAGCCTCAAACCATCGAATTCAATTCACAACTGCTTTAGAGTCTATGTTAGGCCTGCTCTTGAATTGGATTTATTTTTAAGATAAAACATTTGGTAAAAAGCATGGTATATTGGGTAATACGTTTGAGCATTTTAATGCCATATCTATACTCAGCATAGAAATGTAATCAATACATAATGGTTTCAATTAATTTTTATAATGAATCATGAACTTTGGAGATATATTCGTGCCGTGTCAAATTAAAAATTATTATTCGAGGGCAATACAAATCCATTTCATCAGCGACTTAAATAAATAATTAAAAAATTATCTAAGCTACCGCCACCAAAATCACCGCGTAATTTTCATAAAATTACTTACAATATCCATTTTTATTTTTGGGGGATAACATAAAATTTAATAATGTTATGAAATAAACCTTAACGTTAATTGTCGTCCCATTAAGTCATGATAATATTATACAATGATAGATAGGTAAATATTTATAAAAAAACGCATATCTGTGTAAAATTAATTGAATATTTATCACAATCCCTGTTTTCACCTGAATTCAACCGTCGCGATAGTCAAAAGATAGTCTTCTGCAGTCTCGATATAATATTAAGTTTACAGGTGTTCAACAGTTTTTTAATCATCTTCAGCTTTAAATAAATTATTTAGCCTTTGAAAAAAAGTGATTATATAGAATTTGGTGACGTTTTCGTGTGAATATACCAACACATTACACCTACTGATGTATACCAGAATATAAGTATTCTAAAATTCAGTCAAAAACACTTTCTCGCGTCATAATCCACATAAAAGAACCCATTTTCAAAATTGCGTATGCCATTTACCATTGAAAAGAATTAGACGTGAGTAAAACTCATTAGTATTTAAGTAGGAATCAGTTAAAAAATGCAAAAGATTCAGAAGTAATCGCTAAAAATATTTGCTTTCGAAAGGATGTCTCAATATAAAAAAATAAAATTCCGTTTATATATTTATTTTCTGTCGCATTATTCTAGCGTTTAAGACTATCCATGGAATAAAGTTTTCTTAAGCCTTTTTTGGCACAGTCCTGTATCCAAACAGCAATAATCTGATTTATCCGGAAATCTGATTTATTATTATTATTATTATTATTAAAAATACACATGTGCTGATAGACATTGTCAGGTGGCACACAAGTCCCAAATAATTGCAAAAGATAATACATAAAACTAGACTTCAAAACACAAATCTCTTTAACAAAACAAGTGAATCCCCATCCCATTTACAACCATTTATCAGCAAGAAAAAAAAAGATGAATTAAAAAAAAAATTAAGCTATTACATATAATACCATACACCACACATCAATCAAATTATTACATATATGCCTTACATCTATTCTTAAAAGTATACACTCTGTTAGGAAAGGGCTCGAATATTTTTGCAGGTAAAGTGTTCCACTCAACAATTGTTCTATTTAGAAAAGAAAATTTTTTTTTATTTGTTCTCTGTGCCCGGCATTTTATCTTAAATTTGTGATCATTTCTGCCTATAAAATTTGGGTTCCCCGCCTCTTTCCTAAGATCTGCCCAAGCTTTCTCCCCCTTCAAAATTCGGAACATTCCACAAAGTCTGCTTACTTTTCTTCTAGATTCTAGAGGTTCCCAGCCCAGCGTTTCTAGCATGTCAGACACACTCTCCATCCTCCCATGCTTCCCCAGTACATATCGGGCAGCCTTTCTTTGCACCTTTTCCAGTTTTTTAATATGACCTTCTTCATGAGGGTCCCATACAAGAGAAGCGTACTCTAAAATTGGCCTTACTAGGGTCTGATAAGCCTTCTCCTTGGTTGCTCTAACGCTCCCTTCGAGGTTTCTCATTACCCAATGAAGAGTTTTGAAAGCTTTCTTATAGATGCACTCCA
The DNA here is from genome assembly GCF_022747635.1 of Hetaerina americana. Taxonomy (NCBI): domain Eukaryota; kingdom Metazoa; phylum Arthropoda; class Insecta; order Odonata; family Calopterygidae; genus Hetaerina; species Hetaerina americana. Next base: position 38,651,602 of record NW_027286181.1, read on the forward strand.
CATTTAGCCCCCACCCTAAGTCCTTAGTTAAATATACACCTAAGTATTTGACAGTATCACTTCTAGGAATGACATTTTCTGAGAATTTATATTCCCTATTGTTTCCAATTACCTTATTGCTAAAAGTGATTGATTTGCATTTGTTAACATTAATATCCATCCCATTTTTTGTCACCCAATCTGCCATTTTATTAATGTCCCTTTGAAGTTTGTCACGGTCTCTGTCATTTTCGACTTTCCTGTAGATAATACAGTCGTCTGCAAAAAGTCTTATCTGAGAATTAATATTTATTGGGAGATCATTTATATATATTAAAAACAAGAGCGGGCCAAGTACGCTTCCTTGTGGGACTCCCGATGTTACCCTTGCTTTTTCAGAATACACTTCTCCTAATTTGACCCTTTGTGTTCGACCTTCCATGAAATTTCTGACCCAAGAGATTACTCTTCCATCTGTGTGTAGTGGCAATTGGCCCATCTTAAGCATTAAGAGATCGTGGTCAACTTTGTCAAAGGCTTTTGACAGGTCGACTATTATAGCATCCACCTCTATTCCCGCATCCATAGAGTCGAACATTTCTTGGCAGAACCCTAATAGCTGAGTTTCGCAAGAGTGCCCTTTTCTAAAACCGTATTGGCGACTATACAACCAATTCTCACTCTCCCACAAGTCCCAGAGATAATCAGCCATTATCTTTTCTAATACCTTGCATACAACTGATGTCAAGCTTACCGGTCTATAATTATCAACTAGTGCCTTATCTCCTCCTTTGAAAATTGGCGTAACATATGCCTCCTTCCAATCATTTGGCAGGGCATTATTGTTTAAGGTAACATTGAATAAATGATTTATATAATTTGAAACTACACTACCGCCCAATTTAAGCAAGTCAATTGAGATACCATCTGGCCCTTTTGATTTATTTGCCCTCATTTTCATATATTTTTTATAAATTTCTGCGCTGGTCGTTTTAATACTTTTGGTATTTAATATTTTTTCGCCTCCTTGTTGACTCAGAGATGAATCTACAGGATCCTTTTTATTTACCATAACCTTAAATACACTTGCATACCAATTGTTAAACGTATTAGCCTTTTCCTTATCATCAACGATTAGTGTCCCATCCTCTTTTTTTAAAGCTGTTATGTTTTCCCTGTTGTCTTTCCTCCTCCGGAGGTACTTGTAAAATTTATTTCCATTATCTATCCCGATTATTTTCTGTAGAAAACTATCTTTGGCTATTTTCTTTTCTCTATTTAATTCACGAACTAATTTTTTGTAAATTATGAGCCATTCCGAGCTCTCGTTCCGTTTTTTGTGAATAACTCTCAGTTTTTTCTTCAAGGGTCTAATTTTGCGGTTGTAGAACTCTGGATCAGTATTTTTTTAAGAATTTTTTTCGGGACAAATTTATTTAATCCCTCCTCCATTATCCCCTTAAATGTTTTCCAGATTTCTTCTACATTCTGCCCACCACTTACCCATTGCGAATACTTTTCCCTTAAAAAGGTCTGGAACCCTTCCCTATCACCCCGTTTATATTGCCAAACTATCTTTTTGTTTACTAGCCCCTTATACTGAGCCCTCTCCCAGTTTAGATACATACGCACAGCTGAATGGTCACTTATTCCCGGAAGGATATCGACTTCCCCTACCCACTTTTTCGGTCTCACAAGTATGACGTCGAGGATGTTTCCCCCGCGCGTGGGTTTTTCCACCATCTGTACAAAACCCTCCTCGTTTATAAGACGACTAACGATTTCTTGGGCCTTCCCACCCCCCACCGTGACCTCGTCTGCCGACCATTGAATACCTGGAAGGTTCAAGTCCCCCGCTATGAGGGTGTGATCCTCAGGGTTAGCCGAGCATATGTCTGCTAATACCTCGACTGCGTACATCCCTTCGTTGTGGCTTCTGTACATAGCAACTATTTTTAAAATTTTCCCTCCATTCCTACCTTTAACATGAACACACATCATCTCACAATCATTTCTTACCCATTCCAATGTACTTATTAGGTTTTTATCTACACATATGAATATCCCCCCTCCACGACCATCCCTATCCCTTCTGTAAACTACCAAATTTTGAGGAAAAATCTCGTTTGACATAATATGATCACTTAGCCACGACTCCGTACCTATCACAATATCCGGATTACATGCATCAACTAACGTCTCGAAATGGCATACTTTATTTAGAATACTTCGGCAGTTTACCTGCAAAACTACTAAGCCCTTACCTTTCTTTCCTTCGGTATTGCGAGGTCCACCTCTTGTGCCCATTACAGGTTTCCCTGCTCACTGAGCTTTAGTGCGACATTTTTAAACAGATTTGACAAAACCAGGGATCCCTTCCTGTTTAAATGAACTCCATCGCGGCCCAAGTGTCTATCACCGACCCAACAGTTTGGGTCCACAAATGTCAGACTTTGTTGCACGCAAACCCACTCTATTCCTTCGTTTATGGCGTCAATTCTCTTCCAATGTATGTGCCCTCTACGAAGAATTCCACTAATAACAATTTGAGCACTTTTGAACGTATTTTTGGCCGAGGTCGCCAAATCCCAAATAAAATCGATTAGATGGTCTTCTGACTTAGCACTTTTTACGTCATTTGTCCCTACGTGAATTATGACAACACTTTCATCACCATTACTAGCCATATTAGCTATTTTATTATCCAATTGTTCCACTCTTATCCCCGGAAAACACTGAACGCCTTCATTAATACTTTCGCCACAATCTCCGACGAAACGTATTATGGAATCACCAAATATTTTCACTTTGGGTGGCCCTGGATCACCAAGAGACGTCCCCTCCCTTGACACTATGACCTCCCTCATCGGAAGCACTTCCCTCTTCGGTCTCACATTTATCCTATCCTTCCTTCCATCTCCTCGCTTCTTTGGCTGCTCTCTCCGTAGGATGCTTTCACGTATTCCTCCAGCCCGATCGGCATCCGCGTCACATGAGCTTGTTCCACTTCTGGTCGGCCTTAAATCTTCCGGTTTCCTCTTATCACACCTCCGGACAAAGTGGAGATCATCTTCGATTTGCTGTTTCACCCGCCGCCTCATCTCTGTTAATGATGCTTTCAGTTCCTCATTTTCAGCGGAAAGACTGAAAATTGTCTTCCGAGCGATGTTTAAATCCGCTTGCAGCTTTTCAATTACCTCCTCCTTTTCTTCTAAACCTCTTCGATTTTTCTGACTTTCACACTTACTGCACTGCCAATTATCACTCACGCAATCCTCCAGTTTACTCTTAGAGCAATTAAAGTGGTACCAAGAGCAACACCCACTACACTGGACTCCATTTCTCAATTTTCTACGGCAAATAACACACTTTACATCCACCGCCATGCCCTTTCCCATTTCGCCCAAGGCACTGTGCCTTCTAGCGGTCACTAAACCTCTCGAGCGGTCGCTAATGCGCAGCTTGAAAACACGTCCGTCTCCCTTGAGGGTCCGTGAGTGAGTCGGCGAATGGAAAATATCCAATAATTTGTTATTTGTTTGCTGGTTATTAAAGATTGCATTTTTAAAAGAAAAAACAAAATAAAGATAGAACATTGAAAAAATATAAGAAATCATTTGTATTCAAATAATAAAGAAATAATAAATGCTGAAATTCAGCGAATATCACGTCTGGAACGCCAAACCTTTGTATTTTAAATCAATAACAATGTCATTTAAGTGTAACTCTAACATCTAACAGTGTAATCATTGATTCATTTAAGTATAGAGTTTATAAAAAATTTAACATTCCAATTTACAATTAGGAATCTTCGTCTTAGAAGTTTGTTAGGAAAACTAATTAAAATTAATTTCGTTGCATAAAAAGAAAAATCACATTTTTCATTATCCTTAAATTCAATGAGACCGAAAATCTTGTCAGTAAAATATCAAACAAGAAACAAACAAATAAATGGTAAACTTTTAATTAAAATGAATCAGGTAAGTTCAGTATATTCTTAGTTTTAATGAAACTTATGAGACGGTCTTTGCAGGAAATTCTTCGACAGATTCTCATGATCAATGAAAACTTTATTTATAGAAAATAATTTCAGGTTTAAGACCTCAACTCTAAGTGAAACTAATATTCGTAGCAATTATTCGCAAAACCTTGCAATTTCACGGGGACTTCGCGTTATTATCGATACACACTTCAACCACAGCAGTCAGATAAAGATGTAACTAAAGACGTAATAACCAGAATATTCTCGGAGTAAGTAGACTAAATTACCAATATAACCAAATTAAAGATAAAATATAATACGTAAAGATTTTAACCTGAGACCAGGTGGGGGGTTCAAGTGTCCTGGTGGTCACATGACAATAAATAATTTTATTTACAAGAGAATACAGAGGAAATTAAATGTTGATATTCAGTAAATCAGCCAATTTATATATATACATACATACATATACATATATACAGGTGTATATATATATATATATATACATACATACATATAATTTATCTCCAAATTTCATTACCAAAGCAATCATTGTTATTGAAAACAGTTACTGATGACAGAAATCTCAATGAAAGATAATTTCAAGAAAACATGCAACGGGATCCTAGTTTTGAAAATGATTAGAAAAGAAGGGGTACAAAAAATGATATGAATAATGGCTTAATGGTTTTGTGTTAAAATATTGAGAAAAAAATGAATAAAAATGTTAACCATGGCAAGCCATAGAGAGGATTGGACACTCATTAATATAAGGACATTCAGAAAAGAGAGCGAATGCCTGTATAAAATAGGTTAAGGCTGATTTTTCCTGTTTTTTCCTAGCTGACGATTTAATGTCGAAAATGATTATCGACAATTTTAAAGCAAAGGAAATTTCCAAAATGATTCTGTGTTCACTAAAGTTAAACACATTTAACATCCAATGTTATAAAAATTGGGGCATTGCTAAAAACTGGAATTTAATTAAGAAAATGCATTCATCTCATATTAAGAATTAGTATAAATTAAGGTAAAAGTACTGGTTTACTAAAAAAACACGAAGTACACTTAGCGCACAACGTTTGACAAATGTAGCAAAGTAGGATGGTGTCAACTACAGTTACATCCATCGAGAGAACTATATTATTATTAAGGGTCATGATTCAACCGTCTTGCTGGCAGGGTACCATTGGGTCTATAACTATCAAACACTGAATTTCACGGAAAATATTGTTTGAAAAATATTATTTTAAAATTTTGTAACAATGCGTCACAAAATATGGAATGTTCTATCATAAAACAAAGTTTCAAAAAAAGCTTCGAATTGGAAAAATGATATTTTTCATTTTTTTGATAAAAATAAAAATTATTCCACAAATATACATATTTTATTGACGCTCTTGATTTTTAAATAGGCATAATTAGCTAACCAAATCAGAGGAATTGCCTAAAGAGCTAGTGTCGTCATTTCTTAAGGTTATTGGGCTATTGTAAGATTTTGCCGATCAGCGTTCAAGTGCAAAGCTGTCGTGAAAACACAAACGTCGTGAAAACGATATTACTGTCTTAGGTGGTAGAAGAGACTCCATAATATCAATCTCGCCCCAAACTAAAGACGACTATCTATCTATCTTATCTATCTATTTGAGATTCCTATCCCTTTTATAAATCGTGTACAAACCAGAATTGGAATAATATACCATCATCCATTTAAAATTTCTGATCGTCTAACCAAAATCAACATACCGCATTTAAATAACTAAAGAGTATCTGGCAAGGAAGATTTTATTTCGTGAAGGAATAAAACAATTCAACCTCATAAGCTAAAACTGAAATATTCCCTATTAGTTACAAGATTCTAATTAAAATCAGGCAATATTTTAGGATTACTACTAATCAATATTTACTGGACCCATTGAAATAACACGTAAAATACTCTAGATTCAAACAACTGCAGGTATTGTATAATTATAAATTCTGCGGCTGAGGTTCGTCATAGAATTTTACTAATTAAAACGTTCCATTCTTTAAAGCCAATCATCAGTTCCTTTCCAAAATTAAGCGGTTCGTTGTCATTTATATTTCCTCATCACTTTCCATCAATTTAAAGGCATGGGAAAAGTAGCCCATCTGCGCCTTCAATATAAATAGACTGGGTATAGCCAGTCAATGCATCAGACACACCAGCAGTAGCTCGAAGTATATTGCCAAGTTAAAAACTTCAAAAATGATCCTTCAGGTAATTATTTTACCTGATTTTATCTCTATATTGTAGGCACAGTAGGAAAATATTCTTAACAAAGAAAACCTAAAACTTTTCAGTATTTTTTTTAAAGGTCACGTAAAGCTCTCTACAATTGATAGATTAAACGCGATTTAAACTTTTCAGTGTTTTTTCTGTGAATGTCACCTAAATGTCTTTACAATAGCTTATATAGATAAAACGCGATTTAATTTAGCGTATCACTAGTATTTAAAGTTTAAATTTATGCTCCAAAATATATTAGCGACTGAAGTACTTGGTGACAACTTCACTCTCCGACATCACTTAAGCCTCAACTACAAATATTTCCAGGTATTCGTCTGCCTAGCAGCAATTTCAGCTTCCACTCTGGCACTTCCTGATATCTCTAAAGGGGGATTGACATTGGGAGGACACCATAATGTTGATTACCACGTAAGTGCTAATTGTGCATCATTGTTCTCAAAACACAATTCTACTATGATGTGCACTATAACAGACAATACGTACCAAATCTGTTCCGCTAATTACTTCTTGTTTAATATTCCATCACACTACGGGCAGGTTCAAATTTATGCTTTCAAAGTACTGATAAATATAAGCCTATAATTATGCTTTTTAAGTAACATTTATGTTACTACCAATGAGCGCGTTTCAATTTTACAACAAACGCATTTCACGGATACTGTATCTGCATAATGATCTGTGTCTGTAATGCTATTTCTATTCTCGTACAGGCCTATCCGAAGTATCAGTATAACTATGGAGTCGCCGACGGGCACACCGGTGACGTCAAGAACCAATGGGAGACGCGCGACGGGGACGTGGTCAAGGGATCCTACAGCCTGAACGAAGCAGATGGTACCATCCGACAGGTGGACTACGTCGCCGATGACCACAAAGGATTCAACGCCGTCGTCAAGAAAGTCGGCCACGCCGTTCACCCTCAAATCATCCACCACCACGGCGGAGTGTCGGCCCATCAAGGCGCGTTCGCCCACTCTGGGGGCCACTTCGGAGGCGTGTCCCACACCAGCGGTGCCAGCCTTGCCTTTGCCCACCATTGATAATCATTAAAAAATGTTCAAAATAAATGAAAATTCTAAAATATCTGATATTTGTTATTATAATTTTACTAAAAAGTAATTCTTCATAAATAAATTCCAAAATAACATGTATAGCATAGATGTTAAATAAGGTATTCGTAAGACGTAGACGTTTATGCATAATGTCCTTTAAAAATATATTTAGCTATTTTATGATGCAAATGCTTGGCGCCTGCCGATGGATTCACGGTGAATAAGACAAATGAAGGCGTAGCTATTTCCCTCCTAAGAGTCTTTTACGTCCGTATAACGTGGTCTCATGAATGAGTCATCATCGCTTAATATTGAACTTATGTTTTTGAGAATTTAGTATTATATTAAAGTCGGAATTCTTGCTGCCAGGAATAGTCAAATGTTTTTTTTTTTAACCGATAGAACTTTTATTTACACCTTGAAGTTTGAGTGGTATGAATGTCATTTTCTAAGATGCCTAATGCAAGGAAATACTATAGTATATGTATAGTATATGTATAAATATGTATAAATATGCATAAATATGTATAAATATATCTATAGTATGTGTATAGGAAAAAAGGCAAGAAATACAAAAATAGTCTAATGAATATTTCTTACGTAATGTACTAATGCCCATATGAGAAATTCTGCTGAAACAGTTTATTCTGACATATGGTTAAAAATTATGATAGGTATCCACTAACAGAAATATAACGTAACCTTCAAGCCAGTTCCCACAGAGATTATTAAATGTCCTCCTTTAAAGACCTTTTACCAAGTGTTTGAAATAGCTATGAGTTATGAGGATAAATACAGGTAGGATCATGTAGATTAGAATTGCTTACTATTTTATGAAATAACGTACATTCGAAGAGTTGTAGCATGTTACAACCTATGGATAGCTATACTGTAAGTATGAAGGATAAATCCTGGGAAAAATGCAACCAAGTTTTAAATTAGTGTGGCCCAGATGAAAGAACAATAGTACTAGGAAACATGCGCTGTCGACTTAGTGTCAGAAAACATAACTCTTAATACGTTCATGACCAAGTTGAATCAAAATAGTAAAAACTGTTAGGCGTGTTTGTGTTTAAATAACCAACTTGTAGCAAATACATGTTTATAAAACAAAGCTTTTAATTACCATGAAAGGAAAAAGGCGATTCTTGGAGCATTACAGTTTTATTGCCATGAAATATTGAGAGAACTAGAAAAACACTAGTTCAACGTGGGGTTTTTCTCTTTGGAACAAATATATTTTGTAAAATCAAAAACAGATCGTGTAAAACATGAGAAGCAAGTAAGAATACCCCAAAAGCTGGTGAATTCAAAAATGGACAAACTGCAAGGCAGTAAAGAATCTAGCATTATTTTTTTCGTGCACTCTTGAAGATAGCTACACTTCAATTGGTAAGAATGAAGGAAATTCATCAAATGCAGGTTGACTATTATTTGAAATACTATAAACAGCAAAAAAGTTATTCGGAGGTACACCTTTTCGGGGGACGACTTAATAAATTAGTAGCAGTTAGTCTATTTCTTTAAATAATTTATAATAAGGCATAGATTTCCCTTTTCAATCCAGGAATTATAAAGTGGATGTAATATCTATTTTCCAAATGGCATTGCCCCCATCAGCCACAAAAGTTAGCCCATAACCATATTACAGAATAGATGCAATAGTTCTTGCTGTGTGATGAGACATATTCTTCTACTTGGCATCTACTTACCACGCTTTCCACAGGAGACGTTTAATCTGGAGTTGAGTGTTGCCGAGAACATGTCACTGATCGATCATTACTGGTCAGTTTAAAATGTGTTGCATGAATGTGTGTGGAGTTATTAATATTAAACTACTGTGTCGCACTACGACTAGCATTTATCTTTTCTTTCAACGTTCTCGAGTTTCTCTCCCTTTCTACCAAATCTTGAGTGTCATAGATTAAAATAATAACGTCATTTCTACTATGACTTAAAACACACGAACATAGGAAGGAATTCAATGGTATTTTACGTCATATTTGACACTAGCAATTGTATAAGTACGGAAGTTTAACAAAATGTTGAAGCATATCGATTGGTATCGAATCTTGATCTTTTACCAGCTTTGTTAATTGGACCATATTTCATCATCGTTCCTCATCATCTCTGTTGGCAATCAAGTAAGTTTGCTTTCACGAGCCTAAGTCATGCATAAAAACTGCCAGAATTTCATTAAATATTCATAGGGTTTGCATTAAACCAAAAGCAAAAGGAGTCTTCTGAATAATCATGAGGTATGATCCAGAACATTACCATTCCTTTGATTATCATAATGTTCGTATATTTTTCATCTACCTCGTTTCAAGAACGGATACCAATAACACTTTTTCATGTTGTAAAATGAACATATCCAAGTTGCAGACCTAGGACTATTAAGCATTAAAAAATTGTCTCTTAGACACTTTGAGGGAAACGATGATATAATGAAGAAGAGTCACATAGCTGAAACATGGGTTGAGGTAATAAAGACCAATTAAAGTCGATTTCAAAGCAAAAAACTAGTATCTTGACCAGAATTAGAACCACGGTATTTCTTTCCGCATGAATCCTTAAACATGAACTTAAATGTATTTTTACATACCAAATACAGAAGGTCTTAACTGATCTGCAAAAATAAATTATAAATAAAATTTATTTTCCCATTTTCCAATAGCCGATCATTTCTATATGATATTCTGCCGTTTAAGACACCGTTTGGGTGGAAACATATTTGCATCCTAATCCTACCCTCGTCTAACAAAACAAGGCCTTACACCCCTGATTGCAATAAACTATTATTTAATTCCGTATTCATTTTCTCTCACTTTCATTCACACAAAATCTTTTTCCTTCCCATCTCCATTTCCTAATACCCCAGTGAATATCAATCTTCGGCATTTCATCGCCAGTACAAATCCTCGGTTTCAATCATTTCAGCCCACTTTTGGTTACAATCCTCAATTAATCCTCCTCAAAACAATCCTCTCAAAAGCTTCTTTGCCCAATGCATTTCTTCTTATTTTCTTACCAATGTGACTATCTTTGCTTATGCCTAATCCATAATAATGTTTGGGACATAAATTACAGAATTAAAAAGACAATGTGCTTACTAGTGATAAAAATATATGAAATTAGATGTAATATTTTGCATTTTATATATGATTTAACTGCAAATGAAATCCCGCTAACAATCACAATTCTAATAGTTGCTGTTATCACTCGAGTTAGCATTGAGAGAAGCAGATATTTGGCTCTCAAAATATAAATTCAGACAGTTCCCCTGAAATATAAACTATATTCATATACTTGCATAATTAATCGATTTCGACAACAGGATTTTAAGGTTTTAGCAGGGTTACAATGGTACTACGGCAATTATTATGAGTTTAAACGGACTACAGAAACTATCCAAAGCCAGCATATATGGTACCATCCTGTATCGTAAATTTCTTCATTTGGATCTCAGACCAACAATTTTTTTAATATTTAAAAGTATTTACAATATATCTAGAAAAAAAGGAATAAGGAGGATAATAAATACGTGTACCTTACTAAAAACAAGACATTTTCTCCCCTCAATTGCAGCATGTGAGATTTGTATCAAGCTGGATATAATAAGAAAAAAATATAATTATTGGTCCCAATTTGCCAATATCGTTTACTTGAACTCTTTACATATCTGGAAATATGATAATATTATTGTTTAATATAGCAATGATTATGCTATTCATTGAAAAAGTATTTATAAACAAAGACCAAAAAATAAAATTCTTCTTAGGTGGTGTAAGACAGGAAGCTGGTATGAAAATTCCTAAACAAAGCAAGTGAAAGATTGAAGCACGGTAAGAAATATGTTGCAAAAGAAGGAATCTACACAATTAAAGCAGAAAAAATGCGGATAGGGCGTAATGGTATTTTTTACAGAATTCTTTCCGTTTTATATAATAAACGAAATAGATGAATAACAATTGTGGAAACTAAATGATAACTATATGGAACAAAACAGTAGATGGATAAGCCAACTATAATTACCATAATATAATTTAAATGGAATTTAAACAACTAATTGTAGCCTTGAGTGAAGGTGTGCCAGATTATCAAACTGCTGGAGAAAGCTTTGGCTGAAATATATCTTAGCTGTTGATCACAGACTTTCTTTTTAATATTCACCTCAGAAGGATAGCTAGCAATGAGGAAATTCTCCTCCTAACGAAAAAACTATTAAGGGGCAGCACCAGCCAATTCCATGCTCGGTTGATTACCGTTCACCGAATTACATATGTCACGGCACTCCTATTCCCCACTTCATCTCCAACATCGCCTTTCTTTTGCAGCTTTCACGCAACAAAATCACCGAAACTGCCGGCGTAGTCATTCAAAGCATGATATAAATATGACGGTCTGCCGACGGTCATATCACAAATAATTTCAGTCTCTCCTGAACAACCTCGCCAATTGCAAAATGCATATCGCTCACGTAAGTTCCCTTTTGAATTGAACATGGTTATTACAACTGGATGTAATCTATAATCATACATATATATATATATATAAACACAAATGTAGATTTTTAGAATATAGAGACACAAAGAAAGGACACTCACAAATCAGATTCTGAAGGCGACAGCCGAGCTGTCGAAACGTCAAATAACAAATTGTGAGTGTCCTTTCTTTGTGTCTCTATATTCTAAAAATCTACATCTGTAAAAATCTACATATATATATATATATATATATATATATATATATATATATATATATATATAACACTTTTTGAAAGTCTCACGGACGTGAATAATAATGTAACACTAAGCACTAGTGGACACAGACAAAAACACAGAAACACACAAAAAAGAGACTCACTATTTTCCGAATTTTCGGTGGTCGTGACCACCTTTATCAAGGAAGAGAGGGACAGAACTCAGTGTTCAGTGTTCAGAAAAGTGTTCTGTCCCTCTCTTCCTTGATAAAGGTGGTCACGACCACCGAAAATTCGAAAGATAGTGAGTCTCTTTTTTGTGTGTTTCTGTGTTTTTGTCTGTGTCCACTAGTGCTTAGTGTTATACATTTTATATATATATACATATATATACATATATACATACATTTGCATTTGTGTATGTGTGGGGGGGTGTATACACACTAGGCTTACCTAATTAGTTTATTATCGTACTAAATTGTCGAATGATAAGTTCAGGCAATAATTCATCGCGAAAATCTCCGAATATTTATATGAAAATCACCAACGAAATAATATATGTTCCATGATAATTTTGATCATATTAAAGTTTTAGTTCTTAGAAATAAATCAAAGTTGAAAAATCAAAGGAATTGGTTTCAAATCACTTTAAAGCTACTATAAGCACTTCCTAATTGAGAGGGTGTAGATGTATGAATTATTCATTAAAGAGAGTGAAATACTATCGGTAAAATATGATTGAAACCTGCGAAATGAAAAAATAATTAATAAAATTGAATATTATAATTCTATCCATTTTAATTTCAGGTTGTAGTTATTTTTGCCTTTGTGGCTAGCTCTACAGCTGTTCCTGGTCACTATGACGATGAAAAACACGTTGATTATTATGTAAGTATTATGTGGGTAAAAATTTATGAAAATGACCATTCGGCGTGAATTGATACAAAAATTCTTAGAATAAAATAGAAATAGAATAATGACTCATTCACTATTGAATGCGCTCAAAGGTTAAATGGTTTATATGGTTAACGATATTTTATCATTAAATAATGAAGCATGTGGTCCATTTTCAAGAGTTTAATAGCATCCCTTCCCTAATAATCTACATTCACGTGATCGTGGACTTGTACATGTGACTCTTAATAACGAAATACAAGCCATAACGTTAAATATGCCGTGAAAGAAATCATTGCTCATTTTGCATGAAAACATTGCGCATATTTAATATAGCTCATAGCAAGCTAAAGAAATCAAAATGACTACTATTGCTATTGTTTAACTATATTTTCTTGGCGCATATTTTTTAATGTGGATAAATATCTAGATTTAAGACATCCTAAATAACATTTTCGCCCTAAGACCCAGTAAAATGACCTATTTGGAAGATGAACTTAGTGTGAATTTACTTTTAAGGCCCATCCCAAGTACAATTTCGACTATGGCGTGAGCGACCACAAGACCGGGGACAATAAGAACCAGTGGGAGACCAGGGATGGAGACGTGGTCAAGGGATCCTATAGCCTTCACGAAGCCGACGGCACCATCCGCGTTGTCGAATACACCGCAGACAAGCACAATGGATTCAACGCTGTCGTCAAGCGTCAAGGAAAGGCAGTACACCCACAGCATTATGCAGCAGCCCAGCACCATGGAGTATACGGTGATTTCGCTGGTGGGAATGGGGAACACTTTGGAGGTGCCAATTCATATGCCAACGGGAACAACTATGCATTTGCTCACCACAGTGTATATCATTGATAGTAATACATGAATTACGTTCTTGTAATTTCTATTGTAAAATCTTTTTTGCTGCAAAATTGAAAACCTGTATTTATTATAGTAATAAAAAGGTTTCCTGTAAGCGATAAATCATTTTTCATTTTTGCAATATGGTAATTTGGTGAATATATTAAATGTATACAACCCTATACCCTTGAAATGTTTTGCAGTCATGTGTCTTTTATTATTTTTTAAGAAACCAACAACCTTAACTATCTAATATAATGATCACTTAAGAGCATCATAAATTATTAACTGCAAGAGTATACTCTTGGCCCTGGAACAGGAATGTAAACCGTATATTTAAAGGTATATATTCAAAAATTCCATATGTTACCATGTACCCAGCCTGTGCCTTTCACGGTGATCAGTTGTTTAAGGCGAAATTATAAAATCGGGCTAAACTAGTCATACAATAATTGTCAAATCTACCAAAAAAACTTTGAATAACGTGATCTCAAATCGCCATTGTATTCTATAATGTTAGAAATATAATAATTTTAGTAGTGCAGCTACATAAAATACATGCATAAAGCATGCACAGTACATAAAATAATTGAACTTATGGCTAAATGTGAAAGATCAAACGCAGAGAATCTATTGCAGGAGAGTAACTGACTTCTAAACCAACCATTAAACAATATCATTTGTAAAAACTATCCCATCATTATTCTTTGGCATATTGCTTACATCAGTAGTTTCCGTAGCTTAATATTTTATGTCGGAGGAGATAGCTAAATTACGCATGCTAAAACTGACAACTTATTTTCTTCGAAAAACCCCGGAATAAAGTTATGGAAGCTATTGAAATTCTTATGCATAATTATTTTTTTCTCGCTCTTTTATTTTAGTAGTTAGAAATTCAAAGGAGGGAAACAGTTAGACAAAAAGGCTAACTGTAGCTACATCTCACCCAACAACCACTGGCTCATAGAGGAGATGCTTTAGCAGTCGCGTCAAAACTTTTTTGACCCTAGATTACACATAGAACGTGTGCATACACGACATGTAAGATCTATATTATGAAATCACGGCATGACGTTTACTTCAGGGATCAACCAAACATAGTTCGTGTTCAGTACAAACTAGATACCTATGCCCATTGAAAACTCGCGTATCCCTGAATACAAGATCGGTCCCAAATGTAGTCTGACTTTTTTCCCGGGCACACTGACGCACGGTTTCTCTAGTTGGGTTTGAGACTCAGAAAAGGCTGGAGGCCGGTGGTAGCTGACTCCCAACCTTTGCGGAGTGCGGATCGTTCGTTTGCGAAACTTACATAACGTGACCTCGTTTCGCTATGCCATGAATCGGGCATTGGGACAGCCTATGCCATCACATTTTGCGTGAAACTGGGCAAAATCGGGAAAAAGATTCATTACATACTCAAGGTAACTAAAGTTGATCACGCCATGTGTAGATCGGGTGTTTTTGAGTGACGCAATTTGTTTCGGGATGGTAGAGAATATATTGAAAACGCCAAACGTTCAGGACGCCCTTCGACCTCACAACGTGACAAAAATCTTTCAAGAGTGAAGTCTTTGTCGTACAGAGATTGCAAAGTAAGTGTTCGCATGGTTTCTGATGAGCTTGGTAACCCTAAAAGTGATGTACATCGACCTGGGACTGAAAACACGGGCTTGAGAAAGTGTGCGAAATTGGTGCCGCGAGTATTCTCGGATTAACAAAAGGAAACTCGCATGCAGATCTGCACACAGAGCTTCTTGACTAATTGTATGAGAAACCAATTTTTTTGAGCCCCACTAGACTTCTTTCTCTTCCCTCATCTCAAATCCATGTTGAAAGGATGTCACCACAGCTTGGTGGAAGCGTTACAGCAGGTCGTGACGAGGGAGCTTAACAGGATTCCGGACGCCACCTTCCAGATGGTGTACGTGGCAGCGGTGTGTGGACGCGCAAGAGTGCTACTTCAAAGACTTTTGAGTGAATGTATCAATTCTGGCTTAATATTTTTTTAATTGAATTAGTCCTAATACTTTTCGGACAGACCTTGTACTCCGTTTTTTCGTAGGCCGGGTTAACAATTGAAAATAAGACAGTATTTAAGTCTAAGCAGCGGAAAATAAAATAACGATATATTAAATATGAGATCAGAAATTAAAGATTATACTTTCCTAGTTACAAATACGGTAATAGTTTCGAAAGAGAGAGGTTATTCGAAGCATTACATAATATGTCATACACCGATAATGACATGAATCATAAAGATAAAGGTAGTGTAATGATTGCCCAAATAATACTCTTAAAAGTTATTAACCAACGTTTGACAGTGTCAATATCGAAAGGGCCGTCCCTGTCAAAATATTGCTCGAACATAATTTAAAAGTTGCGGAATAGAGAAACATTCACCGCAAATAGAAAACAAATGACTTGCTAATGTGATAAGATTGCCTGAGTGCCTTAAAAATATTTACCCCTTGTACACATTAACCTTTAGAGTAGTCCCGACAAGGATCCTCAAAGCATTGCTACTTGGTTTGGTTTGGGAAGGGCAGAGGTACGCGTGATGCAGTAATGAGATTATTAATCGAGAGGAATATAGAACACAACCAGGAGGTATTTGCCTGTTTCGTAGATTTCGAAAAAGCGTTTGATACAGTGAATTAGGAAAAACTAATGAGTATACTGCAGAAAATAGGAATAGAATGGAGGGACAAGAAGCTAATCCGCAACCTGTACATGTCTCAGACTGCTCAGGTGCGAGTGGGGAACGGGGAGTCGGGATGGGCACTGTTAGGAAGAGTGTAAGGCAGGGTTGCCCATTATCACCGTTGCTGTTCAGCCTGTATGCAGAGGAAATGATTAAAGAGGCATGGGAAGAACTGGAGGTAGGAATAAAATATGGCGGGGAATTCGTAAAATCAATTAGGTTTGCTGTTTACCAAGCTCTATAGTTTGTTCGTCAGACAAGGGGTTTCAAGCATCACTGAGTGAATTGGATCTTCAGTGCGAGAGGCATGGGATGAGAATCAATATAAAGAAGGAAAAGGTTATGCCGTTTTCCAGAAAGAAAAAGGCTAAGCTAATCATTGAAATATGAGGGCAAAAACTAGAACAGGTGGAACAGTTTACGTATCTCGGAAGTATTTTGGACCAACACAGTCAAAGCAGTTGGTACATAAAGAGAAGAATTGCGCTAGGCAAAGAGAATTTTACAAGGATGAGGAAGTAATGACAGGGACGTTGAATAAGGATGTTCGGAAGAGATTTGTAAAACTTTGATATGGACCGTAGTTATCCACGGCACGGGAACGTGGTCACTGAAGCATGATGATAGAAGTACAATAGAAGCTTTTGAATTTGCGAGTGTGGAGAAGGATGGAGACGGTGATATGGGCCGAAAAAAAACAATGAGGTAGTACTAGTTATGATGGACGAGGAGAGGAGTTTTTTGGGAGAAATCCTAAGAAGGTAGGAAAAATGTATGAGGGGCGTATTGATCGGCAGAGGGATGTTGGAGACTGTAATAGAGGGGAGCAAACGGCAGGAACAGAATAGGGATGATGCAGAAAACATGATTTCGGAATCGAAAAAAAAGGAAAAAAGAGCTATCAGCTTTGGAAAATCCGCCATGAAAGAATATAAAATGTCTTACATAGTGTAGATATTTTTGGATCGTCAATTGGTGAATATAATATCAAAATATATCTTTTAGTCCTACGATTTCAAAGATGAAAAAAATATTCATTTAACACCTTGATCAACAGGTCGAGCATTTACTAAAACAATGAAGGTCTACAATGGATGAAAAGATGGATTGGAGTACTCCCGTTCTCCTTATGCATCTAAACAGAAAATGTAATGAACTTATCTACGAGTATTACTTCCATTTTCATTTTACAGGCTACCTTCTCCATCTTAACAACGGCGTTACCCGAACAGAGGCCGGTGGGTCTGCTAGACTGGGAAATTATCGGGATAATTAAAAATATTTCAACTACACCAAATATAATACGCTTATTTTTTTAATATTTGAACTAATTCCTCTGCTCGACACACGCGGATGAAAGAGTAATTGTCAGGAGAGAAATCTCGGCCTCAATAAGGTAACTTAAAAATGGTAGAATGCTAATAGTAAGTATTCCGAAAATGAATCAAATGAACTAAATTATCTAAATGAATTAAATTTTCCTATTAAGGAAAAAATGCCAGGTAACTATACCCATACATTGCCAGGATTATCTCACATTAAAATACGCTAGCTAAAATTAACCTGTCTTCCAGGTTCCCAATTCTGATTATTACATACTTAAAAAATGAATTAAAATTGTCATCTGTCTCCCTTTATCAACTTTTAAATATCACATATATATCACTGACTATATCCTCAGCGTGAATTTCATAAGCAAAAACGTGAGAGATAACCCAATCACACCTCTATTTACCATTACCTATCACTAACAAATGAAGGAATACCAGAAATGGGAAAACAAAAAATTCGTAAATAAGAAAACAGATTCGTGTACGAGCAGAAAGCGGCGGACAAGTACTTAAAATGCTGTTTTGGAGGTATCTTAGCGTGCAAAGCTAAGATTCACAAGAGAATACTAGATAATAACACAAGAGTAGAGTTTAACGCTGAAAGAGAAGCAATAACTTTAGCCCCTAATTTTATTGGCAGGCGTGACCCCAATTAGGTATCGATTGTAATTATAAGTGAGCACTGTGCTAAGGCTTGAATTCCTACATATAATTATGTAACATATTAAACCCACCCCGCAAAAATTCGCATAATTTCACCAATTAAAATCCATCGTTTTCTCTTAATTAAAAGGCCACATTCCCAAATTGGCTGTTCTCAGTCATTTAAAAGTCTTCATTGCTTTCCATGGCTCAAATGGTACATATGTGCACCGAAGCTTCCTTTCGACTTCGGTATAAATAGAGTGGGAGACCTCAGTCACTATATTAGGGACGCACCAGTCTTCACCCGAATCATATCCAGAATTAAGTATCGCCAACATGATTTCTCAAGTAGGTTTTTGCTGTGGCTTTTATGTTTGCACAGGCTTGTTGAAGAATGGTGTTATTATTTTCAATACGGAAAATGAATCGCCATTATCGCTCAAAATGCTATAATGTCCATTTAAACAAACGAACATAGGGCAGCTGTATGCTCTATGAAAGTTTCATGAGGCGCGAAATGCCATGCATATCATCAAAATGCATTTGGGAATGGCTACTTTTGTTAGAAATCGAGTAATAAATGCCTTTAGTTGGATTGGTATAAAATATCTTACTAATATTCCTACCATCAAACCTACCTATTTTACGGTAATTGATTAAACCATAAAACATTACAAAGAGTCCCCTTTAATTGTTTATTAGGTATTGGTTTGCATAGCAGCAATTTCAACGACCACTTTGGCATTTCCTGGTATCTCAAATGGCAACTTAGGATCAGGAGGTCACCACGACGTTGATTATTACGTAAGTTAGTATTAACTGCCGACGTTCGGAGTGTTACTACCCATATACTATATTTGTTTTTAGCTTAAGGCATGGTTACAAAGGAGGCGATCTTTTCTTAATTTAAAATATCAATAAATAGCCCAGAAAAGTGTTTACCCCTCTAAATTCAATTATTTCTCAGCTCAAATGTGATAATATTGTTCAAAATTATCTAAAAGTATTTATTCATAACATACAGTAAACATTTTTGAAATACCACTGGCTTTTCGCAGTTAAAAACAGAGAATCTGCATATTATGTTAAATTTTAATATAAAATGTTTGCTTGTGATGAAAATAATATTAGTATTTAAACACATTTTTTATACACAGGCCTATCCGAAGTATCAGTATAACTATGGAGTCGCCGACGGGCACACCGGTGACGTCAAGAACCAATGGGAGACACGCGACGGGGACGTGGTCAAGGGATCCTACAGCCTGAACGAAGCAGACGGCACCATCCGACAGGTGGACTACGTCGCCGATGACCACAACGGATTCAACGCCGTCGTCAAGAGAGTCGGCCACGCCGTCCACCCTCAAATCATCCACCAACACGACGGAGTGTCGGCCCATCAAGGCGCGTTCGCCCACTCAGGGGGCCACTTCGGAAGCGAGTCCCATGTCAGCGGTGCCAACCCTGTCTTTTCCTACCATTGATAATCATTAGAATTTTTAATAGTAAATAAAAAGTATAAAAGCAACTAATGAATATTATTACCCCTTCAACTACCCTTAAAAATTACTATCCTTTCAATTGAGAACTCAAACACGATGAATAAATAGCAATGGATAACTAACACAGGAACGCTCCTATCACTGTCGTTTATCTACAAATAAGATTATCCGTTTAAATTTGAAATATTGAGAAGTTGTCTCTTCCTACCAAGTGTCCGCCACCAAAACCACAGACGGACGAATATCAGGGAAGGCTGAGAACACGAAGGAGGATATAAAAATATTCGCGTTCCTTCATAATTGATGAAAGCTTCTTTTACGTCTGGATTGTAAGCAGTAATTTGAAAATCAAGCTGTACCACCACCTTATTTTTAATAGGATGGTAAAATCATCACTTTTATGTTGGTCATTGTTTATCAACAACTCTGAAATATTCAGGATTTTTTGGTAAGCATAAATTTTTGGTTTTTATTTATAACAATTCGAAACTATGTCACAAAAGGTTTCGTGCATTTTACAGCTTCTATGTAAAACAACTTAATAACATGCTAGGTAGCCATAATATTTTGAAGTGGAATTTAAGTGGTGAATCAAGCTTTTTCTCTACTTTGGCATCATGTTGCTAACAACAATACCAACGCGGAGGAAACCCGGATATCGGTGTAATCAATCTGAACGCCGCGAAAGCCTCCTCCAGAAACATACGATAATAGGTCCCTGCGAAGGAATAGCGGAAGTGACATAGAAATTACTTCTGAAAAAATTAGCTTTCCTCGGACTATTCCATTTTTGGCTAATGGAGAGAGTAACTGAATCAATGTCACATCAGTTTAGCATTAGGAGAGAGAGGAGGTTGGGAGACGTGTACACTTATATGATCCCAAATACAAGCAGTAGGTTTTGAAATCACCTTCGATGAAGATTCATGTCGAAAAGACAGCGAAACCACATAAGGATTATTATATTCTTATGAAACTGCGACTTCGATACCAAGCGATTTTTTTAGGTAATCTACCGGTTAGGGTAAATTTTGGATGGACATCACTACCAAATAACAATCTCCTAGCACACTACAGAAACACACTACAGCATCCTACTCTACAATATGTCCCTCTTCATCTCTGTGTAATTTTTCCTCCCTTCATTCCGTCTAACATCCCTATCCTATTCCTACCCTTCCCTTGTTTGCCTAACATTCTCGCCCTTAGTACAGTATTCAACATCCCACTGCCGAGGAGGATTTCATGCCATGTGAAATAGAGGAAGTGAATATTTATTTGACTCTATCATTCATCAAACGCAAAGTACACTCTATCATTCATTAATAAGTAAACAATGACGGACACCATTCGGGGTTCGTCATAGTTTACAAAACACTGAAGGTACCAATAATAAAATCCTTCATACATAGAATGCCAATTCTTCGACACATCGGGGATAGGAAATTGTTGCTATATCTGGCAGGGGGTAAAAACATTTTAATTGGTTGAGTTCCATAATTTATCCTCTTCAAATGATAAACAAATGAAATTTTCGATAAAAAAGCCAAAAAGGAACTTTCCACCAGAAAATAGTATTACCCCATGCGTACCAGTATTGTTAGATAAAACGGGCTCTTAGAAATATATGATATGATTATTTTGCCCCGAAGAGCACAGTGCCAAAGGTTATCATAAAAAACATAAAATCATAAAAAACGAACGGTAAAGCAAGCACAGACTAATAATGTGGATGAAAGAGGCTGGGCGAAAAACTAATGAAAAGACGAAGCGTTTAAAGGAGCACTCCATCAGGAAACTCGAACAGAAATAGCGATTGTCATTTAAATGAAGTGAATCACCAATTTTTTGAAAACATATGTTTGTTGTTTATCTGAACATGTTTATTGTTAAGCTGAACATGAACCGATGATAGTTAGGTGATAGATAGCCATATTCTTCTCTATCATAGAGATTTTGAATACGCTGATTGTATAAATATTTCCTGTTTTAAAAATATTAACTTTCACTATTAGGCTCAAAAGATTCTGCAAAATACCTAATAAAACTATAACATCTGAAATACGTACAAGAATCTAGCGCTAATGGTGATATCCTCCATACCAATTTTGTGACGTAATTTGTGTCAAAATATCACAGTCATTACATCATTGGCGATTATTGAGAATAAAGAAGGAATTTATTTGGGTTGATAACTCTTTAAGCCCACCTATATACTCTAAAATACCAAAGTCCTGATCACATTATTTTGCGTGATCCCCTTGTTGTGTCCATCTGCTTTTAGGTGCCAGAGAAAGGCTACCTAGGAAGGTAGCCTATCTCTGGCTTTCTCACTTCGTACGCCGGCTATTTGGAAGCAACTAAGGGTTATCACGCAACTGCAGTTTAAGGATGTGGTTGATATGCGTTTTACTTACAACTTCATTGACAACCTTACGGGATAATTTTGAATTTTGTTGGAAACTTTGGATTCCTAATTCTATAACTATGCAAATTCTAAAAAGATTCAAATATGGCAGCCCCTCATAATAATTTTCTTGTCAAAGAAGACAATAACTTGGTAATATGCATGTGTGCTCCTCGAACCTAATGTGGGAATAATTTCTCTCCGTAATAATTGATAACTGTATAATTTATGGCGAAGGAAAAATAGTTCCAGGTTGTCGATGGCCAGCAACAAAGAAGACGTGGGTACATACTTTTATGAGAATTGCCTTACAAAGGACATAATTTGTACACGGCGATTTTAATCTGAAAATAGCACCCGCAATCATTCCCATAGTGGTAGGGTATGCGATGAGTCTTCTTAATAGTTATTGCAGTGGCCTAAAAGATGGTTATGGAATGTACTATTTTGCAGGGAAAATTTTAAGGGATAGTTCAAAAATGGTCCCTTACACGTGTATTGGGCAAATCGTGCTTGTGTTAGAGAATACATTTTTTTGCAAAAGTATTTTCTGTTGCCCATTTTGCATTGGTCATAGTCTTTTGGACATCACGCAGAAATACATCTAACTGGACTCTTGATATAAATGAAATATTACTTTTGGTTAACGAGGTGACTCCTGGTTAACGTGGTTACCCTTTTTTCATGTATAAGATAAAACATGGAACTCCGAGGTTTGGTTCATATTTCCCCATCCATGCCAGAGGAGAATTACGTAAATCATTGAAAACTGTATGCCGAATCTATTCAACAAATATGTATTCCATTAAAACACTACGGTAAAATGAGAAAATGCGATAACGATGCATTCAGAATACTCATTATTTCTACTTGGTGATCATCATGGCGTTTCACCAATTAAAATGTTCCATCTTTGTAGATTAATTAACAGCTCACTTTCCGAAATTTGGCTTTTTGTAGCCCCTCAACATTCTTTATTACGTCCCTCGATTTACGTGGTATCTATGCTAGCATCAGTCTGATTCAACTTTTGTATAAATACAGCAGCAGCTCGTATATAATTAAATAAAGAAAAGATCATCAAATTTCCCTGTATTTTTTTCAAATCTTAAATCCTCTTATTAGTAAAATGTTTATGATTCAAATAAACACAGCAAAATGCATGAACTTCCATCCCGACTCTTAAATTTTTACCTGACATCATTCCATTTTCATTTCACAGCAGGGTCAAATTTTAGTTTATGATTAAATTATAATTTACAAGTACAATGATGCCTATATTTTTTAAGCATTTTTTACGTATTTCATTTTAAATATTCTAGGAATTATGAACTATTCTTTTTCCAGATACTCGTTTGCCTAGCAGTATTTGCAACTACCACGGTTACATTTTCTAGTATCCCTCCTGGTGGATTGGCATTAAGGGGTCACCATTATGATAATTGATTCGTAAGTTTGGTTTGGAGGTCGGTTTAGGTCAAAATTCCATTTCTCCATTGTTAACTCCTCCCAAATCAATACCTTCTCTGAATTTCTTCCCTTTTTTCTACTTCGACTAAATCAAAGTTAAAAACTTCATTTTTTGCTTGTAATAAATAGTATATTGAGGATTTTAATAAAAAACTTCACCCTAGTAAATTGCTTCTCATCTTAAAAAATAAACTTCAGTAAGTGATGCCAATTCAATCTTAACTGAGTATCATCAGACAACGGGGTTTTCTAATAACTCTTCATATTTACAACTCTCATAATAGAGAGTCTTTCTCTTTAAGACTTCGTCATACTGAGAGGTAAACCTCAATAGTTATCATTAGTATAGTCACTAACGCTTTAAATCCTGTTTTTTCGTCTAAATGATCCCTCTTGAACTGCAAAGAGAACTTCGAAGTATGGGAAACTAAAATAATTACCTACGGATGGCAGTTATTAATGTTGTATTTGTTCGCCTCTAGGCTTAAACAAAGTATCAGTACAACTATGGAGTCACCGAAGGGCACACCGGTGACGTCGAGAACAAATGGGAGACGCGCGACCACGGGGGAGCGTCGGTCCATCACGACGCCTTCGCCCACTCGGGCGGCCACTTTGGAGGTGAGTCCTACGTCAGCGGCGCAAGCCTCGCCATTTCCTTCCATTGATAATCATTTGTCTTATGATAAGAAATGAACATTCTGAAAACAATCACCGACTTTTAATAATTCCTCTTTAAGAGAGTGTTAACCAATACGTAGTCTAAGAAGATGCGAATTTGAAGTCTATCCTGACGATTACTCGATGTGCTCGAAAAGAGTTTATATTTTTCATGCTGGTTAAAATACGTCGGATTCTTTTAAGAGGTTCTATGAATGGCCAGAGGCTGATGACCTAGATGAAGTGTCATTGGCGACTAAGGGAAAAATAAGCGGGTGAACTAATGGCTTTCATGTCACCAACTACGTCCACCGCACCTACAGCGACCTGAATTCAAATGATGATATAACACAGTGTTCATTACGGGGGCAAGAGCTTAATACTACACTTTCGATGATATTGAAAAGAAAGATGTAAACTTAAGAAAAACTTCGAGATACACTCGTGTTCACGTATAAATATGCATTTATATATACTTGATACCCTCCAATGGACTACAACCTTGACGTGGTGGAAGGGCTTGTGTTTTCCGATGACCCCTAGAGCTGTGCTGCCGGGAGTAATGATAATTACTCCTAACAGGGTCAACCACGGCAGATAGGTCGAAGGTTAGGAGCAAGACGAAAGGTAGTCCACGCAGCGTCTGTTCCTCAGTGAGGCGGCTGCAATGGCGTCTGACCCCAGTGGGGCGGCCAGTAAGGAATGGTGTCACGTTAAAAACACTATTGAGGAAGGCAAAGGGAAACCACCCCAATAATCATTCCCAAGATAAATATGATGGGCACTACAAAGATCCTAGTGACTACGGGGCTCGGCCCAATTGGCCGTGTGCCGTGCCCGGCAGCGGGGTAGCCAAGGCTTCCGCGGTCGTCATCCCACGAAACCCTTGCAAGGGAAAACCAGCAGCAGCAGGACAGAAGACGCAGGATAAGAAGACCAAATTAGTTAGAATAGGGACGTGGAATGTTAGGACAATGATGAGGACAGGGAAATTGGAGAATGTTAAGCGAGAGATGGAAAGGGGAAATATAGATATTTTAGGTCTATCCGAGGTGAGATGGAAAGATAGCGGGGATTACTGGAGTGATAAGTATAGAATAATATACAGCGGTGGGGACGAGAGCCAACGAGGGGTTGCCATAGTATTAAATGAAGAGGTAGGAAGAAGCGTAGTCAACATAGAGCAGGTAACAGATAGAATAATACTAGTGGAGATAAAAGCAGAACCGACGAACTTAGTTATTATTCAGGTATACATGCCATCGAGCAACTATAAGGAGGAAGAGGTCAATACGAACAGCCGTGTTCATAGTATTTTCCCGATTGCATAATGCTATTCCCCAGGGATATCTTTTTTCCAGTTTACAGATTAAATCTTGCGAATGTCGCTCTCTTTCACGCACCCAAACGAAAATTCTAGTTTGCTCACAGGCCAAGCGAAAAAAATGCCGGCAATTGAGAATGATGGGGGCGTGCCAGCCACCGAACCACCCCCTTCCCGAAGTGCCTGTGCCCACTCAAGCCTTCCCTCCACCTCAACGCAAGGATTTTCATTTCCCTCACACCACCGAAAATAAATTGCCAACATGTATCGACGAATGATATATATATATGAGGGTCGGCCAGTTGTCAGATCACACTTCTCCAGTTTCTCAGAACAGCGTCCACAACTCAAGAAAATGCAGATCGCCCAGGTATGTTTCAGAGAATCACTTTTAGTTACTACTTAAGGACTTGAGCCAGTTATTCTGCAAATGTTTTATATTTTGGTACATTTGCACTAAAATTATCCGCATTTTTTTGTTGTATTTTTCCTCAGCATAATTGCTTCTTGAAACGATTATTATTCATGAATATATTTCAAATAATATAAGGTCACAGTATTTTACATGCCTTCAGCTAAACCTTCATCATTCATGTGAAGGGCGAAAAACTGAGAGGGTGATTCAAGCAATTGCGATGTTCCATTACATTGCTTTCACTCATGTGATCGCATACTCTGAACGGTTCATACATAGTTGAACACAGCACATGAGTTTTATGCATTTCATACAACTGAAGTGAAAGTAGTAACTTTTGAGGAATTACTAAGACAACCATGAAGTGCATTATTGTACAGCTTATCTTCTTCAATTCGATTCTTTGATCCTAGTCACAGGTGTAATGATACCAGAAAGATCTTTCTCACGTTATCATGATTCGCTCATTACGTAAATTGTAAGAAATGACTTCCTAGATTTTCTCTCGCCAAAAAAAATTGGATGATTCCTTGCTGTGTAAAAAGATACACAAATTCAAAGTCTGATAATGTGACGTACTTTTTAAAACCGAATTTGTCTTACTATTATCACAAATAGAGCAGAAAATATGACTAAAAATGTAACATTTTTTCAGTTTTCGTGTATATATTACCTTGTTAGACTATCGTCAATTTTCCAATCGTCACAATCTTAAGAATCATTATCTGCCCTAAGCGAGCATTCCCTGCTAAATAAATCGACATGTTAAAATATGTACTTAAATTGTTGTTTGATATTGCATAGGTTATCCATTGTATTTGTAAGTATTTACGATCATTTACCCTGATAACAATCCAGATTTCTCAATAGTACGTCTCAATCCCCTTCTTTTTGTCCAACAGGTCCATTCGTATTCTCAATACTCCCATAACCCATTCAATCATAGCATGTCCAAGTCTTCAACCTCACACTATAATTCTCAGAGTTTCCATTATCTAGAAATCCATTCCACCAATCTATGCCTGGATTATTCGTTGGTGGTTTTTTCAGGAACACTTTTATTTTTCTCCCTAAACACTCAAAATTCTACAGAGCTATAATACTACAGAGCATTCCTTCGTATACAAATATTTTGATCCCAGCAACGTATATTTCATTATAAATTAAGCAATCTAATCATATAATAAAATATTGTGCTATGATATTTAGAGGATAGTCATTAAATAATATCCGAAGTTATTTTACGGATCGAAATTCAAATTGCTAACTAATATTTTCCGGCTAGCAATCCATTAGGATATCGACAATCCAGCATAAGTTTCTATCCACTGTCATCTCCCTTAGTTTCCACAATTCATTACATCCCATACTTCCTATTATCTGATATACATACTCCAATATGGGCCACATTGACGAATAATATTTAAAGAATTTGTAGTATAAAAGCACGACTAATAGTTCTTCTTAGAGTATAATTATTTTCATTATTTATATATTTATTTAAGGTTGTAGTTATTTGTGCCGTTGTTGCATGCTCCATGGCCGTTCCAGGGCACCATGGAGGAGAGGGTCATCACGTCGATTATTACGTAAGTTTATTAATTATAAATTAAAAAAATTACCATGATGGATGCGAATCACTTCCACAAAAAATTATTTTTAGAATATACTCGTATTTTTGAGTTTTAAACATTTTCAGTTATGAATACTACGGTTTTTAGATCTGTTTGGTAAATTCGTCGAATCGCTCTGGCATTCATTAGGTACACATGTAATTATTCAAACGTAGGTTTATTGTCCCAAACAAATATTTCCGCACCAATTTAAAGTAAAAATTGATGGCAGAGGTTTGAGTTAAGTTTCCTTACCATCTTTCAATTCCAGTAGAAAACGCTGCTCTAATTATCCGCGACATAAATTATCACGGTAAATCTAGCCGTTCAAAGTAAAGAAGAATAGAACAGCAATTAAATTCCACATGCTTCAAACAACGATAATTTTCGGTGGTCACCAAGGAAAGATAACCAGTGAAATCGATGGGTTTTTGTCGTCCGAATCATTCCCAATCATGAGGTTTCCAGACTTTCTCCAAGCACAGAGGTTCTTTCGCTTTCGTGGTTGGTAATAATACCGTCAAATTGGACATAGTTAAAAAAAATAGTGACGAAACTCCAGAAACATACGATTACTTGAACTGGTTTGGAAATAAAGTTTTTTATAATAATTATCGCAAAAATAGACAGATATATAACTCTAAATTGTAAAACATTAACAATGTATCAATTATTCCCAGAAAATCAAATCTAAATGATATTAAATATTCAATAGTAATGTAGACTATGCAGAAGGTAAAACCGAAAGGAGCAGGGCAGATGGCGAAGAAGAAGGAAACAACTTTCGTTGGAATAGGAACTTGGAATCTTAGGACAATGTTGGGGAAAGGAAAATTAGAGAATATAGAGCGAGAGATGGGTTTATTTAATTTTTTTTGTTAATATTTTTTTGGAAGTTGTGTCCATCCAAAAACCTACCTTAACTGGTAGATCATCTTATAATAAAAATAACGCAGACTTAATAATCTCCATGCACATTATACGTCCAGGACTTAGTTTCAAAATTAATTGTGAAATGAATGCTAAGTTCTTATTTCCAATTCTCGTCTAAATTATTTATTTAAAATAAAAACAGCAAAGATTATTTCAGGATTTCAGAGCCCATCGATATTATGTGTGTTAACGCTTAGGTGTTTTCTATTCAAGGCTCACCCCAAGTACAATTTTGACTACGGAGTGAGCGACCACAAGACCGGGGACAATAAGAACCAGTGGGAAACCAGAGACGGTGACGTGGTCAAGGGATCATATAGCCTTCATGAAGCCGACGGCACCATCCGCGTTGTCGAGTACACTGCCGACAAGCACAACGGCTTCAATGCCGTCGTCAAGCGACAAGGAAAGGCGGTGCACCCACAGCATTACGCAGCTGCCCCACACCACGGAGGATATGGTGGTTTCGCTGGTGGTTATGGAGGACACCACGGAGGTGCCACATCCCATGCTAATGGAAACAACTATGCCTTTGCTCATCATGGAGGACACTACTAAATAGGAAATTTGCCAATGCTCTACTAATTCTTACTGTTTTTCCTTCTGTTAAAAACCTCATTCCGCTATGTTTTTCATGTACATTATTATCTTTATCTCAGTTGAAGATCATTATTCATGGTTCAATGACTGCGAATAAAAATTATTACATGAAATTACAGAAATTTTACCGATCATTTATTTATTGGTAATTGGTGGAAACGGATTTGCCATTTATCAAGCTTTCATGCATTATTAGAAATCATATCCAACAAATGAAAAGCGGAGAAACTTCGTAACCTGAAAGCCACGAATTTGGTCTTGAATATGCAATTCCTTATGCCTTACGTTCCTACAGTTGGTCTGCGTCTAAAAGGTCTAAAAAGAATCAATATACATGGTAATTATAGTAACCGCTTATATTTGCGATGAATTAACTATTAGTGCTAAATCACTGCTGGTTGGAGTCTTTTTTGCAATTAATTAATTTATTATTTCAACTTTAAAATCTGTATCAATATTAATCCTATTTGCCGAATAACCTGTGTCTTACCATCATAAACGTTTTTTAAATTCAGTATTTGCATCTAGGAGTTTTGCTAGGAATTGTGTATTCGTGTAGAAAATATTTACTACAGCTGCCTTTTGTGTTGGGTCAATATCGATGATTTTCACTGAACCACTCCCTTTAACGACATTTCGCTGAATGCTGCGTTTATGGACGTTTCTACTTCAATAATGATTACTGGTTATATACGTTTTAAGCATCTCGGAGGAAAAAATTCTCTTAAGCATAGGCTTATAGCGAGTGAAGACATTATCACATGTCACGGAAGATTTTTTTAATTCTAATATATTCAAATTTCAAGAGACATAAAAATCTGGCGTTTAAAATATGCTCTAAAAATATGAATAAATAAAAAACATATCTTAGTTCGTGTAACTCAGCTAAGGCCTTTAAGTTTCGCATTGTAGATGTTGGTCTGAATTTATGATGAAAGAGAAAAGAATCTCCTTAGAGAATGGAGTATAATCTCAGTGGCATTGCAAGAATTAATATCATCTCAAAGATATTAATTATGTTACCAAAATGAAACAGTGGAAAGTCTTTTGGAAGGGTACCAGCAATAAACTGTATTTATGAGAATGATAATCTTTCAAACCCAAGGTTATTATGAATATAAATACAATATAACGAAGACAATAAATGAGATAAATACATGAAGATACAAAATTGAGTACGTCTGTACACGTACAAACGTTTAGAAATCATATAGGAATGCGAAAGGTGTCGGGGATAGATTTTGGCATTGACATTATTTTTTCTGAAGTATGTACCATTATAAATTCTATAATCTAAAGAAATGAATGAAGGTTTACAAAGATTAAGAATATTGGGATAAAGGAAAGAGACAGGTATTGAAAAACATAGGGGATAAAATTGAAAATATGGTTGAATATTGATTTATTTGGTTGATTTAATTGAAGAAGAATAGAATGTGAAAGGGGCGAACCCATATGTCAAATGATACCTGTTTAAGGGAAACCAAAGAAAACGAGACGGAGTAGTGGATCCAAAATAATATATGAAAGGGTATTTATTCAAGGAATGAGTTTCAAAAGATTAACGAAAAATGTACCAATATGCTAGATATTTCAAACTTGGAAAACTGAGAAGAGTCCAAGAATATTGGGTGAAAACCCAGGGCACAGAAATGCAGCTGAAATTTACCTAAGGGCACGTTTGATTCGATCATAGAACAATATTATACAACCTATGGAATGGCTTAGTGCAGAAGTTAAAACGAATGTTTCTCACTGAAAACCACTGGATTCTCACCATATGTCAAATAGACGTATATTTTTGGCCGTACTTTCTACCAGATACTTAAGAAATACCTGCGGAATCAATAAAATATAAAGTTTAATAAAAATAATATTTCATCTAAGTTCTATAACCTAGTTCTATAAGATTCTTATTATTAATTCATCTCGAGAAAAACGAATACATCACAGATATGTACACATACTTTAGAGTTACGAAAATGTACATAATTATTCGCCATCCGCCAAGATAGAGGAAATATGTCATTAATATGGGAACCGTTATTTTCACGATTTAGATTATAAAATATAGTAATCTATCGATGGATGTAAGACGATGCGGAGGAAAATAGTTTGAAAGACATTCTTTATCTTAAATTTTTTAAAAAGAGCGCTAAAAGACGGATTTATGTTGCATTCTTGACTCTAGAGAAGATTTTAACAAAATGCTTCAGATTAGTATGAAAATTTCTGTCATGGAAACGTCAATGAACATGGACCAAATAATTTTGAAACTGTCGTCATGCATACCTTAATTTTAAATAGGAACACGCATTAAGAACAAACGAGGAACAAGGAAGAAGTTACTCATTACCATTAGCTTAGTCTACGAGTCTCGTATAATATGCAGCCATATTTAGAAGGCCTCAAGCAACACAATTCAACAAAGATAAAATGGAAGCATACAGGCACACGGACAATACATGTAATGGAAGATAAGTAGAAAGGACTATCCAGGGTTCTAACCAGTGGTGAGATGAGAATGAAATAATACAGCGAAATAATTGCAAAAACACAACTTAAGTAAGAGTATTACGATATCTCAAAGGACCAAATTAATTGTCTTGCTTACTGGGAAACAAGAACACCAGCGATGAAAGAAGAATGAGGTATCAGGCAAAGCAGCTGACAAAGATTGTATTTATCTTTCTATCAGACCCCGGAAGGGTTTCTTGTACTATTATAGCCTTGGAGAAACAACTCCTAAAACTTACTTATGGAATGACCTAGCCAAAAATAGCAGCGGAGAAATAATAGATAAATAGGGTAATTTTATGCTGCCTCCGAATGTTGGAAGTGAAATTGATGGAGATAGTGACAAATTGAAATGTTCTTTGAAAAGAGGGAGAGTAAAGAGACCTATGAATAAAACATCCGTCACAGAAATGGAAATTTTGGATGAAGGCCGTTTACGAAAATGATAAATGACGACAACGATAATAAACGAGAAGCAGACGTAATATTCCCATTTAATGTCCAAAAATGAAGTTATGAGGTATGGAAGAGATTTACAAGAAACCAGGTTTACTTTATTCATTTATTTTCGATTTACAGCACACCAACTGTGACATAGGGTAATACTTCCAGTGGAATATGCATATTTAATAAATTCCAAAGAAACTGCGGGAGATGCCGCATTAAAATGCATATTTAATGTTAGCTATAATTTAAATTTACTCTCCTAGCACTGTCGACACGTTAGATTCTCTCGGAGTAAATATTACGTATCATGTTTAGAATTTTTTCCATGTGAAAAATGAACAAGAAAAGTATACTCTCTCTAAAAATTTCCTCATGTATTATATTTTGTAGAGTTGGTATAATATTCTAATATTTTTATGATATAATTGGGTAGCATATACCGATGGCCCCCTCTTTCTTGAAAAAGCTAATCATATCAATTTGGAAGGATCCACATTTAATTTGTTACGAAACTCTACTTCCAGCAATATGAACGTACTCTTGGAAAAGCATGATTTCCTTTTGATACTATGACGACAATGGTCAAATACGCCAACGATATACCTAATCAAATACACCATGCTCAATTTGAACGGAGCGTAAAGCTAATATTTTCTACGGACATATATGAATATTTATGATACAATGGGTTTGATTTATACAAAGCATTTTAATCATACTAAAGTTTATGTATATTTGCAAACGATCAAGTCAATCAAATTAAAGATCAAACGATATATCGAAGTTTCTAATCTTCATTTGGCTCAATTTATCCAAATTAGAGATATTTACATGCACATTATTTGAAATTCTTGTTCCTCAAATTATGCTGAATATCCCCCTATTGCATTTCTTTCAGATTGCTATATCATATACTGCAGTTATTCCTCTCTTTTTCGATGGGCATGGAAGCAATTTTCATATATTTATTCTTTTCGGCCCTGTTCTTTCCTTAACGGTATCACAATACTAGGAATAGGACATAGTACATTTTATAACAAGTATTTCCAGATATGTAGGTTGGGAATACTCATTTGTGAATACTATAATCCTGGCCATGAAAAATAAAGTTAAAATGTACAGATGAAAACAACTAGTAGATTTTAGACTGGTTTAATCAGCCACAAACTTGTCACCTATAAGATTTCATAACTAGGATAATATATTAAGGTGAACATACCCTACGAGGTCTATTCAAATGTATCGCGAATTTTGAAATTTCGCTGTTTACGTATTTTTGATTTTCGATTTTTTTGTGGCGTTATGTTGGTATTTATGCCTCTTAAATATGCCGAAAGGTTTGGATATTTTCAACAGTCAGTCAATTGCTGACAGTTGCTTCGCATCGACGTGTTTTGGCTTGTCTTCGATTTGCCTAGTCCAAAAAATGGATCAAAGTATCTTTATTAAATAATGTGTGAAATCCAAATTAAATTAGCAATCTTTGCCTCAAAAAAGGCACTCACTTACAGCAGGGAGTCGGCTGCTTGACATTATCTCAATTTGAAATGACGAGCTTTTTCAAAACTTCAAAGAGAAATTCATGTATTTTACGTTAGAAACAACGGGATTTTAAAAATATCTCAAATAAGGGTTCCACTTTAATAAAGTGATGAAAAAAACCGGATAAAAATAGAAAAGCTGAAATTAAGGTGGATTTTTCTCTAAACACCATCAGCTTTTCAGGTTTTTTCATTACTGTGGTTTTTGTTAGAAATCAGGGTATTTTAAAAGGTAACCGAGGGTTTTAGGCTACATATTTTTATGTTCATCAGTGATTACAATTATAGTAGTACGATCGTATATACATACGTTTAATATACAGCATTGAATATCTTCGAGTAAAATATTTTCGGTGATTATCCACTCTTGATGGAGGAAAACTTCAAAGCTGCCGTGTTCATAGGATTTTCCCCTGATTGCTAAATGCCATTCTCCAGGGATATATTTTTTCTAATTTACTGATTAAATTTTGCGAATGTCGCTCCCTTTCACGCACCCCAACGAAAATTCCAGTTCGCTCACTGGTCAAGCGAAAAAAATGCCCACAATTGAGAAGGATGGGGGCGTGCTAGCCAGGGGAATTTCACCCTTTCCAACGTTACTGTGCCCACTCAGGCCTTCCCTCCACCTCAACGCAAGGAATTTCAGTAACATACACTACCGAAAATAAATTGCCAACGCATATCGACGAATGATATATATATGACGGTCGGCCAGTAGTCAGATCACACTTCTCTAGTTTCTCACAACAGCGTCCAAAACTCAAGAAAATGCAGATCGCCCAGGTATGTTTCAAGGAATCACCTTTAGTTACATATTAAGGACTAAAGTATAGTATGTTATTCTACCAATATTTTATACTTTCGATGCGTTTGCACTAAAATTATCTGCATTTTTTTGTTCAATGATAAGTCTCTCAAATCTCCGTTTTTATAATCATAAAATGTTTTTCCTCGGCATAATTTCTTATTGAAACAATCATAATTCATGAATAGATTTCAAATGATAATATAATGTCATAGTAAGAGTATTTTAGATGCATTCAGCTAAACCTTCATTATTCATGTGGAGGGCGAAAGTTTAAGGGGATGATTCAAGCAATTACTATACTCCATTACACTGCTTTCGCTCAGGTGATCGCAAACTCTGAACGGTTCATGCATAGCTAAACACAGCACATCAGTTTTATACAGTTCAGGCAAATGAAGTGAAAGAATTCATTTGCGTGAAATTATGAAATCAACCATCGAAGTTCATTACTGTACAGCTTCTCCGCTACGATTCGATCCTTTGGTGCCAGACAGAGGTGAAATCATAAAATAAAGATCATTGGTACGTTCTCATGATTCGCTCACTAAACAAATAATTAGTATTGAATTTATAGATTTTCTCTAAGCAAAAACAAATGGATGATTCCTTGCTGTTTATGTGACGTACCTTTAAAAATGAAAATATGTTTACTACTATCACAGAGAACTGAAAACAAAATTATTTCGGTTTTCGAGCATACATTTGCTTGTTAATTCTCCGTCGATTTTACAATCGTCACAATCTTAAGATTCATTATCTACCCTAAGTAGGCATTTCCTTCTGAATATATTCGACATGTTATATAATGTACTGGGATTTATTTGGGATATAGCTTAGATTGTCCACATATACTTGTAAGTTACTCGTAAATGCATATAAATTTACCCGGATAAAAAACGATATTCATCAATATTACGTTCTTTCCCCTTCCTGTTAACCAAAATGCCCATTCCTATTCTACATATTCTGAAAACCCATTTATCACCACATGCCTGAATCATCAACCTCTAACTATAACTACTCAGAGTTTCCATTGTAATGAAATCGATTCATCCACTCGATGCACATTTGTCATTTTCTCGGGGAAACTCATATTTTTCTCTTACTGAAACTAAAAATCCTCCACTCTACATACCACTCCTTTGTATAGAAATATTCTGATCCCAGGAACGTGTTTTCCGTTAAATTAAACATTATAACTACATAATAAGATATTGAGTTGCTACAAAAGCACAGTGAATAGCTATGCTATTTCAGGAAAAGTAATTATATAAACGTTCGAAGTTATTATATCGATTGGAATTCAGAACATTTCCTCTTCTTCTTCAGGATGCATTCCATCAGGATATCGACAGTTCAGGATGCATTTCCATCCTCTGTAATCTCCTTTAATTTCTAATATTCATTACAACCCATACTTCCCATTATGAATTTCTATCCTCAGTCATCTCCCTTAGTTAACAATATTTAGTACATCCCATATTTCCCATTAACTGTTAAACACACTCCAATATGAGCCATATTCCACTCTGAAGAATAATATTTAAAGAATTTGTAATATAACAGCACGACTATTAATTCTTCTGACATCATAATTGTTTATGTATTTATTTAAGGTTGCAGTGATTTTTGCCGTTGTTGCAAGTTCCATGGCAATTCCAGGGCACCATGGAGGAGAGGGTCACCACGTCGATTATTACGTAAGTTTAATAATTATAAATGGAAAAATTATCATTAAAAATTCGAAACACATACGCATAAAATTATATTTAATCATTTTTTTTAGATTAAAAAAATCATGAGTTACGAGCATTGCAGTTTTTAATCAATTTGGTAACTCATCAAATCACTCTTCAGCATATATTATGAATACATGTGTTTATTTTAAACGTGGATCCACTGTCCCTAACAATCTTTTTTAGCGCCAATTTAAGTACAAATTGATGAAAGAGGTTTAAATTAAAGTTTCCTCACCACCCTTCAATTGAAAAGAAAAGGTTCCCTAATTAGCCTCGACCTAAGATATTATCGAAATCTTACCATTCAAAATTAAAAAGAATGGAATAGTAATTAAATTACACATGCTAGAAATAAAGATAATTTTCGGTGATCAATAAAAAAAGATAACGTGAAATCGATGGACTTTTTTCGTCCGACGCATTTCCGTTCATGAGGTTTCCAAGCTTTCTCCATACACGGAGGTCCTGTCGCTTTCTAGGTCCTACCTAATACTTACAAAATACATGAAGTTATTTCTATAATATTGTCAAATTGGATGTAGTTCAAAAGAATAACAACAGGACACCCGAAACCTGTAATTACCTGAAATTATTTGAAAATAAAGGTTTTGCATTGATTATAACAAATTTTACTAATTTTAAAGCGCATAACTATTCAAAATTAACAATCTATCCCTTAATTTCGGAAAATCAAATCAAAAGTTATTTAATATTCAATAATTATGCGGACTAAATAACCTCAATGATCATTTCAAGTCCAGCAATTCGTTACAAAATTAATTGTGAAATGTTTCCGGAATACTTTTTTCGTAATCTCGCCTAAATTCTTTATTTTAAAAAAACACAGCAAATATCATATCCCAACGATATTATGTATGTTAACGCTTGGATCTTTTCTATTTCAGGCTCACCCCAAGTACAATTTCGACTACCGAGTGAGCGACCACAAGACCGGGGACAATAAGAACCAATGGGAAACCAGAGACGGAGACGTGGTCAAGGGATCTTATAGCCTTCATGAAGCCGACGGCACCATCCGCGTTGTCGAGTACACTGCCGACAAGCACAACGGATTCAATGCCGTCGTCAAGCGACAAGGAAAGGCGGTGCACCCACAACACTACGCAGCTGCCCCACACCACGGAGGATATGGTGGTTTCGCTGGTGGTTATGGAGGAAACCACGGAGGTGCCACATCCCATGCTAATGGAAACAACTATGCCTATGCTCATCATGGAGGACACTATTAAATTGGAGATAACTTATCTTCTGCTAATTCTTATTGTTTTTCCTTCTGTAAAAAACGTCACTCATCTAAGTTTTTTATGTGCATTATTATTTATCCCTCAGTTGAAGTTTTTTATTTATGGCACAATAACTGCGAATAAAAATGATTAAATGAAATTACAAAACTATTAACTATTATTTATTTATTGTTAACTGAAGCCAACGGATTTTACTTGCATTAAGTATTCATGTATTATTAGAAATCACATCGTACAACTGAAAAGCGAAGAAACATCGTAGCCTGAAAGCCCTGCATATGGTTCTGAATATGTCATTCCTTTCGCCGTATGTTCCAACAGTTGGTCTTTGATGAGAAGGTCTAAATTCCATCAGTATGAATGGTAGCTATGGTAAACGCTTATATTGCCGATAAATTAACTGCTAGCGTAACATCTAAATAACTGATGGTGGAAGACTTCTTTTGACAATTAATCAATTGATTACATTCAACTTTAAATTCAGAATGAATTTTAATACTATTTTTCCTAATAAACAATGTCTTACCATAATAATATTTTTTATTCAATTCTTGCTTCTTGGATTTTTGATAGGAATTTGATAGGAATGTGTTCGTAAAGGCAATATTTACTACAGCTCTATTTTTGGCTGTGCTCATATCGATGATTTTTTAATGAATCGTTCTCTTTTACGACATTTTTCTGAATTATGCGTTTATGAACGTTTCTACTTCAATAATGATCACTGCTTGTATATTTTTTAAGAATCTAGGAGGAAAATGTAATATTATAGCATTGAATCTCAACGAGTGAAACCTTTATCATGTCTATTCTATTTTTAAAATTTCAAGATACAAGAAAAAATTTGGCGTTTAAAACACATTCATTATAAACTATGTGAAAAAATGAAAAAAACATATCATAGTTGGCGTGAATCAGCTAATGCCTTTAAGTTCCGAGTTGTGAAATTCGAGCCGAATTTATGATGAAGGAAAAGAGTACAGAGTCTCTCTCGTATTGCAAGAATTAAGATCATCCATGATATGATATGGTTAAAATCATGAGTGATATCAATAAAAAAATTATTTGAAAATATAGATTAATATAGTAGTAATAAATTAATTTAAATTAAATCAATTTATTTGAATGTGATAAATGAACAAATAGAATGGGAATAGTTATTTTACAACATGAGAAGAAGATTCTGAGATGAGCAGTCACGGCATTCTCCCCAAATGTCAATTAGACATCGCATTGAACACTTTTCGGACATATAAACCACCAAATGAAAACAATCTTTGATCAAAGTTCCATTACCAATCATTCGTGTTATTAATTCACGTCTAGAAAAAATAATGCATCACAGATATGTACACGTACATTACAGTAAATAGAAAGTACATAATTATTCGTCATCAACCAAGAGAATAGGAAATTAAAAGAAATTCTATCGGATAATAAAGATAACGGTATTTGGCTAATAGTCATTGATATGAGAACCGTTATTTTCACAACTCAGATTATAAAATATGGTAATCTATAGATGAATGTAAGACGATACGGAAGAAAAGAGTACGGGAGGTATTCTATATCTTAAATTTTTTAAAGAGAGCGCCAAAAGACCGAATTATTTTGCATTTTTGAATGTAGAGAATTTTAACGGAGTGCTTCAAATTATTATGCAGATTTCATTCATCGGAACGCGAACGAACAATAACAAATTAAAATTAAAACTGCTATCATGCATAGCTTAAGTGTAAATTAGTGGACGCATTATAAGCAAACGAGGAACAAGTAGCAGGTTACTCATTACCTTCAGCCCTATCTATAATGTGTGCAGCCATATAAGAAAGGCTTCGAGCAACACAATTCAACAAAGATAAAATGGAACACACATGGCACACGGAAATACATGTAATGGAAGATAAGTAATAAGAATTACCCAGGGTTCTAACCAGTGTTGGGAAGAGAATGAAAAAATGCAGCTCAATAACTGCAAAAATATAACTTAAGTAAGAGTTTTTTCTCAAAGGATCAATTCTCTAATAGGATACAAGAACACCGGCGATAAAAAAGAAAGAGAAATCAGGCATAGCAGTTTACAAGGATTGTAAGTCTTTCTATCAGACTCCGGAAGAGTTTCTTGTACCATTATAACCTTAAAAAAGAAATTCATAAAACTTACTTACGACGTGTACTTTTTTACTGCTGCAGGAACTAACCAAATTAGCAGGCAAATTAGCGGAGAAGCAATTGATAACTAGGGTGAGTTGATGCTACTATATTCCTCCGAATGTAGGAAATGAAAAGAATGGAAATAGTGACAAATTGAAAAGTACTTCGAAGAAAGGGAGAGTAAAAAAGCCTGGTGAAAATATTCAAAATGGAAATAGAAATTTTGAATAAGGGCCGTTTACGGAAATTATAATTTAAATGAACAAGATAAAGAAAGATTACAGATGAAGACCAAGCAAGCATAAGGAGAAGCAGACGTGATACTATCATGGAATGTCCAAAAATAGAGTTACGAGGTATGGAGGAGATTTACAAGTCAAAGGTATACTTTATTTATTTCTTTCCGATGTACGTTACAACAACTCTAACTTATGTCAATACTTCTAGTAGGACATGCATATTTGATGTTTACTATAAATTAAATTTACTCTCCTAGCGTGGTCGACACATTTGATACTCTATGAGTAAATATTAGGTATCATTTAGTAGCGCCAGAACTAGCAAAAGTGCTACGATCAGATATTCATTATGTTCGACTTTACCCACATCATGCCAGCACGTTTTAATTAGGTATCATGTTCAGAATTTTTTTCATGTGTTAAATGGACAAGAAAGTTATAATCTCAACCAAAATTTCCTCATGTTCTATATTTATTCTAGAGTTGGTAAAATATTCCAATATTTTCATGACATAATTGAGTATCATTCAGCGATGGCACTCTCTTACTTAAAAAAGCTAATAATGGAAATTTGGAAGGATCCACATTTAAATTGGTGCGAAACTCTACTTCCAGCAATATGAACGTAGTCTTGGAAAAGCATCATTTCCTTTTGATACTATGACAACAATGGTCAAATACGCCAACGATATACCTAATCAATTACCATGCTCAATTTTAACATAGCGTAACGATTTTATTTTCTACGGACAATATGTATATTTATGATACAATGAGTGTGATTCATATGAAGCATTTTAATCATACTAAAGTGTATGTATATCTACAAACGATCAAAGGGGCATTTATGGAAGTATCAAAATTTTATATGCTTCAATTTATCTAAAGTTTTGTTATTTGAATGTACATTTTTTGGACATCTTGTTCCTCAGGTTATGCTGAATATCTATCCCCCTATCCCAT
Source organism: Hetaerina americana (assembly GCF_022747635.1). Classification (NCBI taxonomy): domain Eukaryota; kingdom Metazoa; phylum Arthropoda; class Insecta; order Odonata; family Calopterygidae; genus Hetaerina; species Hetaerina americana. Next base: position 38,692,615 of record NW_027286181.1, read on the forward strand.
TGCTTTCAAACTTAAACTCCAGTTATTCCTCACTTTTTCGATGGATATGAAAAACATTTTATGTGTTAATCCTTCTCAGTCCCGCTCTTTCCTAATCCGTATCATAATACTAAGAATTAGATACATTATAATTGATGTCAAGTATTTCCAGATATGTACCCTTAGAATACTCGTTTGTGCATTCTATAATTCTGGGCATGAAAGATAAAGTTTAATTTTACAAATGTAGGCAATTAGCAGCATACCGAAAAATTATTTGCGTTGTGACGGAGATTTTTTTCATGGCTTGTCACACATCAAAATCCAGACTTCAAACTTTATATATGCTACTTATCACTTGAATTTGTAGTGCCTTACTGAAAAGCTAAGTTCAATCAAATAAACTGACTTTAGAGCAAAGTCAACTGTTCTTCCTTGCTTTTGCCTGTAGATGCTACTATGCCTCTCAACAAGGAAAAACATAATAGGGAACATTCGGTAAAAATGATGTGAATAAGGCTTTTAATGTGAAATAATTTAGTGCACGGTATCTAGCAAAAAACCTCTATATTGAGTCCGTTAATTACCGGTTGCGAATTCTAAAATTAACATTTATCAAGTAAATCGATAATATTCTGTAGTGTTAATTATCAACAGGGAAGATATTGATGCGACTGATGATGGTACATCAGATGTCCCCGTTGAAAGTTACCGTGAGTTACGTTTGGCAGGATAATTCTGTTTCAGCGGCCCTCGCATTGCCATTAACACGAAAAGTTTTTACCAAATTTTGGATACCTAACCCATAATCCAAAAGTCATTCGAACACAGATGTTAGGAAAGAAGAAGATAGGAGTTCATTATTTTACTTAAGGACATAGCTCGGTACGGTAAATTGAGAAGCAATTTAATGAGAAAATTCTAAAAGATATTGGCCGGCAGACCATAAAAATACGACAGAATGAAAAACGTCAATCGCTTCGGATATTTCCCACCAAAGCACTCATCGTCTATCATGATAAGCAATTCCATATTCCACTTGATGAAAGAATTTATCGGTTTAGATATTGGGCCTTTCACTCTGCCCCTCTCCACTGCGATCTACAGGTATATATATATATATATATATATATATATATATATATATATATATATATATATATATATATATATATATATATATATGTATACAAATATATATACACACAAACGTCATACAAACCGTGTTCATAGCATTTTCTCCTGTTTGCATAACGCTTTTCTGAAGGGATATTGTTTTCCAGGTTAGAGATTAAAGCTTGCGAATATTCCTCTCTTTCACGAACCCAAACGAAAATTCCAGTTCACTCACTGGCCAAGCGAAAAAATGCCCACAATTGTGAATGATGGGCGCGTGCCAGCCTCCGGAACTGTCCCAACTTACCTGTGCCCACTCAAGCCTTCCCTCCACCACCACACAAGGATTTCCATTAAATTCACACTACCGAAAAAACTTTCCAACGCATATCGACGAATGATATATATATGACGGTCGGCCAGTAGTCACATTACACTTCTCCAGTTTCTCAGAACAGCGTCCACAGCTCAAGAAAATGCAGTTCGCCCAGGTATGTTTCAAGGAATCACCTTTAGTTTAACTTAAGGACCCAAGCCGGTTATACTGACAATTTTTTTAATTTTGGGAAACGTTTGCAATTATTTAATCTGTATTTTTTTGTTTAGTCATAAGTCAATCAAATTTCCACTTGTTTAGCCAAGAATGTTGAAAATGTTTTTCTGCAGGATATCTGCTTATTGAAATGATAATTAGTAATGATTCGACTTCAAATAATAAGATACTAACACAGTATTTTACATGCCTTCAGCTAAATATTCATTACTAATGTAAAGAGCGAAAAACTGAGAGGGTGATTCAGGTTATTACGATGTTTCATTACATTGCTTTAGTTTACGTAAGCGCAAAATCCTAACGGTCCATAAATAGTTAAACACAGCACATCAGTTTTATGCATTTGAGGCATTTGAAGTTAAATTATTAATTTTTGTGATACAATTAAATGTAAATGCATTATTGTACTGCTTCCCTTTTTCAATTAGATCCTTTTCTCCCAGTCAGAAGTGAAATCCTTTAACAAAGATCATTCTCACGTTCATTCGTTCATCTCATGATTCGCTCAATATGAAAATTGTACGAAATTACTTTCTAGATTGTCTCTCAGCAAAAGGAATGATGATTTGTTGCCGCATAACAAGTTTCATTAATTAAAAGGCTTACTGAGCGACGGGCTTTTATAAATTTTATTACTATGATCACTAAGAGAAGATAAGAAATCTCTGAAAATATAACATTCTCTCGCTAATCCCCTGTATATTCCTTTGTTAGTTCTCTTTGTTGTCACAAATTTAAGCAACATTATCAGCCCAAAGCGGGCATTTCCTGCAAAATAAATTCGATACGTTAAAATCTGCACTTGCGTAATTTATCCATTAGTATTTGAAAATATTACCGAAACGTGTACACACATACCCTAATAACAAGCCAGATTCCTCAAAATATCGTTTCTCTTCCTTTCTTGTCGCCCAACAAAGCTACCCCTATTCTCCATAATCCCCAAAACCCATTCATCACAGCATTTCCAAGTCTTCAAACTTTGATTATAACATCCTTGAGTTTCCATTATAATTAAATCTATTCCTCAACTCTATGCACTGATTATTTGTTGGTCATTTTCTTGGGGCAACTTTTAGTTTTCTCCTTAAACACTAAAAATCCTCCAACTACACACCATTCCTTTGCATCCAATATTCTGATCCCAGCAACGTACATTTCATGTTAAATTAAACACTATAACCGTAAAATATTGTATTCAGTTGCTACAAAGTTCATTTATGTTCTATGCTATTTTGAGGAACGTCATTTAATAACGTTCGAAATTGTTCTACCGAGCGAAATTCAAAAGTTTCAATCTTCTTCTTCGGCTAGCAATCCCCCAGGATTTCAGAAATTCAGCATAAATTTCTATCCTCTGTCATCTCCCTTAATTACCTCGCATAAGTACGCCCCACACTTCTCATTATTTGTTACACACACTCCAGTATGGGCTATGTTCTACGCTGACGAATAATTTTTGGAGAATTTGTCGATCGAAATTCAAAACGTTTAATCTTTGTTTTTGGCTAGCAATCCATCAGGATATCGAAATTTCAGCACGAATTTCTATCCTCTGTCATCTCCCTTAGTTAACAATATTCAGTAAATCCCATATTTCCCATTATCTGACACACACACTCCAATATTGGTCATGTCCCACTCTGAGGGATAATATTTAGAGAATTCGTTGTATAAAGGCGCGCCGAATAATACGTTTTAGAGCATAATTATTTATATATTTATCTAAGGTTGCTGTGATTTTTGCCGTTATTGCAAGTTCCATGGCCATTCCCGGACACCATGGAGGAGAGGGTCACCACGTTGATTATTACGTAAGTAAGAATGAAAGATTATCATGATGTATGCAAAATTATTTTTTGAATATATCTTTTGAGTTATAAACATCATCAGTCACGAATACTACGGTTTTAACATCGGTTAGGTAACTCGTGAAATCACTCTTCATCATTCATTATATATATATATATATATATATATATATATATATATAAGAGACTTTACTTCAAACCTCATTACATATACATATATATGTATATATATATATACATATATATGTATGTATATATATATATACATATATTTACATATATGTATATGTAATGTAATATATATATACATGCAATCATTCAAACGTGGGATTGATAACAGAAGTTTGAAGTAAAGTCTCTTTCAATTCCAGAAGAATATAGTATACTTGGAAGTTAAGGTATTTACACTGATTATTACAATTGTTACCAAATATATAACTTATAGTTATGAAAAATTAACAATCTATGACTTAATTCCGTGAAAACGAATATAAAACATATTTAATAGTTGTGCGGACTTAATACCCTCCATTCACATTTTAGGCCCAGCAGTTTGTTTTCAAAATTAATTGTGAAATGACGCTAAGTTCTTCTTTCCTATACTCATCTAAATTTTTTATTTTAAATAAACACAGCAAATATCAGTGCCAAACAATATTATGCGTGTTAACGCTTAGGACTTTTTTTATTTCAGGCTCACCCCAAGTACAATTTCGACTACGGAGTGAGCGACCACAAGACCGGAGACAATAAGAACCAATGGGAAACCAGAGACGGAGACGTGGTCAAGGGATCTTATAGCCTTCATGAAGCCGACGGCACCATCCGCGTTGTCGAGTACACTGCCGACAAGCACAACGGATTCAATGCCGTCGTCAAGCGACAAGGAAAGGCGGTGCACCCACAACACTACGCAGCTGCCCCACACCACGGAGGATATGGTGGTTTCGATGGTGGTTATGGAGGACACCACGGAGGTGCCACATCCCATGCTAATGGAAACAACTATGCCTTTGCTCATCATGGAGGACACTATTAAATAGCAAATTTACATATGTTCTACTATTTCTTACTGTTTTTCCTTCTGTAAAAATCATCATTTATCTAAGTTTTTCATGTGCCTTATTATTTTTCTCTGACTTGAAGTCCTCTATTTATGGTGCAAAAAATGCGAATAAAAATGATAACAAGTTTATCGAATTGTTAATGATAATTTTTGAAATGTGTCAATTAATTTAATGCGGAAAACTGAGAAGAGTCCATGTATATTGGATGAATGCCTAGGTCAAAGAAATGAAACTACAATTTACCTCAGAGTAAGTTTAAGTCGCCTATAGAACCATATTAAACACCTTAATGGAAAGGCTTAGGGTTGTAGTAAAAAAGGATCAGTGGTCTCGGAAACAGAACATATTAAAACCATGAATGATATCAATAAAAAATAATAATTTAAGATTTTAAGATTACGCTAGTTAATCAATTTAAATTGAAGCAATGGATGAGTTAATAAATCAACAAATTGAATGGAAATAACTTTATTTTACAACAAGAGAAGAGAATTCTGAACTAAGCCGTCATTGCATACTTACCTTATGTCAATTAGGCGTCGCATATAAGACGTTTTGGATACATAAACCACCTGATATCTATGAAATACACGCGGGATCACAAAATATGAAGTTGAACAAAAAAAATATTTTATCAAAGTTCTACAATCTATGATTTGTATTATGAATGCATGTCGAGAAAAACTAATGCATGACAGATATGTAAACGTAAATTACAATAAAGTGAAAGTACTAAATTATTCGTCATTAAACCTGAAAAGAGGGCATAAATGTGATAAGCAAACGAATGATAGTAGTAGTTGTTGTATTAAGGGGGGGCGACCGACAGCTGGGGCCATTTGCGCCAGAGGGGATGAATGAGAAAGGATGAGAAAGGAAAGAGTGGAGAGAAACCCGTCGTCGGCATTAGCCTACTCTTTATGAGGCGCCCCGGGGTCCGCAGTTTAACGTCCCATCCTACGGCGGCATTTTTCCAACTATGCCAGCAGGATACTTTTGCAAGAACACTATTGTATTCAGAATTGCCGAGATATTATACGTGGAATACATCAAGGAAAGTCTTTTGTAGAAGAAAAATGGGCAACTTTGATCCTGAGAATAATATTTATTCATGTGACGCATTGGGCCGAGTCTACACAGTCCATCCTAACAACGCCGAATGTTATTTTTTAAGAATGCTTTTACATACCATTAGAGGACCTCGCTCATGTGCAGAATTAAGAACGGTAAACGGAGAAATATGTGAGACATTCAGAGAAGCTTGCCAGAATTTAGGGTTGCTAGAAGGAGATCAACAAGGGATGACTCATTGCGAGAGGCCAGTTTGATTTCTCTTCCAGGAGAAATCCGAATTTTGTTTGCCATCATAATAACCTCCTGTAATCCATCTAACCCAAAAACATTATGGGAAAAATATAAAGAATCAATGAGTGAGGATATACTGGCTAAAGTTCGAAGTGAAAATCCTACATTGGATATTACGTTTAACTCCGACATGTTTAATAAAACTTTGATTATTTTGGAGGAAAAGTGTATCACCATGGTTAACAAGACTTTAGTGGAACTCGGTCTTTTTGCACCTGTACAAGATCAACAGGGTGGATTTTATCCAGATTATATACGTGAAACTAGCTACAATGTCTTAGACTTAGAAGCATACATCGCGGATAAAAAGCCACTTCTTAATGAAGATCAGAAATTCGTGTACGAAACAATAATGGATCAAGTAGATAAACAAGAAGGAGGTATCATTTTTCTTGATGCTGCTGGTGGCACGGGAAAAATATTTTTAATTAATTTAGTTCTCGCTGAAATCAGGGTTCATGGAGAAATTGCTCTAGCCGTTGCATCTTCAGGTATTGCAGCGACATTAATGGAAGGAGGAAGAACAGCCCACTCTGCCCTTAAGTTGCCACTTAATATTTCCCGACAAGAAAATCCCACATGTCATATAAATAAAACAAGCTGCCGGGCACAATTTCTTATAGAATGTAAATTGATAGTATGGGATGAGTGTACGATGGCTCATAAAAAATCTCTTGAGGCCCTCAACGCAACACTTCAAGATCTTAGAGGAAACTGCAGTTTAATGGGAGGAGCTCTTGTACTCCTGTGTGGAGACTTCCGTCAAACTCTGCCTGTCATTCCAAAATCGACCACAGCCGATGAAATTTATGCCTGTTTAAAACATTCTGTTCTATGGAATCATGTCCAAGAAATTAGACTTAAACAAAACATGCGAATCCTCTTAAGATATGGGAATGCTCAACATTTTGCAAATAAACTTTTGGGGATAGGAGAAGATAGATTAGTTATTGAAGTATCTGGTATGATAAAATTGTCATCAGATTTATGCGATTCGGTGAAAGCTGTCCGCGATATGATACAAGCAGTCTATCCTAACGTTAATCAAAATTATAAAAATTTAGAATGGTTGCGAGAAAGAGCCATTCTTGCTCCTAAGAACGATGATGTTAATGAAATTAACAAGGAGATACTAGCCATGCTGCCAGGAGACGTGATTGAATATAAATCGGTTGATACCGTAGTGGATGCTGACGAAGCCGTCAATTATCCAACGGAATTCCTAAATTCACTTGATCCAGCTGGATTGCCACAGCATCGCCTTATACTTAAAGTAGGATCTCCAATCATTTTATTGCGAAATTTAGATCCACCAAAACTCTGCAATGGGACACGATTGTGTGTGACAAAATTAATGAAAAATATAATCCAGGCAGTCATTTTAACTGGAAAAGGTGAAATAATTTTTATTCTACGGATACCTCTAATCCCAACTGATCTTCCCTTCAACTTTAAAAGATTACAGTTTCCAGTCCGGGTAGCTTTTTCAATTACCATTAATAAATCACAGGGACAGTCTTTAAAGTTTTGTGGTGTTGATCTAAGATCGCCATGTTATAGCTACGGGCAACTTTATGCTGCTTGCTCCAGAGTAGGTTCGCCTAAAAATTTATATATTCTTTCTCCTGGATAAGAAACAAAAAATGTAGTTTATAAACAGGTGTTAAATAAAAAAGATTCTTAAATTTGTATGAAGCAGTGTATTATTGTACTTAATAATTTGTTGTTTTTATTTATGTAGTATATTTATATTACTGTTTCTCCCTAACCCGTGCAAAGCCGGGTATTCAGCTAGTAGTCTATAAATTTGACTGCACAAAGTGGCCTAAAGGTGAATAATCTGCATTTTACGAAAAACAATCTACAGTGGCATAACGATGTTAAGTTCGCAACATTTACTGAATTAAACTTTTCTTAACTTTTCTAAACATTACAAAAATAAATATTCAAAGACTAAAAATGTTTGCTAAATAATAGGGAAAAGAGAACATGTAATAAAAAAAAATGACTGAAATATTTTAGTAATAACATTACGGTCGTGTAGCCTTCTCGCTAAACTATATGCTTGTATGCATGCTACTACTACATATTTTTCTAAAAAAATCAAGCAAAACGCACGCATTAAACATAATTATAGAAAACCAATGTTCAAATGCACATTGCGATAAAGTTTCAGCGTGAATGATATATAAATGTAAAAATGTAATTTCATAAAATCTAAAAATACATTTTATTATCTTATGAATTTTTAAAATGTTAATAAACTATACATTTAATGTACTAGTGTGTCTCTGTATATAAATATATAAATATATATATATATAATATATATATATATATATATATATATACATATATTTATAATTACATATTTTTTTTTAAAGGTAATCTACCGGTTAAGGTAGGTTTTTGGATGAACACAACTAACCACCAAACAGATATTTTATTACTCCTAACAAAACACAAAATCCATCATCCTACTCTATATCAGGTCCCTCTTCATCTCTGAGTACTTTCTTCCTTCCTTCATCCCGTCCAACATCCCTATCCTGTTCCTTCCCTTTCCTCTTTTGCCCAACATTCTACCCTCTATCACAGTCTTCAACATCCCACTGCCGGTCAACACCCCCTTCATCCACTTTTCCTGCCTCCATAGGATTGCACCCAACAAACCCCTCTCTTCGCCCACAATACCAAGTACTTCCTCATTTGTTTTCTTCTCTGTCCATTTCACCTTCTCCATTCTTCTCCACACCCACATTTCAAAAGCCTCCAATCTACGTCTATCCTCCTGCTTCAATGACCACGTTTCCGCACCGTACATAGCTACGCTCCATATCAAAGTTTTTACGAGTCTTTTCTTAACATCCTTACTCAAAGTCCCTGTCATCAACTCCCTCCTCCTTGTGAAAGCCTCTTTGCCTAGCGCAATTCTTCTCCTTACGTCCCTACTACTTTGACCGTGTTGGTCCAAAACACTACCGAGATACGTAAACTGTTCTACCTGCTCTTATGTTTGACCTCCTATTTTAATTTTCAGCTTGGCCTTTTTCTTTCTGGAAAATCGCATAACCTTTGTTTTATTAATATTGATTCTCATCCCATTCCTGTCGCACTGAATTTCCATTTCACTCATCAATGTTTGCAGCCCCTTGGCTGACTGACAAACTAAAGCTTGGTCATCAGCAAACCTAACTGATTTTACAAATTCCCCGCCCACTTTCATTCCTACCTCGAGTTCTTCCCATGCCTCTTTGATCATTTCCTCTGCATACAGGTTGAACAGCAACGGTGATAATGGGCAACCTTGCCTTACACCCCTTCCTAACACTGCCCATCCTGACTCCCCGTTTCCCACCCGCACCTGAGCAGTCTGAGACATGTATAGGTTACGGATTAGCCTCCTTTCCCTCCAGTCTATTCCTATTTTCTGCAATATACTCATTAGTTTTTCCCAATTCACTCTATCAAACGCTTTTCCGAAATCTACGCAACAGGCAAATACCTCCTCGTTGTGTTCTATATTCCTCTCAATTAATAATCTCATTACTGCAATGGCATCACGCGTACCTCTCCCCTTCCTAAACCCAAACTGATCATCCCCTAAGTAATCATTTGCCCTACTCTCTATCCTTTTGTTTATGATCCTGAGAACAACTTTAGCTGCGTGGGATATCAAACTAATTGTCCTATAGTCCTCACATGACGTGGCCTTTACCTTTTTCGGAATAGGAACTAAAACTGATCTCACAAAGTCATCCGGCCAGATTCCCTCCTCATAAATACTACGGATCAGCCCATATAGCCTCTTCCTCCCACATTTTCCTAAGCATTTTAAAAGTTCCACGGGAATGTTATCTACCCCCACGGCCTTATTTAGTTTCATCTCCCTTAATGCCCTTTCTATCTCATGGTCTAGTATGCCTGGACCTAAGCTGTCTTCCTCTACGTCATTTTCTTTTTCAATGTCTAACTTTGTTGGTCTGAGTTCTTTACTATACAGTTCTTCTATATACTCCTTCCATCTCTCTTGGATCTTTCCTGCGTCAACTATTACCTTACCCGCCTTATCTCTAACTGTTAGCATAGCTCTTCCTTTCTTACTTCCCGATAACGATTTAACTTTGCTGTACAGCGCACCGATTTCACCCTTCCTCTGCAGACTTTCCATATCCTCGCACTGCGTCTTCCACCATGCTTCTTTGGCTTTATTTGTTGCCCGCCTCAATTTATTGTTCAATTCTTTGTACTTCATTTTGCCTAATTCTGTATTTATATTCTTCCATTTTCGCCGCTCATCCATCTTTGTAATCATCTCATCCGTGATCCATGGTTTCCTAGTCCTTTTAGCGTTAACGGTTCCAATAGTGTCTTTTGCGGCTTTAGACAACCCTTTTTTGATCATTTCCCATTTTTCTTCGATAGTTATAAGCCCTTTACCATCCTCCATGATTTTCTCTACCGCCTGTTTGTATTCCTTCCTTTTCAACCCATTTAATGCTTCTACATTCCATTTTCTAACTCGCCACCCCTGCCTTATCTTTTTAAACGGACGCTACATTTAACAACAACGAAATTGTGGTCTGAGTCCGCATCCGCTCCCGGGAAGCTGTGCGAATTTATCACACTGTTCCTAAATCTGTGTCTAACCAGGATATAATCTAGCTGATATCTTCCTGAGTCACCTGGCATTTTCCATGTATACCTGCGTCTTTTGTGGTGTCTAAACCGAGTGTTGGTGATGACTAAACCCTGTCTCCTTCAGAACTCAACTGCTTTCTCCCCGCGGTCATTCCTTGTGCCTAAACCGTACTCCCCCACCTCATCACCATCTCTTCCTTCGCCTACCGTCGCATTCCAATCCCCCATCACTATCAAATGTTTCCCTGCAGGAACACACGCGATTATGTCCTCTAACTGATCGTATATCCTATCGACCTCTTCTTCCTTATGGTTGCTCGGTGGCATGTATACCTGAATAATAACTAAGTTCGTCGGTTCTGCTTTTATCTTCACTAGTAGTATTCTATCCGTTACCTGCTCTATGTTGACTACGCTTCTTCCTACCTCTTCATTTAATACTATGGCAAACCCTCGTTGGCTCTCGTCCCCGCCTCTGTATATTATTCTATAATTATCACTCCAGTAATCCCCGCTATCTTTCCATCTCACCTCGCATAGACCTAAAATATCTATATTTCCCCTTTCCATCTCTCGCTTAACATTCTCCAATTTCCCTGTCCTCATCATTGTCCTAACATTCCACGTTCCTATTCTAACTAATTTCGTCTTCTTCTCCTGCGTCTTCTGTCCTGCTGCTGCTGGTTTTCCCTTGCAAGGGTTTCGTGGGATGACGACCGCGGAAGCCTTGCCTCCCCCGCTGCCGGGCACGACACACGGCCGATTGGGCCGAGCCCCGTGGTTGCCAGGACTCAAAATATCTATATTGTCCATCACATTGTTCTTGGGAATGATAATTGAGGTGGTTTCCCGTTGCCTTCCTCAATAGTGTTTTTTACGTGACACCATTCCTTACTGGCCGCCCCACTGGGGTCAGACGCCATTGCAGCCGCCTCACTGAGGAACAGACACCGCGTGGACTACCTTTCGTCTGGCTCCTAACCTTCGACCTATCTGGCATGGGTGACCCTACCAGGAGCAATTTTTATTACTCCCGCCAGCACAGCTCTAGGGGTCATCGGAACGCACAAGCCCTTCCACCACGTCAAGGTTGTAGTCCGGGGAGGGATACATACATATATACCCACATAAATACATACATATATATACACACACTAGCTTCATAGCAGTCGTGTTCATAGTACTTTTTCCTGATGGCATAACGCTATTCTCGATGGATATTTTTTCCAGGTTAGAAATTAAGGCTTGTAAATGTTCCTCTCTTTCATGCACCTGAATGAAAATTCCTGTTCACTCCCTGGCGAAGCGAAAAAATGCCCGCATTTTGAGAATGGTGGGCGCGTGCCTGCCTCCGAAATTGTCCCAACATGCCTGTGCCCAATCAAGCCTTCCCTTCACCTCCACACAAGGATTGCCAAAACTCACCCTACCGAAAAAAACTTTCCAACGCATATCGACGAATGATATATATATGAAGGTCGGCCAGTTGTCAGATCACATTTCTCTAGTTTCTCTAAACAGCTTCCTCAACTCAAGAAAATGCAGATCGCCCAGGTATGTATCAGGGAAGCACCTTTTGCTGCAACTTAGGGACACAAGCCAATTATACTCGCAATTTTTTATGTTTGGGAAACATTGCATTATATAATCTGTACTTTTTATGTTTAGTCATAGGTCTATCGAATTTCCACTTTTATAACCAAGCATGTTGAAAATGTTTTTCTTCAGGATAAATGTTTTTGAAACGATTGCTAATGAATAGACTTCAATTAATAAAATATTAGTATAGTATTTAACATGCATTCAGCTAAATAGTCATTACTCATGTAAAGGGCAAAAAACTGAGGGGGTGATTCAAGTTATTGTGATGTTCCATTACACTGCTTCCGTTCACGTGATCGCAAAATCTAAACGGTCCATACAAAGTTAAACACAACACATCAGTTTTATGCATTTCAGGCAATTGAAGTGAAAGTATTCATTTTTGTGAAATTATGAAATCAACCATCGAACTGCGTTATTGTACAGATTCTCTGCTACAATTAGATTCTTTTCTACCAGTTAGCAGTGAAATCATTCAAGAGAGATCATGCCTGCGTTCTCATGATTGGCTCAATACGCCAATTGTAAGGATTGACTTTCTAGATCGTCTCTCAGCAAAAAATTGGATGAATTCTAACTGTTTAACAAGTTACATTAATTAAAATGCTGATTATGTGACGGAACTTTAATAACGAATGTGTTTTACTATTATCACTTAGAGAAGAGAAAATATCGCTGAAAATATAACATTCTTACGATATTTGTCTGTATATTTGCTTGTTAGTTCTGCGTTGTCACAATTTTAAGCGCTATTATCTTCCCAAAGTGAACATCTTCAGCTAAATAAATTCGACTCGTTAGAAAAAGGAATTTAACTGTCGTTGGATATTGCCTAGATTATAAATATGTATTTGTAAATATTACCGAAGAGTACATACATATACACTGATAACAAGCCAGATTCCTCAAAATATCGTCTCTTCCTTTATTGTTGCCCAACAAAGCTACCCCTTTCGCTATAATCCAAAAACCAATTAATCACAGCATGTCCAAGTCTTCAACCTCTGACTATAACTTCTCAGAGTTTCCATTGTAATGAAATCTATTCCTCAACTCCAGGCTCTGATTATTTGTTGGTCAATTTCTTAAGGCAACTTTTATTGTGCTCCTTGTGAAACCGCACACCATTTCATCGTTTACAAATATTCTGATCCCAGCAACGTACATTTCATCTAAAATTAAACACTATAACCGTAAAATAATATATTCAGTTGCTACAAAGTTCATTTATGTGCTATGCAATTTTAAGGAACGTCATTCAATAAAATTCGAAGTTTCTACCGATTGAAATTTAAAACGTTTAATCTTTTTCGGCTGGCAATCCATCAGGATATCTACAACGAATATGATATTAGGTAGCTACAAACGTTCATGAAGCAGCTATGCTGTTTCAAGAATAGTCATTATGTAAAGGTTCGAAGTTATTCAATCGATCGAAATTAAGAACATTTCCTCTTCTTCTTCTGCTAGCATTCTATCAGGATATAGACAGTTCAGGATGCAAGCCCATCCTTGTTATCTCACTTAGTTAACATTATTCAGTACATCCCATACTTCCCATTATCTGTTATACATACTCCAATATGGGCGGTAACACACTTTGAAGAATTTTATTCAAAGAATGTATAATATATAAGCACGACTATTAATTCTTCTTAGAGCATAATTGTTTATATATTTATTTAAGGCTGCAGTGATTTTTGCCGTTGTTGCAAGTTCCATGGCCATTCCAGGACACCATGGAGGAGAGGGTCACCACGTCGATTATTACGTAAGTTTATTATTTATAGAATGAAAAATTATCACGATGGATACGAAACACTTAGCACAAAACTTAAAGAGCTAAAAGCATCATCAGTCACGAATACTACGGTTTTTACATTGGTTTGGTAACTTGTGGAATCACTCTTCAGCATTCATTACGTGTACATGTAATTATTCAAACGTGGCTCCACTGTCACCAACAAACGTTTCTGCGCCATTTTAAGGTACAAATTGATAACAAAGGTTGGAAGTAAAGTTTCCTCACCATCTCTCAATTCCAGAAGAAACGCATTTCCAATCACGGTGTTTCCAGAATTTCTCCAAGCACGGAGGTCCTATCTTTTTAGTGGTTTGTAATAACATCGTCAAATTGGATAAAGTTGAAAAGAATGCTAACAGATCTCCAGATATATGAGATTACTTTAACAGATATGAAAATACATTTTTTCATTAGGATTGTTGCAAAAATTAACTGACTATTTTTTACTGTAAAAATTAACAATTTATAAATTCATTCAAAAAAATCAAATCGCAATGGTATTTAATTTTCAATTACTATGCTGACCTAAAAACCTCAATGCACATTTTAGACCCAGGATTTTGTTTCAAAATTAATTGTGGACTGATTGCTAAGTTCTTCTTTCTTAATCACGTCTAAATTCTTTATTTAAAATAAAAGCAGCAAACGTGGTTTCAGAGCCCAACGATATTATGTGTGTTAACGCTTAGGTATTTTCTATTTCAGGCTCACCCCAAGTACAATTTCGACTACGGAGTGAGCGACCACAAGACCGGGGACAATAAGAACCAATGGGAAACCAGAGACGGTGACTTGGTCAAGGGATCTTATAGCCTTCATGAAGCCGACGGCACCATCCGCGTTGTCGAGTACACTGCCGACAAGCACAACGGATTCAATGCCGTCGTCAAGCGACAAGGAAAGGCGGTGCACCCACAGCATTACGCAGCTGCCCCACACCACGGAGGATATGGTGGTTTCGCTGGTGGCTATGGAGGACACCACGGAGGTGCCACATCCCATGTTAATGGAAACAACTATGCCTTCCCATGCCAACTATGCCTATGCTCATCATGGAGGACACTACTAAATAGGAAATTTGCCAATGCACTACTAATTCTTACTGTTTTTCTTTCTGTTAAAAACCTCATTCCGCTATGTTTTTCATGTACATTATTATCTTTATCTCAGTTGAAGATCATTATTCATGGTTCAATGACTGCGAATAAAAATTATTACATGAAACTACAGAAATTTTACCGATCATTTATTTATTGGTAATTGGTGGAAACGGATTTGCCATTTATCAAGTTTTCATGCATCATTAGAAATGATATTCAAGCTTTTATATATTATAAATGAACTTAAAAGTGGAGAGATTTGTTAGCCTGAAAGCCCTGCATTTGGTCTTGAATAAATCATTCCTTATGCTTTAAGTTCCCACAAATAATCATCGATTATAAATCAAAAATGAATCAATATTTATGGTACTTAAGGCAAACGGTTCGATTTCGGATGAAATGATTCTTAGTGTTACTTTAAAAATTGCTAATGGTTGCAGTCTTTTTTTTAATTAATTAATTAATTCTTTTCAACTTTAAAATCTGAATCAATATTAATCCTGTTTACCAAATAACCAGTTTCTTACCGTTTTAAGATTTTTAGCTCAAGTTAGAGCGTATCTCACTGAGAACGCATTGCATTCTGTTGAATAGAATGGTTTCTGGCGTCACTTTGTGGAATTCATTTATTTCAGAAAATAAATTACCTGTTTATTCCACATATATTTTTTTTAACTAGACCAGGGTGACTTAAAAGTTCTAACTATGGAGAATCCATAACTTTTTAGATACCACTATGACTAAAAATAATCGCCAATTGGAGTTCTCCATTTTTCGGAAAGATACTTAGTAGGGAACTTACTAGTAGGGATCACATCATCCACTCCACGTCTAGACATCATTTCCCACAAAAATTAGCGGCGTTCAACTCTATGGTCCACCGATTGACTAGCATTCCTTTATCTCCACAAAATACCATAAAGTAGCTTAAAATAATGAAAATAATAACATAAAACGATGGATTTTGCTCCCAATTAGTCTACAAATTGTATCGAAAAAAATTGGAGAAAATACCGGTCAAATCAATTTTCAAATCAACCCCATAAAAGACGTCTCGAAGTAGAAAATAATTTTCCTTCTGGGAAATTTCCATTTATTCACCAGATCCTTTGCAGAAAACAATATTAAACCAGCCTTCTATAATAGAGCCAACTTAGGGAACCTTTTATCAAACTGCAATGACCAAATTCCCATAATGGAAGGGGAATATCAATTGTGCTGAGTGCTCTGCCTTCTATATTTGGGCAAACCAGGAAGAAATCCAGTAATCGTGTGAAGAAATAGTACGCGTGTTTTAAA
Source organism: Hetaerina americana (assembly GCF_022747635.1). NCBI lineage: Eukaryota > Metazoa > Arthropoda > Insecta > Odonata > Calopterygidae > Hetaerina > Hetaerina americana. The sequence goes on from NW_027286181.1 coordinate 38,708,952, forward strand.
AATGGAAATATTTCTTCCAATTTTGCGATGCAACTAATAGAGAAGAACCACTCCAGTGACTTTATCCTTAAAAGTCTACATTTTGAGTAAAAAGGATAAATATTAGATGCCTTCGAACGGTTGGAAATTGCTCTGGAAAAAAAGAAGAGTCATCATAAGGGTATGTTTGTTAAAGACCTAACTTATTCCTCCCGTTCCCCCCTCCTGGACCTCCCTCCGTTCTACAGCCCTGACGCCATTCCCAACCGCCTTCTCCCCCTCCCCATAAACATACACAAGAGTTTCCCTCCTCTTTCCCCTCCTCCCTATTCTCAAACACCTTCCCCCTCCTCTTGTCTGTCAATTATCTAAAGCTCTGTGTCTTTCTGTACCTTATCTGATGATGACTTTGTAAGTGGAATCCCGGGTCGTGTTTAATAAAAAATGTGTGGAATAACCAAGTATTTATTTTCCAGCATTACATTCTCACCAAATATCTCATAGACGTCGCATTGTGGACCTTTTGGCCATGCAACCACTAGCCATCTAACAAATATCCGCAGGATCAATAGAATATATGAAGTTTTACGAAAACAATATTTTGTCAAAGTTATTTAACCTATGGTTCATGCTGAGAAAAACTAATGCATTACAGATATATACACGTATTTAAAGTACAGATCAGTTACATAATTATTCGTCATCAATCCAGAGAAGAGAAGTTTTATAAGAAAATCTATCAAATAATATGTATAACAGGAATTGGCTAATAGTCTTTGATTTAGGAACCGTTATTTTCACCACTCAGATTACTAAATAGAGTAACCTATAGAAGAATGTAGAACGTTACGGAGTAAAGGAGAAAGGAAGAAATTCTATATCTTAAACTCTTCAAAGAGAGCAGGAAAAGGCCGAATTACATTGCATTCGTGTTCCTAGAGAAGATTTTAACACAATGCTTCAGATTAGTACGAAAATCACTTTCAATGAAACGTGGATGAGCAATAACAAAATTAATTAGAAATTGGCGTCATTTATGGCTTAATTTTAAATCTAAGTCTAAGAACAAACGAGGAACAAGTACCAGGTTACTCATAACCTTCCGCTTTATCTATAATATGTGTCGCCCTATTAAGAAGGCAAAGAGCAACGTGATTCAACAAAGATAAAATTGAATCGTACAGGAACACAGCCAATGCATATGTAATGGAAGATAAGTATAAGAATTCTCCAGGGTTCTAACCAGTGGTGAGAAGAGAATGAAGGAGGAGTTACTGACACCATTATAACTTTAAAAAGGTAATTCATTTCAATACTGATGAAGTTTACGTTTATACGGCTGCAAGAACTAACCAAAATTAGCAGCGAAGAAATAATTAGTAACTAGGGTTATTTGGTGCTGCCTCCGAATGAAGGAAATGAAATGGATCGAAACAGTGCATAATTGTTAAGTAGTGGAGGAGAAAAAAGAGCCCGTGAAAATATTTGGATAAGGGTTGTTTACGGAAATTATAATTGAAATAAACAAGATGGAGAAGGATTACAGATGAATGCCTAGGAAGAATAAGGAGAAACAGACGTGATATTCCCATTGAATGTCCAAATACTCGTATGGAGTTGCGAGATATGGAAGAGTTTTACTAGTAAAAGGTATACTTAATTGAATTCTTTTCGATTTTCAGCCAACCAACTGTGACTCACGGCAATACTTCTATACAGTGGAGCATGCATATTTAATATTTACGGTAATTTAAATTTACTTTCTTAGCCCGGTCCACATATTTGATTCTCTCTGAGTAAATATGAGGTATCACTGAGTAGCTTGAGGCGTGGTGTGGAGAATGTCGAATGTAATGAACATGTGATCGTAGAAATTTTCCACTATTTGGTAGAAAAATGCTACGATCAAATATTCATTATGTTTGACTGTCACCTCATCATTCCTGTACGTTATTCATTTGGTATAAGATATTTTTTCACATAATAAAAGGACAAGAAAAGTATAATCTAACCCAAAATTTCCTCGTGTTATTAATATGTCCTAGAGTAGGCATAATATACACATATTCTTAAGATATAATTGAGTAGCATTCAAATATGAAACCCTCTTACTTGAAATGGCTAATCCTGGCAGTTTGGAAGGATCTTGTGAGAATGAGTTTGATTAATACAAAGCATTTTAATCATACTAAAGTTTCTACATTGGCAAACGATCAAGTGGGCATATATCAAATTATCGAATATTTATTCATATCAATTTATCCAAAGTAGAGTTATTTACATGTACATTCTTGGAACATCTCGTTCCTCGGTTTATGCTGATTATCTATCCCCGTATTCCATTGCTTTCAGACTTATACTCCAGTTATTCCTCTCTTTTTCGATGGGTATGAAAAAAAATTTAATATTTTTATTCTTCTCATCCCGTTCGGCTGTAACTTTATTCGTATAATAATACTAAGTTTACAACATAGTAAATTTATTACAAGTATTTCCTTATAAATAGGTTGGGAATCCGCGTCTGTGATTTCTATAATTCTGGGCATGTAAAGGAAAGTTCAATTTTACAAAACTCTGCAATTAACAGCATGACGAAAGGTTATTTGCGTTATGACGGCTATTTTTTTACAGCTTATCACAAGCCAAAATCCAACCATAAAACTTTATACATGGTACATATCATTAACAACAGAATTACCTAAATCTAAAACTAAATTCATTCAAATTAAAAATCAATCAAATTAATTTTGGATAAAAGTAAACATTTCTTCCTTGCCTTTACCAGTTGATACCGAGCCTCTGAACAAGAAAAAAAAAACATATTAAGCACCATTTTGTAGTAATAATAGAAATTAGGATTTGAATATGATATAATTGAGTGCACGGTATCCAGCATAAACACTCTATACTGAGTCTGTTAATTATTGTTTGCGAATCCTAAATTTTTAATAGTTTATTAATTAAACATGGTGTTCCCTTGGCAAAAAAGGATTTTCTATTAGAATGCTGGTCATGAGATGGATAACATAGCAAGAGGTTAGTTTCACACGCACACGCTTGCTTCCGGTCCAGGAACTGATTCTCATCGCGACAATGATACGTGAGTGTTGAAAGCATAAAAAGCATTTATTCAAAAGGTTCAAATTTGTTCTTGGTATATTGTCTTGATGATTCTTCCATGATTACACAGCAGTCAGACTTTTTCTTGCCAACAAACATTCAAGGGTTATAACGGAGTGAAATACATTAACATCCACAAACATTTCTAACTAATACTAACGTGAATTATGATAAATATTTGCAATTGTGTTGTACAGATAATGACAAGACGAATGATACATTTATCAATTAAATCTATAATATTCTGTAGTGTTGAATTATCAACAGGGAATATACTGACGCAAAAGATAATGATACATCGGAAGTCCAGGTTAAAATTTACCGTGAGCTATGTTAGGCAGGATAAATTTTCTTGAGTGGCCGTCGCGTAACCATTAATGCGTACAATTTATAAGACATTTTGGAAACGTTCCCTTTATTCCAAAAGCTACTTGAACACAGATGTTAGGTAAAAAGAAGATACGAGTTCCTTATTTTAATTTAGGACATACCTGGGTACGGTAAATTGAGGACCAATTTGATGAGAAAATTCTAAAATATATTGGTCGCAAGACTATAAAAATGCGACACCAAGAAAAACGTCCAAATGTTGGGGTATTTCCCGCCAGAACACACACATCCTATATCATGATAAAGAATTCCATATTCCAATTGATGAACGAATTTATCGTTCCAGATACTACGCCCTTCACTCTTCCCCTCTCCACTGCGATCTTTATCATATACATATGTGCGACCATTTTGAACCAGTGGGAGCAACGAATTTCGCAGACATTGTTATATGCATTCACTGACTGACAGCAAACTATTGAATCAAATAAAAATCTTCAGTGACTCCGGAAACATTCAATAGATGACGCGTCATGCCATAAACTTTGCTCAGAACTGCTCACATTGAAATATAAGATGTAACAGCCCGTTATCGAATAACTTTCTTATTAATTTTAAATTCCTCCGTATCAAACATAGGCTTATACACACAACTTTCACTTTCAAACAGAAGTTCCTTTATTTTAAAGATCGACGCTCCTTTCAACGTTCACGAATATTTTGTAAAAAAAGAGTTCAACTTATCATAATTCTAAATAAATTATTTAAATCACAGATCGGTTTGGAATATAACCCGGAAAAGATAATAAATCTTTTCATCATTTTGTAAAAAGTGGGTAGCATGGTCTTTATAAACAGTAGCGTTGTTACTACCCTGCTCTTCACTATTACATGAGCAACATAATCTATGTTTTCTTTTCGAGGAAATCATATTTAACAGTTCATTTAAATAATGGGAGTATTTTCAGCATTCGTCTAGATGCCACGTACATGGTTTAATCACCCAACACATGTCATCCTATAAGAATTCTTGACCAGCATTATATATTAAGTTGAACATACTCTGCGAGGTCTGTTCAAGATATATCGCGAATTTTGAATGTACGCGCGTTACATATATTTGATTTTCGATTTTTTGAAGCGTTATCTTGGTATTAAGGTCTCTTCCTTATGCCGAAACGTTTGGCTATTCTGAACTGTCAGTCAATTGTTGACAGTTCTTTTGCTACGACGTGTTTTGGCTTTTCTTCGGTTCTTCTCTATTCCAAAAAATGGATCATAGAATCTTTATCCAATTTTGTATGAAAAGCGAAATAAAATTAGCAATCTTTGCCTCAAGAAAGGATTTCACTTACCAGAGACGGTCAGCTGCTTAACAGTATTCCAATTTGAAATGAATGAATTTTTTAATATTTTTATGAGAAACTCATGTATTTTACGTTAGAAATAACGGGATTTTAAAAATCTCTCAAACAATGGTTCCAGTTTGAAGTAGCGACGAAATAAAACCGAATAAAAATAGAAAAATTGAAATTAAGTTGGATTTTTCTCTAAACCCCATCAACCTTTCAATTTTTCCATTAGTATGGTTTTTGTTAGAAAACAATTTATTTCAAAAGGAAACCGAGGGTTTTAGGATATATATTTCTTTGTTCATCGGGGATTACGAATATAATAGTACGATCGTATATACATATGTTTAATATTCGGAATGGACTTTCTTCGCCTAAAACATTTTTGTGATTATCCACCTTAATGGAGAAAAACTTCAAAGTAGTCGTGTGCATAGTAATTTCTCCTAATTGCATAATGCTATTCTCCAGGGATATCTTTTCCAATTTAGAGATTAAAGCTTGCGTATGCCCCTATCTTTCACGTACCCCAAAGAAAATTCCAGTTCGCTCACTAGTCAAGAGAAAAGAATGCCCACAATTGAGAACGATGGGCGCGTGCTGGCGATCATCCCTCACCCTTCCCTGCGAGCCTATGTTCACTCAAGCATTCCCTCCACCTACACGCAAGACTTCTCTTTCACCCCACACCATCAAAACTAAATTGCCAAAATGTGTCGACGAATGATATATATATGACGGTAGGCCAGGAGTCAGATCACACATCTCCAGTTTCTCATAACAGCATCCACATCTCAAGAAAATGCAAATCGCTCAGGTATGTTTTAGGAAAGCACCTTTAGTTACAACTTTAGGACTTGGCAAATATACTACCAATGTATATAAATTTACCCAGTTAACATGTCATATTCATCAAAATTACGTTTCTATCCCCTTCTTGCTGACCCATATTTCCAATCCTATTCTACATATTCCTCGAACCAATTTAACACCAGAAGCCAAAATCTTCAACCTCTGACTATAACATCTCAGAATTTCCATTGTAATCCCCCTACACCCTATGTACGTATAATTCGCTTGTCATTTTCTAAGGGAAACTCTTATTTTTCTCCTTAAAAACTGAAAATATTCTTAACTATACCCCATTACTTTGCATACAAATATTCTGATCCCAGCAACGTGTTTCACGTTAAATTAAACATTATAACCACATAATAAGATATTGAGTTGGGACAAAAGTTCATTGAGCAGTTACTGCTATTTCAAGAATAATCATTATATAAATGTTCGGAGATTTTCTATCGATCGGAATTAAGAACATTTCCTCTTCTTCTTCTGCTAGCATTCTATCAGGATATCGACAGTTCAGGATGCAAGCCCATCCTCTGTAATCTCCCTTAGTAAATAATATTCAGTACATCCCATATTTCCCATTATCTCTTATGCCTACTCAAATAGAGGCCGTATCCCACTTTGAAGAATTTTATTTAAAGAATGTCTACTATATAAGCACGACTATTAATTCTTCTTAGAACATATTTGTTTTTATATATATTTAAGGTTGCAGTCATTTTTGCCATTGTTGCAAGTTCCATGGCCATTCCAGGGCACCATAGAGGAGAGGATCACCACGTCGATTATTACGTAAGTTTATTAATTATAGAATAAAAAATTATCATAATGGATACGATACACTACCGCACAAAAATATTTTTTAAATATATTTCTGAAATAAGAAAAATCATCAGTTACGAGCATTGCGGTTTTTAATCAATTTGGTAACTCGTCGAATCACTCTTCAGCATATATTATGAATACATGTATTCATTAAAACATGGATCCACTGTCCTGAACAATCTTTTTAGCGCAAATTAAAGTAGAAATTTATGACCGAAGTTTAAAGTAAAGTTTCCTCACCGACCTTCAATTAGAAAAGAAACAGTTCCCAAATTACCCTCGACCTAAACAATTTTTACCTAACAATTAAATTGAAATATTACCATGCTAATTACAGAAGCTTAGAATAGAAAGTAAAATACACATACTTCAAATAAAGATAATTTTTGGCGATAAATAGAAAAAGATAACGTAAACGTACGATAAACTTTATCGGACGCCGCCAGAGAAAGATAACGTGAAATCAATGGGCTTTTGTCGTCCGACGCATTTCTGATCATAAGGTTCTCAATACACGGAGCTCCTATGACTTTCGAGGTTCTACCTAATGCGTACAAAATATATGATCAATTGTATAATTATTTAATATTAACTAAAATAAGAGGGACTAAATACCCCCCATGCACATTTTAGGCCCAGCAGTTTGTTTCACAATTAATTGTGAAATGATTGCTGTTCTTTTTTCTTAATCTCGTCTAAAGTCTTAATTTAAAATTAAATCAGCATACATGAATGCAGAGCCTAACGATATTATGAGTGTTAACGCTTAGGTCTTTTCTATTTCAGGCTCACCCCAAGTACAATTTCGACTATGGCGTGAGCGACCACAAGACCGGGGACAATAAGAACCAGTGGGAGACCAGAGACGGTGACGTGGTCAAGGGATCTTATAGCCTACATGAAGCCGACGGCACCATCCGCGTTGTCGAGTACACTGCCGACAAGCACAACGGATTCAATGCCGTCGTCAAGCGACAAGGAAAGGCGGTGCACCCACAACACTACGCAGCTGCCCCACACCACGGAGGACATGGTAGTTTCGCTGGTGGTTATGGAGGAAACCACGGAGGTGCCACATCCCATGCTAATGGAAACAACTATTCCTTTGCTCATCATGGAGGACACTATTAAATAGGAGATTACATATCTCCTACCATTTCTTACTGTTTTTCCTATTTTGTCATGCACATTATTATTAATATTATCTCAGTTGATCATTCATGGTTCAATGACTGCGAATAAAAATTTTTGAATGAAATTACAGAATATTTATGGATCATTCATTTATTAATAATTGGTGGAAACGGATTTTCCATTTATCTAGTTTCCATTCATCATTAGAAATCATATCCAAAAATTGAGAAGCGGAGAAACTTCGTAACCTGAAAGCCACGCATTTGGTCTTGAATATGCAATTCCTTATGCCTTATGTTCCCAGAGTTGGTCTTCGTCTAAAAGGTCTAAAATGAATCAGTATTCATTGTAATTAAGGTAACCGCTTATATTTGCGATGAATTAAATATTAGGGCTAAAGCCATACTGGTTGAAGTCTTTTTCGGCAAAAAATTAATTAATTATATTAAACTTTAAATTCTGCATCAATGGTAAACCTATTTACCTAATAACCAGTGTCTTACCATGATAAGATTCTGAACACAAGTTAGAATGTATCTTTCTCATTGAGAACGCATTTTATTCCCCCGAAATGTCTAATAGAAATCGCATTGAGGACTTTTAGGCCATACAAACCATAAATATCTATTAAATATCCGCAGGATAAACTGAATATATCAAGTTTTAAGAAAACAACATTTTGTCTTAGTAGTTTAACCTATGATTATTTTATTAATTCATGCTGAGAAAAACTAATGCTTCACAGATATGTACACGTACTTTAAAGTACAGATCAGTTACATAATTATTCGTCATCAATCTAGAGAAGAGGGGATTCATATGAAAATCTATCAAAAAATATGGATAGCAGTAGTTGGCTAATAGTCCTTACTTTTGGGACCGTTATTTTCACCACTCATATTACAAAATAGAGTAACCTATCTATATATATAAAGGAGAGTGTTTGTTTGTATGTATGTAATTTGTTTACTTTTTTGCTGTCATAGAAACAGCATTTTTCCAACTATGTCAGCAGGATACTTTTGCAAGAACACTGTTGTATTCAGAATTGCCGAGATATTATACGTGGAATACATCAAGGAAAGTCTTTTGTAGAAGAAAAATGGGCAACTTTGATCCTGATAATAATATTTATTCATGTGACGCATTGGGCCGAGTCTACACAGTCCATCCTAACAACGCCGAATGTTATTTTTTAAGAATGCTTCTACATACCATTAGAGGACCTCGCTCATTTGCAGAATTAAGAACGGTAAACGGAGAAATATGTGAGACATTCAGAGAAGCTTGCCAGAATTTCGGGTTGCTAGAAGGAGATCAACAATGGGATGACTCATTGCGAGAGGCCAGTTTGATTTCTCTTCCAGGACAAATCCGAATTTTGTTTGCCATCATAATAACCTCCTGTAATCCATCTAACCCAAAAACATTATGGGAAATATATAAAGAATCAATGAGTGAGGATATACGGGCTAAAGTTCGAAGTGAAAATCCTACATTGGATATTACGTTTAACTCCGACATTTATAATAAAACTTTGATTATTTTGGAGGAAAAGTGTATCACCAACAAGACTTTAGTGGAACTCGGTCTTTTTGCACCTGTACAAGATCAACAGGGTGTATTTTATCCAGATTATATACGTGAAACTAGCTACAATGTCTTAGACTTAGAAGCATACATCGCGGATAAAAAGCCACTTCTTAATGAAGATCAGAAATTCGCGTACGAAACAATAATGGATCAAGAATTCTGCATGTCCGGGTTTTCACCGCGTTGTTGTTTGAAGCCGACAACAGTTTCGCCGAAGTTTCATCCGGCGTCTTCAGGTCTTCAAGCCACCGCCGCGAAAATCTACGCAGCCAATAATGGATCAAGTAGATAAACAAGAAGGAGGTATCATTTTTCTTGATGCTGCTGGTGGCACGGGAAAAATATTTTTAATTAATTTAGTTCTCGCTGAAATCAGGGTTCATGGAGAAATTGCTCTAGCCGTTGCATCTTCAGGTATTGCAGCGACATTAATGGAAGGAGGAAGAACAGCCCACTCTGCCCTTAAGTTGCCACTTAATATTTCCCGACAAGAAAATCCCACATGTCATATAAATAAAACAAGCGGCCAGGCACAAGTTCTTATAGAATGTAAATTGATAGTATGGGATGAGTGTACGATGGCTCATAAAAAATCTCTTGAGGCCCTCAACGCAACACTTCAAGATCTTAGAGGAAACTGCAGTTTAATGGGAGGAGCTCTTGTACTCCTGTGTGGAGACTTCCGTCAAACTCTGCCTGTCATTCCAAAATCGACTCCAACCGATGAAATTTATGCCTGTTTAAAACATTCTGTTCTATGGAATCATGCCCAAGAAATTAGCCTTAAACAAAACATGCGAATCCTCTTAAGAGATGGGAATGCTCAAAATTTTGCAAATAAACTTTTGGAGATTGGAGAAGATAGATTAGTTATTGAAGCATCTGGTATGATAAAATTGTCATCAGATTTATGTGTATCGGTGAAAACTGTCCGCGATATGATACAAGCAGTCTATCCCAACGTTAATCAAAATTATAAAAAATTGGAATGGTTGCGAGAAAGAGCCATTCTTGCTCCTAAGAACGACGATGTTAATGAAATTAACAAGGAGATACTAGCCATGCTGCCAGGAGACGTGATTGAATATAAATTGGTTGATACCGTAGTGGATGCTGACGAAGCCGTCAATTATCCAACGGAATTCCTAAATTCACTTGATCCAGCTGGATTGCCACAGCATCGCCTTATACTTAAAGTAGGATCTCCAATCATTTTATTGCGAAATTTAGATCCACCAAAACTCTGCAATGGGACACGATTGTGTGTGACAAAATTAATGAAAAATATAATCCAGGCAGTCATTTTAACTGGGAAAGGTGAAATAATTTTTATTCTACGGATACCTCTAATCCCAACTGATCTTCCCTTCAACTTTAAAAGATTACAGTTTCCAGTCCGGGTAGTTTTTTCAATTACCATTAATAAATCACAGGGACAGTCTTTAAAGTTTTGTGGTGTTGATCTAAGATCGCCATGTTATAGCTACGGGCAACTTTATGCTGCTTGCTCCAGAGTAGGTTCGCCTAAAAATTTATATATTCTTTCTCCTGGATAAGAAACAAAAAATGTAGTTTATAAACAGGTGTTAAATAAAAAAGATTCTTAAATTTGTATGAAGTAGTGTATTATTGTACTTAATAATTTGTTGTTTTTATTTATGTAGTATATTTATATTACTGTTTCTCCCTAACCCGTGCAAAGCCGGGTATTCAGCTAGTAAAAGAATATAGAACAATACGGAGTAAAAGAGAATAAAACATATTCTGTATCTTAAATTCTTTAAAGAGAGCAGTAAAGGCCGAATTATTTTTCATTCGTGCATCCAGAAGATTTTAACATAAACCTTCAAAAGAGTATGCAAATTTCTTTCATTGAATCGTTAATGTAAAATAAAAAAATAAAATAGAAACTGGCGTCATGCATAGCTTCAGTCTAAATATTGAAATGTAATGCAAATTCCATTAAGTTACGCCTGAGACAACAAATTTTATTTAGTCTAAATAGGTCGACGCATCACTGCAAAAATGATCCATATTTTTTAGAGAACGTTGTTTCGGGTGACGAGACGTGGATCTTTGAGTACGACCCGGAGTCGAAGAGACAAAGTGCTGAGTGGCACACCCCATCATCACCCCGTCAAAAGAAAGCTCGCATGAGCAAATCTCGGATCAAGGCGATGCTCATAGTCTTTTTTGACAAAAGGGGAGTCGTCCACTACGAATTGGTACCTGAACGACAAACTGTAAATGCTGCATTTTACGTCCAAGTGCTCGACAGGCTTCGAAAACGAGTCGCCCGCGTCCGGCCAGCGATCAAAAACATCTGGCGGCTGCATCACGACAATGCGCCGTCTCACACCGCGCTTGTCGTGTCGGACTTCTTGGCCAAGCACGGCGTGGCAACGCTGCCGCACCCGCCCTACAGCCCGGACTTGGCACCACCGGACTTCTTTCTGTTCCCGAAGATAAAGAGCAGTTTGAAAGGAACGCGATACGGGACTTTGGACGCCGTCAAAGAGGCCGTGACGACGTGTCTTCGAGAGGTTCCCGATGATGCCTTCGCGGGAGCGTTCCAGGAATGGGAACGCCGCTGGAACAAGTGTATCGACTCACAAGGGTCCTATTTTGAGGAATATTAGCTTAAGATATGTAAAAGTGTAATAATTTTTTTTTCCTGAGCTCAGTACACTTATTTTCCGGACGAACCCCTTATATCGAAGTATCAAATCTTTATTTGTATCAATTTATTCAAAGTTTGGTTTTTTACATCTACATTATTTGAACATCTTGTTCCTCGGTTTATGCTGATTATCTATCCCCTTATTCCATTGCTTTCAGACAAGTTAGTATTAATTATAACCCTTGTGGGGGTCAATGTATTTCAGTCTATCATAAACCTTCACCTTGTGTTGGCAAGAATGAGTTCGACTAGTGCGGAAACGTGGTCATTGAGGCAGGAGGATAGACATAGATTAGAGGCTTTTGAAATGTGGGTGTGTAGAAGAATGGAGAAGGTGAAATGGACACAGAAGAAAACAAATGAGGAAGTACTTGGTATGGTGGGCGAAGAGAGGGAGCAATCCTATGGAGGCAGGAAAAGTGGATGAAGGGGGTGTTGACGGGCAGTGGGATGTTGAAGACTTTAATAGAGGGGAGAATGTTAGGCAAACGAGGGAAGGAACAGGATGGGGATGTTGGACGGGATGAAAGGAGGAAGAAAGTACTCAGAGATGAAGAGGAACCTGACATAGAGCAGGATGATGGATTTCGTGTTTTGTTAGGAGTAATAAAATGTTTGTTTGGTAGTTGTGTCCATCCAAAAACCTACCTTAACCGGTAGATTACCTAATAATGATAATAATATATTTTATGTAAACATATACACACAAACACGAAAACCCGATATATGACGAACAAATATTCATTCACATGGAAATAAAAATAGGAAAACGGATAGCAACCACATACAAAGGACGAATAAAAGAGAGATGGCTCACCACTTGAGCTATCGAAAAAATGTCATTTACACTGAAATCTACGTGAGCCTTATGCATTGCCTCGAATTTTGGCCAATAGATGGGGCTACGGAGCTGTTACAAGCACCTAAGGAGAATTAGACGACATCACAGGAGGAAAGGACTGTACGACAGCAATCATTCAACGTCATGTCCTCTTCTGTGTCAAGTCCTGGGCAAGGAAATATTTTTACATTTGTGATCGACTCTATTCCGCTTTCCTCACCTCTAATGTGTTCGTCCCTCATATGTGTTCCTATCCTTTTTCCTTATATATTTCCACTTGGTAGAGTTACAGCCACACGAGCAGTATAATATTTGGATAGTACAATGGGAAACAAAGGAAATAGTAACACTTAAAAGGACAATCACATTGTAGATTCTTTAAGCTATCGGCCATCTTCAAGGCCGATAACTTGAAGTTGGAAGAAGAAAAAGGCCGAATGTTAAACGTTCAAATATTATAAATACATATATATTTATAACATATATATATATATATAATAAAGAAAGTAATTAACCCGAAGGTCGATTTGGTAGGTAATGATATCGTAGTTTACCTAGTACGTTGAAGCAGGAGGATAGGCGTAGATTGGATGCTTTTGAAATGCGGGTGTGGAGAAGAATAGAGAAGGTGAAATGGACAGAGGAGAAAACAAATGAGGAAGTACTTGGTATGGTGGGCGAAGAGAGGGAGCAATCCTATGGAGGCAGGAAAAGTGGATGAAGGGGGTGTTGACGGGCAGTGGGATGTTGAAGACTTTAATAGAGGGGAGAATGTTAGGCAAACGAGGGAAGGAACAGGATGGGGATGTTGGACGGGATGAAGGGAGGAAGAAAGTACTCAGAGATGAAGAGGAACCTGACATAGAGCAGGATGATGGATTTCGTGTTTTGTTAGGAGTAATAAAATGTTTGTTTGGTAGTTGTGTCCATCCAAAAACCTACCTTAACCGGTAGATTACCTTAAAAAATATACATATATATATATATATACATATATATACATAATGTTTAATATTCAACGCGCGTAAAAAAATTATCCACCCATGATGGAGAAAAAATTCAAAGCAGCCGTGTTCATAGCATTTTCTCCAGATTACATAACGCTGTTCTCGAGGAATAATATCCTTTTTCCAGATTATAGATTGAAGATTGCGAATGTCCCTCTTCTTCGCGCGCCAAAAAAATTCTAGTTCGCTCACTGGTCAAGCGAAAAAAATTCCCACAATTGAGAAGGATGGGGGCGTGCTAGCCGCGGAACCTCACCCTTTCCAACGTGCCTGTGCCCACTCAGGCCTTCCCTCCACCTCCACGCAAGGAATTTCAGTAATATACATTACCGAAAATAAATTGCCAACGCATATCGGCGAATGATATATATATGACGGTCGGCCAGTTGTCAGATCACACTTCTCCAGTTTCTCACAACAGCGTCCACAACTCAAGAAAATGCAGATCGCCCAGGTATGTTTCAAGGAATCACCTTTAGTTACATATTAAGGACTAAAGTATGCTATTCTACCAATATTTTATACTTTCGATGCATTTGCACTAAAATTATCTGCATTTTTTTGTTAAGCGATAAGTCTCTCAAATCTCCGTTTTTATAACCATACATGTTTCAAATGTTCTTCCCCAGCATTATTGCTTATTGAAACAATCATAATTCATAAATATATTTCAAATTTATTTATTTATTTAGTATTAGTCCGAAAACAGCACATTTTGGCCTTTACATAGAACTATTAACAACAATAACAGTGGTCACATTTACAAACACCCAAGCCCTAGATGGAGGGCAACTCACCCAGGCGGGAATCGAAACCGCGACCCTTGGAATGGCAGACGAGGACGTTACCCCGCCGCCACCGGGGTTGGCAAATGATAACTTAATGTCATAGTATTTGACATACATTCAGCTAAGCCTTCCATAGCCACCTGAAGGGCGAAAGCCTGTATAAGATTGAAGCTATGACGATATTCCATTGCTTTCACTCATGTGATTGCAAACTCTAAACGGTTCATGTATAATTTTACCCCGCACATCAGTTTTATGCTTTTCAGACTATTAACGTGAAAGTATTAACTTTTGTGGAAATATCAAAACAACCATCGAATTGTATAATTGTACATCTTCTCTACTTCAATTTGATGCTTTGATCCCAGTCAGAAGTGTAACAATACAACAAAGAACATGCTGACGTTCTCATGATTCATTCATTACGCAAATTGTAAGAAACGACTTTCAAGATCTTCTCTCAGCAAAAAAATGATTGGATGATTTCTCGCTGTTTAACAAGTTGCATTAATGTAAAGGCAGATTATGTGTTGCACCTTAAAATTTGAAAATATTTTTTATATTATCACATAGTAAAGAGAAAAAATTGCCGAAACTATAACATTTTTACGATATTTGTCAGTATATTTGCTTGTTGGTTCTCCGTTGTCACAATTTTAAGCAGCATTATCTTCCCAAAGGGAACATTACCTCCTAAAAATTCGACACGCTATAATATGTACTCGAATTTTCATTGGATAATGCCACGTTTATCCATATATATGTGTTAATATTTCCGAAAAGTAGATACATATACCATGATAACAAGCAAGATTCCTAAAAATATCGTTTCTCTTCCTTTCTTGTTGCCCAATAAAGGTATTCCTATTCTCCAATACCCATTTATCACAGCATGTCCAAGTCTACACACTTAGATTGTAACTTCTCAGCGTTTCCATTATAATTAAATCTATTCCTCAACTCTATGCACTGAGTATTTTCGGTCATTGTCTCAGGGCAAGTTTTATTGCGCTCCTTAAACACTGAATTTCTTCCATACTACACACCATTTCTCCGTTTACAAATATTCTGATCCCAGAAACGTACATTTCATGTTAAATTAAATACTATAAACGTATAATAATATATTAAGTTGCTACAAAGTTCATTTATGTGGCATGCAATTTTGAGGAACGTCATTAAATAACCTTCGAAGTTTGTCTACCAATCGGAATTCAAAAGGTTTAATCTTATTTTTCGGCTAGCAATCCATCAGGATATCGGAAATTCAGCATGAATTTTATCCTCTGTCATCTCCCTTAATTACCACTCATAGGTAAACATCATACTTCCCATTATGTGTTACACAAACTCCAGTATGGGCTATGTCCCACTTTGACTAATAAAATTTGGTGAATTTGTTGTATAAAGGCGAAACGAATAATTAATCTTAGAGCATAAATATTTATATATTCATTTAAGGTTGCAGTCATTTTTGCCGTTTTTGCGAGTTCCATGGCAGTTCCAGGTCACCATGGAGGAGAAGGTCACCACGTCGATTATTACGTAAGTCGCACAACACTGCCCCTAACAATCTTCTCAGCGCCAACTAAAGTACAAACTGATGAAAAAGGTATGAAGTCCAAATTCCTCACCACCCTTCTAAATTCAGAAGAAAACTCTTCTCTAAATACCCTGGACCTTAAAGATTATCGTAATGTTACCGTTCAAATAAAAGAAGCTTAGAATTGCAATAAAAATACACCTGCTTTAAATAAAGATAATTTTCGGCGATCAATAGAAATAGATAACGTGAAATTGATGGGCTTCTGTCGCCCGAAGCATTTCCAATCATGATGTTTCCAAACTTTCTCCAAGCTCAGAGTTCCTTTCGCTTTCGTGGTAATTAATAATATCGTCAAATTGGCATAGTAATAGAGCTCCAGAAATATGAAATTACTTGAACTAATTTAAAAGCAAAGTTTTTATAAAGATTGTCGCAAAAATAAGTAGACATATCTTTCAACTGTAAAAAAAAGCAATGTTCAAAATCATCCCGGAATATCAATTCTAAATGGTGTTAAATGTTCAATAAATATGCTGACCAAATGACCTCCATTTACATTTTAGGCCTACGAGTTTGTTTTTAAAATTAATTGTGAAATGATTGCTGTTCTTTTTTCTTAATCTCGTCTAAATTTTATATTTAAAATAAAAGCAGCAACCATGGTTTCAGAGCCCAACGATATTATGAGTGGTAACGCTTAGGTCTTTTCTATTTCAGGCTCACCCCAAGTACAATTTCGACTACGGAGTGAGCGACCACAAGACCGGAGACAATAAGAACCAGTGGGAAACCAGAGACGGTGACGTGGTCAAGGGATCTTATAGCCTACATGAAGCCGACGGCACCATCCGCGTTGTCGAGTACACTGCCGACAAGCACAACGGATTCAATGCCGTCGTCAAGCGACAAGGAAAGGCGGTGCACCCACAACACTACGCAGCTGCCCCACAACACGGAGGATATGGTGGTTTCGCTGGTGGTTATGGAGGACACCACGGAGGTGCCACATCCCATGCTAATGGAAACAACTATGCCTTTGCTCATCATGGAGGACACTATTAAATAGCAAATTTACATATGTTCTACTATTTCTTACTGTTTTTCCTTCTGTTAAAAACATCATTCCCCAATTTTGTCATGTACATTATAATTTTTATCTCAGTTGAAGTTCTTTATTTATGATTCAATAACTGTGAATAAAAATGATTATATAAAATTACGGAACTGATATCGATCATTCTTTTATTGGTAATTGATGGAAACAGATTTTCCATTTAACAAGTTTTCATTCATCATTAGAAATGATATCCTACAACTTAAAAGCGGAGAGATTTGTTAACATGAAAGCCCTGCATTTGATCTTGAATATTTTATTCCTTATGCCTTATGCTTCAACAGTTGATCAACGATTATAGAATCTAAAATACTAAATCAATTTAATGGTAAGTATGGTAAACGTTTAAATTTCCGATCTATTGATTTGTAGTAATACCTCAAAATCACCAATGGTTGATCTTTTTTTTTTGGCAATTAATTAATTGATTATTTTCAACTTCATACTCTGCATCAATTACAATTTACCTAAAAACCAATGTCTTACCATTATGGAATTCTTAACACAAGTTAGACCGTATTTTCCTCACTGAGAACGCATTTTATTCTCACAAATAGTCAAATAGACATCGTATTGAGGACTTTAAGGCCAATAAACCAACAGCTATCTATAAAATATATGAAGTTGGGATGGGAAAACAATAATGTGTCAAAGTTGTTTAACCTATGATTTTCTTACTAATTCATGTTGAGAAAAACTAATGTATCACAGATATGTACGGGTACTTTAAAATACAGAGATATTACATAGTTATTCGTAATTAATGCAGATAAGAGGGGATTTATATGAAAATCTATCAAATAATATGGATAGCAGTAGTTGGCTAATTTTTTTTGCTTTGGGGACCGCTATTTTCACCACTCGGATTACAAAAGAAAGTAACCTATAGAAGGGAGTAGAACGATACCCAGTAAAAGAAAATAAAACATATCACGTATCTTAAATTCTTCAAAGAGAGCAGTGAAGGCCGAATAATTTTGGATTCGTATATCTAGAAGATTTTAACATAATGCTTCAGATAAGTATGCAAATTTCTCTCATTGAAACATTAATGGACAATAACAAAATAAAATAGAAACTGGCGTCATGAATAGCTTCGGTCTAAATAGGTTGACGCATAATAAGCAAACGTGGAACAAGTAACAGGTTACTCATTACCTTCAGCTTTATCTATAATGTGTGTCTCCATATTAAGAAGGCCTCGAGCAACGTGATTCAGCAAAGATAAAATGGAATCGAACGGGCACACAGACAATATATATGTAATGGAAGATAAGTAATAAGAATTTCCTCAGGGTTCTAATGAGTGGTGAGAAGAGAATGAAATATTACATCACAATAATTGCAAAAAAAAATTAAGTAAGACTTTTAACGCAAAGTACAAAATGAATTAGCTTGCTTACTGGGAAACAAGAACACCAGCGAAAAAAGAAGAAAGAGGGATCAGGCAAAGAAGATAACTAGGATTGCACGTCTTTCTATCAGACCCCTGAGGAGTTACTTATACCATTATTACCTTAAAAAAGTAATCCATAGCATTACTTATGGAGTTTACTTTTCTACGGCAGCAGGAACTAACCAAAGTTAGCAGCGAAGAAATAATAATTAACTAGGGTGATTTGGTGGTGCTTCCGAATGAAGCAAATGAACTGGATTCACACAGTGGCAAATTGAGAAGTACTCCGAACAGTTGGAGAGAAAAGAAACCTATGGAAAATATTCATCCTGGAAATGAAAATTTTGGATAAGGGGCGTAAGCGGAAATGATGATTGAAATAAAAATGTTGGAGAAGGATTAGAGATCAAGTCAAAGGAAAAATAAGGATAAGAAGACGTGAAATTTCCATTGAATTTCCAAATACTCGTATGGAGTTGCGATATATGGAGGAGATTTAAAAGTCAAAAGTATACTTTATTCAGTTCTTTTCGATTTCCGGCCAACCAACTGTGACTCACGGCAATACTTCTAGAGGAACATGTGAAATAATATTTACCATAACTTAAATTTAATAAAATAGAGATGACTCGTCACTTGAGCTATCGAAAAAATGTCATTTACACTGAAATCTGCGTGAGCAGTACTGAATTGCCTCGAATTTTGGACAAGAGATGGAGTTAGGGAGCTGTTACAACCACGAAAGGAGATATAGACGACAACACAGGAGGAAAAGACAGTACGAGCGCAATCATACAACGTCATGTCCTCTTCTGCGTCAAGTCCTGGGCGTGGAAATATTTTTACAGTTGTGATCGACCCTATCCCGCTTTCCTCACCTCTAATGTGTTCGTCACTCTTATGTGTTCCCATCCTTTTTCCTTATATATATATATATATATATATATATATATATATATATATATATATATATATATATATATATATATATATATATATATATATATATATATATATATATATATATATATATATATATATATATATATACAAAGGTCCAAATATTATATTTATTTATATATTACAAAATATATATATACTTATCATTATGATTATAAAGAAAGTAATTAACCCGAAGGTCGATTTGGTAGGTGATGATATCGTAGTTAACCCAGTACTGAGCCCGACGGCGTGTGAAATTCACACATCAGGGTAGATGGCCAGTTCATTTCCCTGTGCCGGTTATGCCTTTCGTGGAAGATATCTGGTACCCAAAAATGCAATCAGCTTGAGTAGAGCTACTGCCCAATTTGACTTGCCGGAAAATCGAACACGGGCCCTCTTCTCAATACTCCAACGCGATACCCCTGGGACTACCGCGACCCTTATACGTATATACGTATATATATATATATATATATATATATATATACATATTATATATATATTATATATACATATTATATATATACATATATATATATATATATATATATATATATATACACACACACACACATCATAAAGAAAAGGATAGAGAGTAGGGCAAATGATTACTTAGGGGATGATCAGTTTGGGTTTAGGAAGGGGAGAGGTACGCGTGATGCTATTGCAGTACTGAGATTATTAATCGAGAGGAATAAAGAACACAATCAGGAGGTATTTGCCTGTTTCGTAGATTTCGAAAAAGCGTTTGATAGAGTGAATTGGGAAAAACTAATGAGTATTTTGCAGAATATAGGAATAGATTGGAGGGAAAGGAGGCTAATCCGCAACCTGTACATGTCTCAGACTGCTCA
The DNA here is from genome assembly GCF_022747635.1 of Hetaerina americana. Classification (NCBI taxonomy): domain Eukaryota; kingdom Metazoa; phylum Arthropoda; class Insecta; order Odonata; family Calopterygidae; genus Hetaerina; species Hetaerina americana. Next base: position 38,729,308 of record NW_027286181.1, read on the forward strand.
GGTGCGAGTGGGGAACTGAGAGTCCGGTTGGGCAGTGTTAGAAAGAGGTGTAAGGCAGGGTTGCCCATTATCACCGTTGCTGTTCAATCTGTATGCAGAGGAAATGATTAAAGAGGCATGGGGAGAACTGGAGGTAGGAATGAAGGCGGGCGGGGAATTCGTAAAATCAGTTAGGTTTGCTGATGACCAAGCTTTAGTTTGTCAGTCAGCCAAGGGGTTGCAAGGATTGCTGAGTGAATTGGAAATTCAGTGCGACAGGTATGGGATGAGAATCAATATTAATAAAACAAAGGTTATGCGATTTTTCTAGAAAGAAAAAGCCCAAGCTTAACATTAGAATAGGAGGGCAAAAACTAGAGCAGGTAGAACAATTTACTTATCTCGGTAGTGTTTTGGACCAACACGGTCAAAGTAGTATTGCACTCATAACCACGTGCTCTTTTTTCGGCCCTTATCAGGACCAGATATAAAACACTGTCTACGCTGATACTGTATTCGGGAATCCGAAACTTAGGTAGCTGACGGCTCCCACTTAAGATAGGCCTCAACGAAGTGAGCGCCGGGTGGGGGAGGCTAACTGAGTCCCTCCTTCTTACCACCGGGTGGTGTCATCTTCGTGCCCCCATAAGGCTGCACTTGCCTGCCAACTGGAAAGAGGGCTTGCACCTCCTAGCACTTCCAGGGCCACAGGTGAGTTCCATTCATTAGGGATTTTGTTGGTAGGATAGAGAGATCCTTGACTCAGATCAACTGTGCCCTGTCCGCTTGCCGGAGAGGATCGGTTGGGGGGTCACCTCGGGGTCTCTTAGGTTTATAAAACGCGTTCCCTTTCCCCTTAATTCCATCGAATGGAAGACAAGGCTATGACGAGATGATTAGGTCACCCGCGGACGCCAGACAATCGGGGTACGACAAAAATGCGGGAATAGGAACACTACCCCCGCAAATAACTTCCATTCTGTTTCCTTCTGATAACAGACCAACTACACAAACGAGTGCCACCACTAGCTCAGAAATGACTACTGAAATGGATGCTCAAATTGACCCTTCATTATCCCAAGGCGTAAATAGACATTGGGGTGAAATCATTCTGATGGAAAATGACGGTGGCATGCTCTTTGAAACTGTCGAGCAAACTGAGAAAAAAAGAAGGAGGAATGACTCATCCCGGAATCAAGAAAAATTTCAAATAGATACAAGGAATAAATATTCACCCCTTCTGCAAGTAGGCGAAGAAGGAAAAAGTGACGCGAGGCCAGAAACAAATACAGCTAAACCCGGAGTTTCTCCCAGAAGCAAGTGGCCCCCTTCGATAATCATATATAAAATATTGCATATGACTGAATTTATCAGGAAGACAAGACAACTGAGAAGGGACAAATCGTTTACTATCAAAAAAACAAACGATGGGACACGGTTACAACTGAAGAATAAAGCTGATTACGACGACGTGATTAGCTTTCTCGACAAAAGCAATGCACAATACGTCACTAGGTCTGCCAAAGGGGAAGAAATTATACGTTATGTCGTCCATGGGCTAGACTTCGGTAGAGACAATGAGTTCATCAAAGAAGAACTCAACATCCAAAACGTCCCCTGCGTTGGTGTGAGACCAATTAGTGAAAGGTGCCAAGATATATATGTGGCAACGGTCAAAATAAGGGAGGACCTTGACTGTAAAAGCATCGAAAAAATTAAATACGTATGTAGTCACCCGATCACCATAACCCCGTTTAAATACAGGACCCCTCAACGATGCTACCGTTGCAACAGATACGGACACGGCTCAAGGTTGTGCAAAGCAGAACCGCGATGCTACCGATGTGCAGGAGAACACGAGGGACACGATTATTCTGGGAGGAGATTTTAACGCAAAGCATATTGAATGGAACTGTCCACATGTAAACAAAATGGACAGATTCTACAGAAATGGATTGCGGAAAGCATGACTAAAGTGTTCGCCCCAATTGAACCAACAAGAGTAAGTGGAAAAAACGTAATTGACTTCACAATTACGAAAAACCTCCGGAGAACAGCAAAAGCAGTAACATTAAATTGCCTAACTAGTGACCACCTCCCTGTTCTCGTCACTATAGGAACCAAACCAATAAGCACCCCAGATGCACCAACCAGAATGTGCTACGGGCTAGCAGATTGGAGTTCGTTCAGGAAGACAATAACGGAAGACCTAAAACAGGGCAATGTACTGAACACACCTGAAACAAAAAAAGACTTAGACGAGATGGCTGCAAATCTCATTGCAACTATACGGAAAGGAATGGACATGGCAATACTAATCAAAAAGAAGAGACCAGCGGAAACACTAAAGTTGGACGAGGCCACCAAAAAAATAATCAAGGAAAGGAATTATTTCAGAAGGAAATATTTTCAAATAGGTAGAACCACTTATAAAGAAATAGTAAAGACTCTAAACGAGCAAATTAAGACATCAATTCTACAACATAGAGAGGAAAAGTGGCGAAATCAGTTGGAAGCAATTAATTTAAAAGACGGATCAATTTGGAAAATAGCAAGATAGATAGATAGATATATAGTGGTCTTTATTTGGGCGAAATTGAGACCAAATGGTCCCTTCTTCTATGGCAAGCAAGGGGACTAAAGAAAACCCCCCGAACTGACCCTAATATCAAGACCGGGGACAAAATAATCTATGATAAAGTAGACAAAGCAAGGCACATGGCTGACATCGTGGCGAAATCATTCCAGCCAAACAAGGCCAACTCAAAAATCCCGACCTTAATCAATAGTGCAGAAACGGGGCTCCTGACAGACCTACCAGAAATAACAACAGAAGATGTTGCTGACATAGTAAGCAAACTGAAAAATAGAAAAGCGCCAGGCGATGACAAAATAACGAACGAGGCTCTAAAACAAATCCCAAAGGCTGCAGGTGACTACATGTGCAAAATTGCCAACGCGTCATTCGCATTAGGTCATTTCCCTGGCATTTGGAAATATTCCACAATAAAGTGCATCCCAAAAAAGGGAGGGAAAAATATTCCAGAAAAAGATTTTAGGCCGTTATCTTTAATCTCAAGTCTAGGGAAACTGTTTGAAAGACTTATCACGCCCTACTTACTAATATATGCTAACAAAAACAAAATACTGCCACCAGAACAATTTGGATTCCGAAAAGACCATTCAACGACCCAACAAATTAATAGAGTAATTACATCAGTGACGCCGTTAATAAAAAAGAATGGATAATAGGAATATTTCTAGATCTTAACAAAGCATTTGAAAAAGTGTGGCATGATGGTCTACTGCTAAAATTGGAAACCTGGAACTTCCCTAAATGGATACAAAAATGGACCAAATCCTATTTGGACAACAGGACGTTCAAAGTTAAATGGGAAACGGCAATTAGTGACGAAAGAGTGGCGAGAGCAGGCGTACCACAAGGGTCTGTTCTTGGTCCACTCCTATTTAATTTATTCACGGCGGATTTCCCCAGTGAGGAAGACAATTGGCAAATATTGAACGCCCTATATGCGGATGACGCGGCAATAATTGCCAATGGGAAAAACCTGAAAAATACCCAAGAGAGGACGCAAGACATACTTGACCAAATCATTAGGTGGTACTCAAAATGGAGACTAAGCGTTAATCCAATAAAACGAAGGCCATGATATTCACAAGACCGCACACAAAAACACCGAACATCAAGTGCGTACGAATTCTAGAACAGGCAATAGAATGGAGTACCGAAGCCACGCATCTCGGAGTCACAATCGACAATAGATTGAACTTCAAGAAACACATTAGTACAATAAGTGGCAAGGCTTACGCGAGCTTGACAGGACTAGCCCCTATCCTAAAAAATAATGCGACACCTCCGGAAATTAAAAACTACATTTATAATACAGTAATTCGTCCAGTGCTGACCTATTCAGCTCCAGCCTGGATAGGACTGATATGTAAGGGTAGATTTAAAAAACTAGAAATAACAGAAAGAAACATAGTTAGGGCAATGCATCGCATCAAATCAAGGGTGAAAAATAAGGATATATATGAACAAATTGCACTAGAGGATGACCTGAAAGAAACCATCAAAAAAATTTGCCACAAATATTATGAGGACCTAAAGGAAAATGAAAGTACGGCATTGGCCTACACCAAAATTGATAAGGGTACTGAATTTGACAAATAAAAAAGACCCAATGGTATTTTAAAATTTTAAAATGACAAATACCAAAACTCTGGTCAGATTGCAAAATCAAGTAGTAAAACTGAAATTATAAATAAGAAACTGGCATTTAAAAAAAGATATAGAGCGAAAGCCAACTAAATGCATACTCTGAAATAAAGCTGCAATAGCGGCAAGTCACACGGTCGACTAATCAGCATGGACTATTTTCGAGTAAAATATTGGAGTGATTATCCACCCTTAATGGAAAAAAATTTCACGCATGTGTATTCAAAGGATTTTCTCCAGATTGCATAACGCTATTCTTGAGGGATCACTTTTTCCAGTTAAGAGATTAAACTTGCGAAGTTCCCTCTCTTTCACGCACCCATTCGGCTAAATGAGGTGACGATCCAGAAACGAAGAATAAAATGCACAAAGTGATATTGGATGATAATTGACTGAAATTACGCGAGCTAAGAGATGTAGTCGGCATCTCAAAATGTGTCCTACATCTCATATTTACTGAAAATTTAAACTTGGGAAAGCTGCGTGCAAGATGGGAGCCCCGTTTGCTGACAGTGCAGCAAAATCAGTAACTTCAAGATGTATCAATTGAGTGTTTAGCGAAGTATAACAATGGATGAAAAATGGGTCCATTTCTTCACACCCGAGACAAAGAACCAATAAAACATCAACAAACATGTAGAACCACCTCCAAAGAAGGCGAAGACCGTTTCATCTACATGCAATGTCATGGCGTTTTTTGTGATGCGCGTGGATAATTTTCATTGACTATTTTGTAATGGAAAAAACTTTAACCGGCGAATATTATCCGAACTTATTACGTTTAAGGAAAGACAACAAGCAAAAGCGGCCGCATTTGGCTAAGAAGAGAATGCTATTTCATGAATACTGTTCACCAGCTCACACTAAAATTATTGCAATGGCCAACATTCATGAATGAAAGATTGAATCGCTATCTGATGCAACTTATTCGCCAGATTTAGCCCCCTCGGAATATTTTCTGTCGGAAACTTGAAAAAATGGCACGTTGTCAAACATTTTAAAGCATTCATTCCAGTCGAGCATTCATTGATGTCGGCAATTAATAGCTATTTTGAGGAGCAAGACAGTTCTGAATATAAAAAGAGTTTCGAAGTTTTGAACATCACTGGGAGCAAAGTGTACAGAGCTGAAAATAGATTCTATTAAAAAAATACGTACAATTTTTTCCAAAAGATTTTTGCTTTGTTGAGTCGGGTCCTTCGGGGATTACCGTCGTAGAGTTAACCGAGTACTGAGGCCGACGGCGTGTACAATTCACACATCAGGGTAAGGGAGCAAGTTCCTTTCATCGTGATGTTTTTGCTTCCCAGGAAGTTCTAGTACCCGCAAAATCACATAGCTAGAGTGGATCCGCAGCCAAAAGTAGCTTACCTAGGAATCAAACCCGGGCCTTCAGGTCAATAGCTCTAACTCCTGATTACCGCGATCCATATATCTATTAATATATATACATATATATATATATATATATACATATATATACATATATATATACACATATATATATATACATATATATATACATATATATATACATATATATATACATATATATATACATATATATATATATACATACATATATACATATATATATATACACACATAAATGTACATATATATGTACACATATATAGATTCATATATACACATAATGTTTATATTAAGCAATGACTTTAATCGCGTAAATTAATTATCCACCCATGTTAAAGAAATAATTCAAAGCAGCCGTGTTCATAGCATTTTCTCCTGATTACATAACGCTATTCTCGAGGAATATCTTTTTTCCAGATCACAGATTAAAGCTTGAGAATTTCCCTCTCTTTCACGCGCCCAAAAAATTCTAGTTAGCTCACTGGCCAAGCGAAAAAAAATGCCCACAATTGAGAATCGTGGGGGCGTGCTAGCCATAGAACCTCACCCTTTCTAACGTGCCTGTGCCCAATCAGGCATACCCTCCACCTGAACGCAAGGAATTTCAGTAACACACACTACCGAAAATAAATTGCCAACACATATCAACGAATGATATATATATGACGGTCGGCCAGTAGTCAGAACACACTTCTCTAGTTTCTCATAACAGCGTCCACAACTCAAGAAAATGCAGATCGCCCAGGTATGTATCAAAGAATCACCGTTAATTACATTTTAAGGACTAAAGTCAGTTATTCTACCAATATTTAATACTTTGGATACGTTTGTACTAAAATTATCCGCATTTTTTTGGTTAAGTTATATTTCTTTCAAATTTTCCCTTTTATAACCATGCATGAAAATATTTTTCCTCAGCTTAAAAGCTAATCGACACGATTATTATTCATGAATAGGTTTCAAAAAATTACATAGTGTCATAGTTAAGTACATGCATCCAGCTGAACGCTCATTGTTCTTGTGAAGGGCAAGAAACCCCTCCGAGGGTGATTCGAGCAATTACGACGTTTCATTAATTATATTTCGTTCACGTGATCGGACATTCTGGTTGATTCATAGAAACAGAACTCATCCGTTTAATGAATTTCCGGCAATTCATTCAATCCACTGTAATCCCCCTCCACTCTATACACGTATAATTCGCTTGTCATTTTCTCAGGGAAACTACACCCCATTCCTTTGCATACAAATATTGTGATCCCATCAACGTGTTTTACGTTAAATTAAACATTATAACCGCATAATAAGATATTGAGTCGCTACAAAAGTTCATTGAGAAGCTAATGCTGTGTCAAGAAAAGTCATTATATAACCGTACGGAGATTTTCTATCGATCGCAATTAAATCATTTCCTCTTCTACTTCTACTAGCATTCCATCAGGATATCGACAGTTCAGGATGCAAGCCCATCCTCTTTAATCTCCCTTAGTTAACAATATTCAGTACATCCCATATTTCCCATTATCTGTTACGCATAGTCCGATATAGGCCCTATCCCACTTTGAAGAATTTTATCTAAAGAATGTGTAATATATAAGCATGACTATTAATTCTTCTTAGCGCATTATTGTTTACATATTCATTTAAGGTTGCAGTAATTTTTGCCGTTGTTGCAAGTTCCATGGCCATTCCAGGGCACCATGGAGGAGAGGATCACCACGTCGATTATTACGTAAGTTTATTTATCATATAATGAAAAATTATCATGATGGATACGCAGCACTTCCGCACAAAATTATTTTTTTAATATATTTTTTGAATTAAGAAAATTCATCAGTTACTAGAATTGTGGCTTTTAATTAATTTTTTAACTCGTCGCATCACTCTTCAGCATATATTTTGAATACATGTATTCATTCAAACGTGGATCTACTGTCCCGAAGAATCTTTTTTTCGCCAGTTAAAGTAGAAATTTATGACAGAGGGTTAAAGTAGTTTCCTCACCACTCTTTAATTCCAAAAGAAATGTTCTCAAATTACCCTCTAACTACACAATTATCGAAATATTACCATTAAAATTAAAGAAGCTTAGAATAGCAATCAAAATACACATAATTCAAATAAAGATAATTTTCGGCGATCAATAGAAAAAGATAACGTGAAATCGATAGACTTTTGTCGTCCGACGCATTTCCGATCATGAGGTTCTCCATACAAGGAGGTCCTACCGATTTCGAGGTTCTACCTGCCTACAAACAATATGAAGTAATGTCTTTAATAATTTCAAATTGTATATAGTTCAAAAGAATGGAAACGGAACATTCGAACCCTGACATTACTTGAACTGATTTGGAAATTAAGGTTTAATGTTGATTATTGCAAATGTAACCCGATATATAAAACTTACAGCTATGAAAAATTGAGAATCTATAAATTAATTTGGTACAATCGAATCTTAAAATTATTTAATATTCAATATTTGTGCGGACTAAATACCCTCGATGTACATTTTAGGCCCAGCAATTTGTTTCAAAATAACTGTGAAATGATCACTAAGTTCTTTCTTCTTAATCTCGTTAAAATTCTTTATTTTAAATAAAATCAGAAAACATGAATTCAGAGCCCAATGATATTATGTGTGTTAACGCTTAGGTCTTTTCTATTTCAGGCTCACCCCAAGTACAATTTCGACTACGGAGTGAGCGACCACAAGACCGGAGACAATAAGAACCAGTGGGAAACCAGAGACGGTGACGTGGTCAAGGGATCTTATAGCCTTCATGAAGCCGACGGCACCATCCGCGTTGTCGAGTACACTGCCGACAAGCACAACGGATTCAATGCCGTCGTCAAGCGACAAGGAAAGGCGGTGCACCCACAACATTACGCAGCTGCCCCACACCACGGAGGATATGGTGGTTTCGATGGTGGTTATGGAGGACACCACGGAGGTGCCACATCCCATGCTAATGGAAACAACTATGCCTTTGCTCATCATGGAGTACACTATTAAATAGCAAATTTACATATGTTCTACTATTTCTTACTGTTTTTCCTTCTGTAAAAATCATCATTTATCTAAGTTTTTCATGTGCCTTATTATTTTATCTCAGTTGAAGTTCTTTATTTATGATTCAATAATTGTGAATAAAAATGATTAAATAAAATCACGGACTCGTTAACCATCATTTATTTATTGGTAATTGATGGAAACGGATTTTCCATTTATCAAGTATTCATGCATCATTAAAAATGGTATCCTACAACTTAAAAGTGGAGAGACTTCCTGTACTGAAAACTCTGCATTTGGTCTTGAATATTTTATTCCTTATGCCTTTTGCTCCAACAGTTGATCAACGATTATAAGGTCTAAAATGAATCCACATTTATGGTATTTATGGTAAACGATTAAATATCTGATGAATTGATTCATAGTGTTACTTCAAAATCACTAATGGGAGAATTCTTTTTTTTGCAATGAATTAAGTGATTACTTTCAACTTCAAACTCTGCAATAATTACAATTTACCTAATAACCAATGTCTTACCATTATGGAATTCTTAACACAAGTTAGACCGTATTTTCCTCACTGAGAACGCATTTTATTCTCACAAATAGTCAAATAGACATCGTATTGAAGACTTTTAGGCCAACAAACCAACAGCTATCTATAAAATATATGAAGTTGGGATGGGAAAACAATAATGTGTCAAAGTTGTTTAACCTACGATATTTTTACTAATTCATGTTGAGAAAATCTAATGTATCACAGATATGTACGGGTACTTTAAAATACAGAGATATTACATAGTTATTCGTAATTAATGCAGAGAAGAGGGGATTTATATGAAAATCTATCAAATACTCGTAATATGGATAGCAGTATTTGGCTAATTTTTTTTGCTTTGGGGACCGTTAAATTTCACAACTCAGATTACAAAAGAGAATAACCTATAGAAGAATGTAGAAGGATACGGAGTAAAAGAGAATAAAACATATCACGTATCTTAAATTCTTCAAAGAGAGCAGTGAAGGCCGAATAATTTTGGATTCGTATATCTAGAAGATTTTAACATAATGCTTCAGATGATTATGCAAATTTCTTTCATTGAAACGTTAATTAACAATAACAAAATAAAATAGAAACTGGGGTCGTGAATAGCTTAAGTCTAAATAGGTTGATGCATAATAAGCAAACGAGGAACAAGTAACAGGTTACTCATTACCTTCAGCTTTATCTATAATGTGTGTCTCCATATTAAAAAGGCCTCGAGCAACGTGATTCAGCAAAGATAAAATGGAATCGAACGGGCACACAGACAATATACGAGGGTCATCCGGAAAGTAGTACCCGTTCGTGCCGCATGAAGTGCTGACGACGCGAGTAGCCGCTGGACGAGGTCAGATAGCTTCAGTGGCTTGTCTGCCTTCTCTGAGCCAAGTTGCGTGACGCTAGCATTGCCTGTGTTGTTTCTGTGATTGTTTACAATGTTTAAAAAAATTGAGAACGCCGCCAGTTGTGAAGTGAGGGCAGTGATTAAATTCCTCAATGCAAGAAACGTTCGCCCATGTGATATTCATCGCCAATTAAAGGAGGTGTATGGAGACAATGTAATGGACGAGTCGTCTGTTCGGCGGTGGTGTCGCAACTTCAACATGGGGAGGGGGAACACACACGACGATGAGCGTTCGGAGAGACCGTCTGTCATTACAGACCAACTGGTGAGCTCAGTTGACGAATTCGTGAGGAACGATCGGCGCGTCACAATTGATGACATCTGTGAGCATTTTCCCAATGTTTCTCGAACAATTGTTCATGAAATTGTTAAACACCATCTGCATTATGCAAAAATTTGTGCAAGATGGGTCCCTCGCGTATCTCAATGAGCTGGCGGCGAAGGACTATGCAGCAGGAATACAGAAACTTGTCACACGTTATGACAAATGCCTTAATTTGCTTGGAGATTATGTTGAGAAGTAGTTTAAAGTATCCTCTTTCAAATAAAATTTTTTATGTTTGTTAATATTTACTTTTGTGTCTTTATTTCACGAACGGGTACTACTTTCCGGATGACCCTCGTATATGTAATGGAAGATAAGTAATAAGAATTTCCTCAGGGTTCTAATGAGTGGTGAGAAGAGAATGAAATATTACATCACAATAATTGCAAAAAAAATTTAAGTAAGACTTTTAACGCAAAGTACAAAATGAATTAGCTTGCTTACTGGGAAACAAGAACACCAGCGAAAAAAGAAGAAAGAGGGATCAGGCAAAGAAGATAACTAGGATTGCACGTCTTTCTATCAGACTCCTGTGGAGTTACATATACCATTTTTACCTTAAAAAAGTATTCCATAGCATTACTAATGGAGTTTACTTTTCTACGGCAGCAGGAACTAACCAAAATCAGCAGCGAAGAAATAATAGGTAACTAGGGTGATTTGGTGGTGCCTCCGAATGAAGCAAATGAAATATATTCACACAGTGGCAAATAGAGAAGTACTTCGAACAGTTGGAGAGAAAAGAAACCTATTGAAAATATTCATCCTGGAAATGAAAATTTTGGATAAGGGGCGTAACCGGAAATGATGATTGAAATAAACATGTTGGAGAAGGATTACAAATCAAGTCAAAGGAAGAATAAGGAGAAGCAGACGTGAAATTCCCATTGAATTTCCAAATACTCTTATAGAGTTGCGATATGCTAGAGGAACATGTTTATTTAATATTTACTATAATTTAAATTTAATAAAAGAGAGATGACTCACCACTTGAGGTATCGAAGAAATGTCATTTACACTGAAATCTGCGTGAACCTTATGCATTGCCTCGAATTTTGGCCAATAGATAGGGCTACGGAGCTGTTACAAGCACTAAAGGAGAATTCGACGACATCCCAGGAGGACAAGCAAGTACGAGAGCAATACAACGTAATTTCGCCTTCTGTGTCAAGTCCTGGGCATGGAAATATTTTTACACGTGTGATCGACTCTATTCCGCTTTCCTCACATCCAATGTGTTCGTCCCTCACATGTGGTCCTTTCCTTTTTCCTTATATATATTTCCACTTGGTATAGATACATTCACACGATCAGTATACTTTTTGACCATTACAATAGAAATTAAATAAAATAGTAACACTTAAAAGGACAATCACATTGTAGATTGTTTAAGCTTTCGGCCTTCTTCAAGGAAGACTTACTGTCTTACGTGAAGAATGCCGAATGCTTAAACGTCCAAATGTTATGAATGTATGTATATAGATATATGTACATATATATTACACATATACAGATACAAATATATACAGATACACATATATGTACATATATATTTTATGATAAAGAAAGTAATTAACCCGAAGGTCGATTTGGTAGGTGATTATATCGTAGTTTACCCAGTACTTAGCCCAACGGCGTGTAAGATTTTCACATCAGGGTAGATGGCCAGTTCATTTCCCTGTGCCGGTTATGCCTTTCGTGGAAGATATCTGGTACCCAAAAATGCAATCAGCTTGAGGAGAGCTGCTGCCCAATTTCACTTGCCGGAAAATCGAACCCGAGCCATATATATATATATATATATATATATATATATATATATATATATATATATATATATATATATATATATATATATATATATATATATGTCCGCAATTAATAGCTATTTTGAGGAGCAAAACAGTTATGAATATAAAAAGAGTTTCGAACTTTTGAACATCGCTGGGAGCAAAGTGTACAGATCTGAAAACAGATTCTATTAAAAAATTACGTACAATTTTTTCCAAAAGATTTGAGCTTTGTTGAGTCGGGTCCTTCGGGGATTACCGTCGTAGAGTTAACCAAGTACTGAGGCCGACGGCGTGTACAATTCAAACATCAGGGTAAGGGGGCAAGTTCCTTTCATCGTGCTGTTTTGCTTCCCAGGAAATTCTGGTACCCGCAAAATCACAAAGCTAGAGTGGATCCGCAGTTAAAGGTAGCTTACCTAGGATTCAAACCCGGGCCCTCAGGTCAGTAGTCAATAGCTCTAACTCCTGATTATCGCGATCCATATATCTATTAATATGTATACAGATATATATAAATATACACATTACTTTATATATATGCATATATATATATATATACATATATATACATGTACATATATAATATATATATGTACACTTATATAGATTCACAGATACACATAATGTTTAATATTCAGCATTGACTTTAATCGCGTAAATTAATTATCCACCCATGATAGAGAAAAAATTCAAAGCAGCCGTGTTCATAGCATTTTCTCCTGATTACATAATGCTATTCTCGAGGAATATCTTTTTTCCAGATCACAGATTAAAGCTTGAGAATGTCCCTCTCTATCACGCGTCCAAAAAATTCCAGTTCGCTCACTGGCCAAGGCAAAAAAATGCCCACAATTGAGAAGGATGGGGGCGTGCTAGCCGTGGAACCTCACCCTTTCCAACGTGCCTGTGCCCACTCAGGCCTTCCCTCCACCTCCACGCAAGGAATTTCATTAAAACACACTACCGAAACTATATTGCCAACGCATATCGACGAATGATATATATATGACGGTCGGCCAGTAGTCAGATCACACTTCTCTAGTTTCTCACAACAGCGTCCAAAACTCAAGAAAATGCAGATCGCCCAGGTATGTTTCAAGGAATCACCTTTCGTTACATATTAAGGAATAAAGTATGTTATTCTACCAATAATTTATACTTTCGATGCGTTTGCAGTAAAATTATCTGCATTTTTTTGTTAAGCGATAAGTCTCTCAAATCTCTGTTTTTATAACCAGATATGTTTCAAATGTTTTTCCCTCGCATTATTGCTTTTTGAAACAATCATAATTCATAAATAAAATTCAAATGATAACAATGTCATGTGAGTATTTTACATGCATTCAGCTAAGCCTTCTTTACCCACCTGAAGGTCGAAAACCTGAGGGTAAGATTGAAGCTATGACGATGTTCCATTACATTCCTTTCACTCATGTGATAGCAAACTCTAAACGGTTCATATATAGCTAAAAATAGCACATCAGTTTAATGCTTTCAGAATATTGACGTGAAAGTATTAACTTTTATGGAAATATAAAAACAACCATCGCAGTGCACAATTGTACAACTTCTCTACTTCAATTGGATCCTTTGATCGCAGTCAGAAGTGTAACGATACCACAAAAAACATGCTGACGTTCTCATGATTCATTCTTTACGCCAATCGTAAAGAACGACTTTCGAGATATTCTCTCAGCAAAAAAATGATTGGATGGTTTCTCGCTGTTTAATAAGTTGCATTAATGTAAAGGCAGATTATGTGACGCACCTTAAAATTTGAAAATATTTTTTATATTATCACATAGTAAAGAGAAAACATCGCCGAAAATATAACATTCTTACGATATTTGTCTGCATATTTGCATGTTTGTTCTCCGTTGTCACAATTTTAAGCAGCATTATCTTCCCAAAGGGAACATTTCCTGCTAAATAATTTCGACACGTTATAATATGTACTCGAATTTTCATTGGATATTGCCAGGTTTATCCATATGTATTCGTTAAAATTTCCAAAAAGTAAATACATATACCCTGATAACAAGCTAGATTCCTCAATATATCGTTTCTCTTCTCTTCCTGTCACCCAACAAAGGCATTCCTATTCTCCATAATCCCAAAACCCATTTATCACAGCATGTCCAAGTCTTCACACTTTGACTATAACTTCTCAGCGTTTCCATTATAATTAAATCTATTCCGCAACTCTATGCACTGATTATTGTCGGTCATTTCCTCAGGGTAAGTTTTATTGTACTCCTTAAACACTGAATTTCTTCCAAACTACACACCATTTCTCCGTTTACAAATATTCAGATCCCAGAAACGTACATTTCATGTTCAATTAAATACTATAAAAAAATAATAATATATTTAGTTGCTACAAAGTTCATTTATGTGGCATGCAATTTTAAGGAACGTCATTAAATAACCTTCGAAGTTTCTCTACCGATCAGAATTCAAAAGGTTTAATCTTATTTTTCGGCATGCAATCCATCAGGATTTCGGAAATTCAGCATGAATACCTATCCTCTGTCATCTCCCTTAATTACCACGCATAAGTAAACGTCATACTTCCCATTATGTGTTACACAAACTCAAGCATGGGCTATGTCCCACTTTGACGAATAATATTTGGAGAATTTGTTGCATAAAGGCGCAAAGATAATTAATCTTAGAGCATAATTAAGTATATATTCATTTAAGGTAGCAGTCATTTTTGCCGTTGTTGCAAGTTCCATGGCCGTTCCAGGTCACCATGGAGGAGAGGGTCACCACGTCGATTATTACGTAAGTCGTACAACACTGCCCCTAAAAATCTTCTCAGCGCCAACTAAAGTACAAACTGATGAAAAAGGTATGAAGTCCAAATTCCTCACCACCCTTCTAAATTCAGAAGAAAACTCTTCTCTAAATACCCTGGACCTTAAAGATTATCGTAATGTTACCGTTCAAATTAAAGAAGAATAGAATTGCAATAAAAATACACCTGCTTCAAATAAAGATAATTTTCGGCGATCAATATAAAACGATAACGTGAAATCAATGAACATTTTAGTCGGCCAACGCATTTCCGATCATAATGTTTCCAGACTTCCTCCAAGCACAGAGTTCCTTTCGCTTTGATAGTTTGTAACAATATCTTAAAATTGGATATAGAAACCTTGATCAAAAAGTTCCCGGAATTTATTCATCTAAATCTATATTGTCCCCTTCAAAGTAATCCCCATCGACTGCAACACACTTATGCCAGCGCTTGATCCAATCCTCGAAACATTTTTTATATTCGGTTTTCGGTATGTCCATCAGTGCTTCCTGCGATTTTTCCATTAATTCCTCTCGGCTGCTAAAACGCGTTCCCCGTAATGGTTTTTTAACTCGATTGAACAGAAAGAAGTCACAGGGAGCCAAATCAGGTGAATTCGGTGGCTGTTGGATGGTATTTGTTGCATTTTTCGTCAAAAAATTACGAATAATGATAGCACTGTGCGACGGTGCGTTATCATGGTGCAAAATCCACGAGTTTTCTGCCCACATTTCTGGTCTCTTTCGGCGAATTGCTTCACACAAACGTCTCATAACGCCCAAATAATACTCTTTGTTTACTGTCTGGCCTTCTGGCAAAAATTCATGATGCACTACACCGTTGTAATCCATGAAAACCGTCAGCATTGCCTTCTTTTTTGACTGAAAACGACGTGGTTTTTTTGGTCTCGGCTCATTTGGTGAACGCCATTCAATTGCCTGATGTCTGGATTGCGTGTCGTACTCATAAACCCACGTCTCGTCTCCAGTAATGATCCTTTTGATGAATGTGGGATCGGATTCAGCCTCGCAAATCATGTCTTTTGCGACGTCAACACGGTCTCTTTTTTGCATGAAATTGAGGTCTTTTGGAACCAACTTTGCTGCTACACGACGGAAACCCAAATCATTAACCACAATGTCTTGGGCGGATCCATAGGCAATGTTCAAGCCCTCCGCTATTTCTCTGATGGTTAATTTGCGGTTATTGACCAACATTTCTTTTACTTTATCAATTTTTTCACCGACTTTCGATGTCGATGGTCTGCCACTGCGTTCATCATCTTCGATTGACTCACGACCACTTCTGAACCGCTCGTGCCACTGGTAAACGACCGTTTTTTTTAGAGAATCGTTGCCGAAACACTTTCCAACATTTCCAACGTCCGTGCGCCACTAAATCCGTTTTTTACGCAAAATTTAATACAAGTTCGTTGTTGCAAATTTAAATCCATTTCTGCAATTGTAAAAAATCGCCAACACACACAAAGATAGATGTACTCTTGGCTACGTAACTTTTGCAAATGTCAAGTTATGACACTAAGATTTAAAGGGAATATCAACAACAGATGTACCAATTTAACAAAAAAAACAGAACTCAAATCGGAACGATGGGAGTGCCACACGGTGGTTATTCCGGGAACTTTTTGATCAAGGTAGTACTTAAAAAGAATGAAAATAAAACTCCAGAAATATGAGATTTTATAAGTTTTAATAAGGATTGTCGCAAAAATTAATAGACATATCTTTCATCTGTAAAAAAATAGCAATTTTTAAATTCACCTCGGAATATCAATTCTAAATGATAATTATTATTCAATAATGATGCTGACAAAATAACCTTAATGTACATTTTAGGCCCTCGAGTCTGTTTCAAAATTAATTGTGAAATGATTGCTGTTCTTTTTTCTTAATCTCGTCAAAATTCTTTATTTAAAATAAAATAAGCAAACATGGTTTCAGATCCCAACGATATTATGTGTGTTAACGCTTAGGTCTTTTCTATTTCAGGCTCACCCCAAGTACAATTTCGACTACGGAGTGAGCGACCACAAGACCGGGGACAATAAGAACCAGTGGGAAACCAGAGACGGTGACGTGGTCAAGGGATCTTATAGCCTTCATGAAGCCGACGGCACCATCCGCGTTGTCGAGTACACTGCCGACAAGAACAACGGATTCAATGCTGTCGTCAAGCGACAAGGAAAGGCGGAGCACCCACAGCATTACGCAGCTGCCCCACACCACGGAGGATATGGTGGTTTCGCTGGTGGTTATGGAGGACACCACGGAGGTGCCACATCCCATGCCAATGGAAACAACTATGCCTTTGCTCATCATGGAGGACACTACTAAATAGGAAAAATTCCAATGCTCTACTAATTCTCACTGTTTTTCCTTCTGTGAAAAACATCATTCCCCTATTTTGTCATGTACCTTACCATTTTATCTCAGTTGAAGTTCTTTATTTATGATTCAATAATTGTGAATAAAACGATTAAATAAAATCACGGACTCGTTAACCATCATTTATTTATTGGTAATTGATGGAAACGGATTTTCCATTTATCAAGTATTCATGCATCATTAGAAATGGTATCCTACAACTTAAAAGTGGAGAGACTTCCTGTACTGAAAACTCTGCATTTGGTCTTGAATATTTTATTCCTTATGCCTTATGCTCCAACAGTTGATCAACGATTATAAGGTCTAAAATGAATCCTCATTTATGGTATTTATGGTAAACGATTAAATATCTGATGAATTGATTCATAGTGTTACTTCAAAATCACTAATGGGAGAATTCTTTTTTTGCAATGAATTAAGTGATTACTTTCAACTTTAAAATCTGCATCAATATTAATCATATTTACCAAATAACCAGTATCTCATCGTTATCAGATTTTTAACTCAAGTTGGAGCGTATCTTTCTCACTGAGAACGCAATGCATTCTGATGAATAGAATGGTTTCAGTTGTCACTTTGTGGAATAGATTCATTTCAGAAAATAAATACTTGGTTATTCCGCATATATTTATTATTAAACACGACCCGGGTTTCGACTTACAAGTTCTCGCAATGGAGAAAGAACTCAACGAGTCCATTAACGTTTTAGATATCACTATAACTAAAAATAATCGGCAATCGGACTTCTCCATTTTTCGGAAAGATACTTGTAGGGATCATATCATCCACTCCACGTCTAGACATCATTTCCCACAAAAATTAGCGGCGTTCAACTCTATGGTCCACCGCTTGACTAGCATTCCTTTATCTCCACAAAATACCATAAAATAGCTTAAAATATTAGCATAAAACGACGGCTTTTGCTCCCAATAGGTCGAAAAATTGTATCGAAAAAAATTAGAGAAAATACCGGTCAAATCAATTTTAAATCAAACCCATAAAAGGCGTCTCGAAGTAGAAAAGAATTCTCTTTCTGGGGAATTTATCCCGTTTGTTCACCAGATCCTTTGCAGAAAACAATATTACACCAGCCTTCTATGATAGAGCCAACTTAGGGAACCTTTTATCAAACTGCAAAGACCAAATTCCCATAATGGAATGGGGTGGAGTATATCAATTGTGCTGAGTGCTCTGCCTTCTATATTTGGGCAAACCGGGAGGAAATTCAGTGATCGTGTGAAGGAATATTTCGCATGTTTTAGAAATGGAAATATTTCTTCCAATATTGCCCAACACCTTTTAGAAAACAACCACCCGAGTGGCTTTGTCCCCAAAATTCTACATTTAGAGAAAAAAGGCTTAAGATTAGATGCCTTGGAACGGTTGGAATTTCAAAGAACAGTCAATATGGATATGACGGTTAATCACCTAACTAATTCCTCCCGTTCCCCCCTCCTTCCTCTGTTCCACAGCCCTTTCCCTCCCCCCCTGACGCCCTACCCAACCGCCTTCTCCCATCCGGACTCCATTCCCAACCGCCATCTCCCCCTCCCCCTAAACATACACAACAGTTTCCCTCCTCTTTCCCCTCCTTCCTATTCTCAAACACCTTCCCCCTCCTCTTGTCAGTCTATTATCTAAAGCTCTGTGTTTTTATGTACTTTATCTGATGATGACTTTGTAAGTAGAAACCCGGGTTGTGTATAATAAAAAATATATGTGGAATAACCAAGTATTTATTTTCCGGCATTGCATTCTCACCAAATGTCTCATAGACGTCTCATTCTGGACCTTTTGGCCGTACAATCACCAGCCATCTAACAAATATCCGCGGGATCAATAGTATATATGAAGTTTTACGAAAAAATGTTCAAGGTGAGAAAAACTAATGCATCACAGATATGTACATGTATTTTCAAGTACAGATAAGTTACATAATTATTTGTCATCAAACCAGAGTAGATAAGATTTATATGACAATCTATCGAATCATATGTATTACAGTATTTGGCCAATAGTCTTTGATTTAGGAACCGTTATTTTCATCAATCAGATTACAAAATAGAGTAACCTATAGAAGAATGTAGAAGGATACGCAGTAAAAGTGAATATAACATAATTCTGTTTCTTAAATTCTCCAAAGAGAGCAGAAAAAGACCGAATTATATTGGATTCGTGTATCTAGAAGATTTTAACATAATGCTTCAGATAAGTATGCAAATTTCTTTCATTGAAACGTTAATTAACAATAACAAAATAAAATAGAAACTGGCGTCGTGAATAGCTTAAGTCTAAATAGGTTGATGCATAATAAGCAAACGAGGAACAAGTAACAGGTTACTCATTACCTACAGCTTTATCTATAATGTTTGTCGCCATATTAAGAAGGCCTCGAGCAACGTGATTCAACAAAGATAAAATGGAATCGTACGGGCACACAGACAATATATATGTAATGGACGATAAGTAATAAGAATTTCCTCAGGGTTCTAATGAGTGGTGAGAAGAGAATGAAATATTACATCACAATAATTGCAAAAAAAAATTAAGTAAGACTTTTAACGCAAAGTACAAAATGAATTAGCTTGCTTACTGGGAAACAATAACACCAGCGAAAAAAGAAGAAAGAGGGATCAGGCAAAGAAGATAACTAGGATTGCACGTCTTTCTATCAGACTCCTGAGGAGTTACATATACCATTATTACCTTAAAAAAGTAATTCATATTTATGGAATTTACGATTCTACGACTGATGGAACTAGGCAAATATAGCAGCGAAGAAAAACAAGGCATCTACGGTGATTTGGTGCCGCCTCCGAATGAAGGAAATGCAATGGACGGAAACTGAAAAATTGAAAAGTAATGGAAGAATGGGAGAGAAAAGATACCTGCGGAAAATATTCATCGCGGAAATGAAAATTTTGGATAAGGGGCGTAGCCGGAAATGATTGAAATAAACATGAAGGAGGGTTGCAGATGAATGACAAGGAAGAATAAGGAGAATCAGACGTGATATACCCAATTAATGTCCAAATATTCGTATGGAGTTGCGAGATATGGAAGGAATTTACAAGTAAAAGGTATACTTAATTGAATTCTTTTCGATTTTCAGCCAACCAACTGTGACTCACGGCAATACTTCTATACAGTGGAGCATGTATATTTAATATTTACGGTAATTTAAATTTACTTTCTTAGCCCGGTCCACATATTTGATTCTCTCTGAGTAAATATGAGGTATCACTGAGTAGCTTGAGGCGTGGTGTGGAGAATGTCGAATGTAATGAACATGTGATCGTAGAAATTTTCCACTATTTGGTAGAAAAATGCTACGATCAAATATTCATTATGTTTGACTGTCACCTCATCATTCCTGTACGTTATTCATTTGGTATAAGATATTTTTTCACATAATAAAAGGACAAGAAAAGTATAATCTAACCCAAAATTTCCTCGTGTTATTAATATGTCCTAGAGTAGGCATAATATACACATATTCTTAAGATATAATTGAGTAGCATTCAAATATGAAACCCTCTTACTTGAAATGGCTAATCCTGGCAGTTTGGAAGGATCTTGTGAGAATGAGTTTGATTAATACAAAGCATTTTAATCATACTAAAGTTTCTACATTGGCAAACGATCAAGTGGGCATATATCAAATTATCGAATATTTATTCATATCAATTTATCCAAAGTAGAGTTATTTACATGTACATTCTTGGAACATCTCGTTCCTCGGTTTATGCTGATTATCTATCCCCGTATTCCATTGCTTTCAGACTTATACTCCAGTTATTCCTCTCTTTTTCGATGGGTATGAAAAAAAATTTAATATTTTTATTCTTCTCATCCCGTTCGGCTGTAACTTTATTCGTATAATAATACTAAGTTTACAACATAGTAAATTTATTACAAGTATTTCCTTATAAATAGGTTGGGAATCCGCGTCTGTGATTTCTATAATTCTGGGCATGTAAAGGAAAGTTCAATTTTACAAAACTCTGCAATTAACAGCATGACGAAAGGTTATTTGCGTTATGACGGCTATTTTTTTACAGCTTATCACAAGCCAAAATCCAACCATAAAACTTTATACATGGTACATATCATTAACAACAGAATTACCTAAATCTAAAACTAAATTCATTCAAATTAAAAATCAATCAAATTAATTTTGGATAAAAGTAAACATTTCTTCCTTGCCTTTACCAGTTGATACCGAGCCTCTGAACAAGAAAAAAAAAACATATTAAGCACCATTTTGTAGTAATAATAGAAATTAGGATTTGAATATGATATAATTGAGTGCACGGTATCCAGCATAAACACTCTATACTGAGTCTGTTAATTATTGTTTGCGAATCCTAAATTTTTAATAGTTTATTAATTAAACATGGTGTTCCCTTGGCAAAAAAGGATTTTCTATTAGAATGCTGGTCATGAGATGGATAACATAGCAAGAGGTTAGTTTCACACGCACACGCTTGCTTCCGGTCCAGGAACTGATTCTCATCGCGACAATGATACGTGAGTGTTGAAAGCATAAAAAGCATTTATTCAAAAGGTTCAAATTTGTTCTTGGTATATTGTCTTGATGATTCTTCCATGATTACACAGCAGTCAGACTTTTTCTTGCCAACAAACATTCAAGGGTTATAACGGAGTGAAATACATTAACATCCACAAACATTTCTAACTAATACTAACGTGAATTATGATAAATATTTGCAATTGTGTTGTACAGATAATGACAAGACGAATGATACATTTATCAATTAAATCTATAATATTCTGTAGTGTTGAATTATCAACAGGGAATATACTGACGCAAAAGATAATGATACATCGGAAGTCCAGGTTAAAATTTACCGTGAGCTATGTTAGGCAGGATAAATTTTCTTGAGTGGCCGTCGCGTAACCATTAATGCGTACAATTTATAAGACATTTTGGAAACGTTCCCTTTATTCCAAAAGCTACTTGAACACAGATGTTAGGTAAAAAGAAGATACGAGTTCCTTATTTTAATTTAGGACATACCTGGGTACGGTAAATTGAGGACCAATTTGATGAGAAAATTCTAAAATATATTGGTCGCAAGACTATAAAAATGCGACACCAAGAAAAACGTCCAAATGTTGGGGTATTTCCCGCCAGAACACACACATCCTATATCATGATAAAGAATTCCATATTCCAATTGATGAACGAATTTATCGTTCCAGATACTACGCCCTTCACTCTTCCCCTCTCCACTGCGATCTTTATCATATACATATGTGCGACCATTTTGAACCAGTGGGAGCAACGAATTTCGCAGACATTGTTATATGCATTCACTGACTGACAGCAAACTATTGAATCAAATAAAAATCTTCAGTGACTCCGGAAACATTCAATAGATGACGCGTCATGCCATAAACTTTGCTCAGAACTGCTCACATTGAAATATAAGATGTAACAGCCCGTTATCGAATAACTTTCTTATTAATTTTAAATTCCTCCGTATCAAACATAGGCTTATACACACAACTTTCACTTTCAAACAGAAGTTCCTTTATTTTAAAGATCGACGCTCCTTTCAACGTTCACGAATATTTTGTAAAAAAAGAGTTCAACTTATCATAATTCTAAATAAATTATTTAAATCACAGATCGGTTTGGAATATAACCCGGAAAAGATAATAAATCTTTTCATCATTTTGTAAAAAGTGGGTAGCATGGTCTTTATAAACAGTAGCGTTGTTACTACCCTGCTCTTCACTATTACATGAGCAACATAATCTATGTTTTCTTTTCGAGGAAATCATATTTAACAGTTCATTTAAATAATGGGAGTATTTTCAGCATTCGTCTAGATGCCACGTACATGGTTTAATCACCCAACACATGTCATCCTATAAGAATTCTTGACCAGCATTATATATTAAGTTGAACATACTCTGCGAGGTCTGTTCAAGATATATCGCGAATTTTGAATGTACGCGCGTTACATATATTTGATTTTCGATTTTTTGAAGCGTTATCTTGGTATTAAGGTCTCTTCCTTATGCCGAAACGTTTGGCTATTCTGAACTGTCAGTCAATTGTTGACAGTTCTTTTGCTACGACGTGTTTTGGCTTTTCTTCGGTTCTTCTCTATTCCAAAAAATGGATCATAGAATCTTTATCCAATTTTGTATGAAAAGCGAAATAAAATTAGCAATCTTTGCCTCAAGAAAGGATTTCACTTACCAGAGACGGTCAGCTGCTTAACAGTATTCCAATTTGAAATGAATGAATTTTTTAATATTTTTATGAGAAACTCATGTATTTTACGTTAGAAATAACGGGATTTTAAAAATCTCTCAAACAATGGTTCCAGTTTGAAGTAGCGACGAAATAAAACCGAATAAAAATAGAAAAATTGAAATTAAGTTGGATTTTTCTCTAAACCCCATCAACCTTTCAATTTTTCCATTAGTATGGTTTTTGTTAGAAAACAATTTATTTCAAAAGGAAACCGAGGGTTTTAGGATATATATTTCTTTGTTCATCGGGGATTACGAATATAATAGTACGATCGTATATACATATGTTTAATATTCGGAATGGACTTTCTTCGCCTAAAACATTTTTGTGATTATCCACCTTAATGGAGAAAAACTTCAAAGTAGTCGTGTGCATAGTAATTTCTCCTAATTGCATAATGCTATTCTCCAGGGATATCTTTTCCAATTTAGAGATTAAAGCTTGCGTATGCCCCTATCTTTCACGTACCCCAAAGAAAATTCCAGTTCGCTCACTAGTCAAGAGAAAAGAATGCCCACAATTGAGAACGATGGGCGCGTGCTGGCGATCATCCCTCACCCTTCCCTGCGAGCCTATGTTCACTCAAGCATTCCCTCCACCTACACGCAAGACTTCTCTTTCACCCCACACCATCAAAACTAAATTGCCAAAATGTGTCGACGAATGATATATATATGACGGTAGGCCAGGAGTCAGATCACACATCTCCAGTTTCTCATAACAGCATCCACATCTCAAGAAAATGCAAATCGCTCAGGTATGTTTTAGGAAAGCACCTTTAGTTACAACTTTAGGACTTGGCAAATATACTACCAATGTATATAAATTTACCCAGTTAACATGTCATATTCATCAAAATTACGTTTCTATCCCCTTCTTGCTGACCCATATTTCCAATCCTATTCTACATATTCCTCGAACCAATTTAACACCAGAAGCCAAAATCTTCAACCTCTGACTATAACATCTCAGAATTTCCATTGTAATCCCCCTACACCCTATGTACGTATAATTCGCTTGTCATTTTCTAAGGGAAACTCTTATTTTTCTCCTTAAAAACTGAAAATATTCTTAACTATACCCCATTACTTTGCATACAAATATTCTGATCCCAGCAACGTGTTTCACGTTAAATTAAACATTATAACCACATAATAAGATATTGAGTTGGGACAAAAGTTCATTGAGCAGTTACTGCTATTTCAAGAATAATCATTATATAAATGTTCGGAGATTTTCTATCGATCGGAATTAAGAACATTTCCTCTTCTTCTTCTGCTAGCATTCTATCAGGATATCGACAGTTCAGGATGCAAGCCCATCCTCTGTAATCTCCCTTAGTAAATAATATTCAGTACATCCCATATTTCCCATTATCTCTTATGCCTACTCAAATAGAGGCCGTATCCCACTTTGAAGAATTTTATTTAAAGAATGTCTACTATATAAGCACGACTATTAATTCTTCTTAGAACATATTTGTTTTTATATATATTTAAGGTTGCAGTCATTTTTGCCATTGTTGCAAGTTCCATGGCCATTCCAGGGCACCATAGAGGAGAGGATCACCACGTCGATTATTACGTAAGTTTATTAATTATAGAATAAAAAATTATCATAATGGATACGATACACTACCGCACAAAAATATTTTTTAAATATATTTCTGAAATAAGAAAAATCATCAGTTACGAGCATTGCGGTTTTTAATCAATTTGGTAACTCGTCGAATCACTCTTCAGCATATATTATGAATACATGTATTCATTAAAACATGGATCCACTGTCCTGAACAATCTTTTTAGCGCAAATTAAAGTAGAAATTTATGACCGAAGTTTAAAGTAAAGTTTCCTCACCGACCTTCAATTAGAAAAGAAACAGTTCCCAAATTACCCTCGACCTAAACAATTTTTACCTAACAATTAAATTGAAATATTACCATGCTAATTACAGAAGCTTAGAATAGAAAGTAAAATACACATACTTCAAATAAAGATAATTTTTGGCGATAAATAGAAAAAGATAACGTAAACGTACGATAAACTTTATCGGACGCCGCCAGAGAAAGATAACGTGAAATCAATGGGCTTTTGTCGTCCGACGCATTTCTGATCATAAGGTTCTCAATACACGGAGCTCCTATGACTTTCGAGGTTCTACCTAATGCGTACAAAATATATGATCAATTGTATAATTATTTAATATTAACTAAAATAAGAGGGACTAAATACCCCCCATGCACATTTTAGGCCCAGCAGTTTGTTTCACAATTAATTGTGAAATGATTGCTGTTCTTTTTTCTTAATCTCGTCTAAAGTCTTAATTTAAAATTAAATCAGCATACATGAATGCAGAGCCTAACGATATTATGAGTGTTAACGCTTAGGTCTTTTCTATTTCAGGCTCACCCCAAGTACAATTTCGACTATGGCGTGAGCGACCACAAGACCGGGGACAATAAGAACCAGTGGGAGACCAGAGACGGTGACGTGGTCAAGGGATCTTATAGCCTACATGAAGCCGACGGCACCATCCGCGTTGTCGAGTACACTGCCGACAAGCACAACGGATTCAATGCCGTCGTCAAGCGACAAGGAAAGGCGGTGCACCCACAACACTACGCAGCTGCCCCACACCACGGAGGACATGGTAGTTTCGCTGGTGGTTATGGAGGAAACCACGGAGGTGCCACATCCCATGCTAATGGAAACAACTATTCCTTTGCTCATCATGGAGGACACTATTAAATAGGAGATTACATATCTCCTACCATTTCTTACTGTTTTTCCTATTTTGTCATGCACATTATTATTAATATTATCTCAGTTGATCATTCATGGTTCAATGACTGCGAATAAAAATTTTTGAATGAAATTACAGAATATTTATGGATCATTCATTTATTAATAATTGGTGGAAACGGATTTTCCATTTATCTAGTTTCCATTCATCATTAGAAATCATATCCAAAAATTGAGAAGCGGAGAAACTTCGTAACCTGAAAGCCACGCATTTGGTCTTGAATATGCAATTCCTTATGCCTTATGTTCCCAGAGTTGGTCTTCGTCTAAAAGGTCTAAAATGAATCAGTATTCATTGTAATTAAGGTAACCGCTTATATTTGCGATGAATTAAATATTAGGGCTAAAGCCATACTGGTTGAAGTCTTTTTCGGCAAAAAATTAATTAATTATATTAAACTTTAAATTCTGCATCAATGGTAAACCTATTTACCTAATAACCAGTGTCTTACCATGATAAGATTCTGAACACAAGTTAGAATGTATCTTTCTCATTGAGAACGCATTTTATTCCCCCGAAATGTCTAATAGAAATCGCATTGAGGACTTTTAGGCCATACAAACCATAAATATCTATTAAATATCCGCAGGATAAACTGAATATATCAAGTTTTAAGAAAACAACATTTTGTCTTAGTAGTTTAACCTATGATTATTTTATTAATTCATGCTGAGAAAAACTAATGCTTCACAGATATGTACACGTACTTTAAAGTACAGATCAGTTACATAATTATTCGTCATCAATCTAGAGAAGAGGGGATTCATATGAAAATCTATCAAAAAATATGGATAGCAGTAGTTGGCTAATAGTCCTTACTTTTGGGACCGTTATTTTCACCACTCATATTACAAAATAGAGTAACCTATCTATATATATAAAGGAGAGTGTTTGTTTGTATGTATGTAATTTGTTTACTTTTTTGCTGTCATAGAAACAGCATTTTTCCAACTATGTCAGCAGGATACTTTTGCAAGAACACTGTTGTATTCAGAATTGCCGAGATATTATACGTGGAATACATCAAGGAAAGTCTTTTGTAGAAGAAAAATGGGCAACTTTGATCCTGATAATAATATTTATTCATGTGACGCATTGGGCCGAGTCTACACAGTCCATCCTAACAACGCCGAATGTTATTTTTTAAGAATGCTTCTACATACCATTAGAGGACCTCGCTCATTTGCAGAATTAAGAACGGTAAACGGAGAAATATGTGAGACATTCAGAGAAGCTTGCCAGAATTTCGGGTTGCTAGAAGGAGATCAACAATGGGATGAC
Source organism: Hetaerina americana (assembly GCF_022747635.1). Classification (NCBI taxonomy): domain Eukaryota; kingdom Metazoa; phylum Arthropoda; class Insecta; order Odonata; family Calopterygidae; genus Hetaerina; species Hetaerina americana. The sequence continues at coordinate 38,757,058 of NW_027286181.1, forward strand.
TCATTGCGAGAGGCCAGTTTGATTTCTCTTCCAGGACAAATCCGAATTTTGTTTGCCATCATAATAACCTCCTGTAATCCATCTAACCCAAAAACATTATGGGAAATATATAAAGAATCAATGAGTGAGGATATACGGGCTAAAGTTCGAAGTGAAAATCCTACATTGGATATTACGTTTAACTCCGACATTTATAATAAAACTTTGATTATTTTGGAGGAAAAGTGTATCACCAACAAGACTTTAGTGGAACTCGGTCTTTTTGCACCTGTACAAGATCAACAGGGTGTATTTTATCCAGATTATATACGTGAAACTAGCTACAATGTCTTAGACTTAGAAGCATACATCGCGGATAAAAAGCCACTTCTTAATGAAGATCAGAAATTCGCGTACGAAACAATAATGGATCAAGAATTCTGCATGTCCGGGTTTTCACCGCGTTGTTGTTTGAAGCCGACAACAGTTTCGCCGAAGTTTCATCCGGCGTCTTCAGGTCTTCAAGCCACCGCCGCGAAAATCTACGCAGCCAATAATGGATCAAGTAGATAAACAAGAAGGAGGTATCATTTTTCTTGATGCTGCTGGTGGCACGGGAAAAATATTTTTAATTAATTTAGTTCTCGCTGAAATCAGGGTTCATGGAGAAATTGCTCTAGCCGTTGCATCTTCAGGTATTGCAGCGACATTAATGGAAGGAGGAAGAACAGCCCACTCTGCCCTTAAGTTGCCACTTAATATTTCCCGACAAGAAAATCCCACATGTCATATAAATAAAACAAGCGGCCAGGCACAAGTTCTTATAGAATGTAAATTGATAGTATGGGATGAGTGTACGATGGCTCATAAAAAATCTCTTGAGGCCCTCAACGCAACACTTCAAGATCTTAGAGGAAACTGCAGTTTAATGGGAGGAGCTCTTGTACTCCTGTGTGGAGACTTCCGTCAAACTCTGCCTGTCATTCCAAAATCGACTCCAACCGATGAAATTTATGCCTGTTTAAAACATTCTGTTCTATGGAATCATGCCCAAGAAATTAGCCTTAAACAAAACATGCGAATCCTCTTAAGAGATGGGAATGCTCAAAATTTTGCAAATAAACTTTTGGAGATTGGAGAAGATAGATTAGTTATTGAAGCATCTGGTATGATAAAATTGTCATCAGATTTATGTGTATCGGTGAAAACTGTCCGCGATATGATACAAGCAGTCTATCCCAACGTTAATCAAAATTATAAAAAATTGGAATGGTTGCGAGAAAGAGCCATTCTTGCTCCTAAGAACGACGATGTTAATGAAATTAACAAGGAGATACTAGCCATGCTGCCAGGAGACGTGATTGAATATAAATTGGTTGATACCGTAGTGGATGCTGACGAAGCCGTCAATTATCCAACGGAATTCCTAAATTCACTTGATCCAGCTGGATTGCCACAGCATCGCCTTATACTTAAAGTAGGATCTCCAATCATTTTATTGCGAAATTTAGATCCACCAAAACTCTGCAATGGGACACGATTGTGTGTGACAAAATTAATGAAAAATATAATCCAGGCAGTCATTTTAACTGGGAAAGGTGAAATAATTTTTATTCTACGGATACCTCTAATCCCAACTGATCTTCCCTTCAACTTTAAAAGATTACAGTTTCCAGTCCGGGTAGTTTTTTCAATTACCATTAATAAATCACAGGGACAGTCTTTAAAGTTTTGTGGTGTTGATCTAAGATCGCCATGTTATAGCTACGGGCAACTTTATGCTGCTTGCTCCAGAGTAGGTTCGCCTAAAAATTTATATATTCTTTCTCCTGGATAAGAAACAAAAAATGTAGTTTATAAACAGGTGTTAAATAAAAAAGATTCTTAAATTTGTATGAAGTAGTGTATTATTGTACTTAATAATTTGTTGTTTTTATTTATGTAGTATATTTATATTACTGTTTCTCCCTAACCCGTGCAAAGCCGGGTATTCAGCTAGTAAAAGAATATAGAACAATACGGAGTAAAAGAGAATAAAACATATTCTGTATCTTAAATTCTTTAAAGAGAGCAGTAAAGGCCGAATTATTTTTCATTCGTGCATCCAGAAGATTTTAACATAAACCTTCAAAAGAGTATGCAAATTTCTTTCATTGAATCGTTAATGTAAAATAAAAAAATAAAATAGAAACTGGCGTCATGCATAGCTTCAGTCTAAATATTGAAATGTAATGCAAATTCCATTAAGTTACGCCTGAGACAACAAATTTTATTTAGTCTAAATAGGTCGACGCATCACTGCAAAAATGATCCATATTTTTTAGAGAACGTTGTTTCGGGTGACGAGACGTGGATCTTTGAGTACGACCCGGAGTCGAAGAGACAAAGTGCTGAGTGGCACACCCCATCATCACCCCGTCAAAAGAAAGCTCGCATGAGCAAATCTCGGATCAAGGCGATGCTCATAGTCTTTTTTGACAAAAGGGGAGTCGTCCACTACGAATTGGTACCTGAACGACAAACTGTAAATGCTGCATTTTACGTCCAAGTGCTCGACAGGCTTCGAAAACGAGTCGCCCGCGTCCGGCCAGCGATCAAAAACATCTGGCGGCTGCATCACGACAATGCGCCGTCTCACACCGCGCTTGTCGTGTCGGACTTCTTGGCCAAGCACGGCGTGGCAACGCTGCCGCACCCGCCCTACAGCCCGGACTTGGCACCACCGGACTTCTTTCTGTTCCCGAAGATAAAGAGCAGTTTGAAAGGAACGCGATACGGGACTTTGGACGCCGTCAAAGAGGCCGTGACGACGTGTCTTCGAGAGGTTCCCGATGATGCCTTCGCGGGAGCGTTCCAGGAATGGGAACGCCGCTGGAACAAGTGTATCGACTCACAAGGGTCCTATTTTGAGGAATATTAGCTTAAGATATGTAAAAGTGTAATAATTTTTTTTTCCTGAGCTCAGTACACTTATTTTCCGGACGAACCCCTTATATCGAAGTATCAAATCTTTATTTGTATCAATTTATTCAAAGTTTGGTTTTTTACATCTACATTATTTGAACATCTTGTTCCTCGGTTTATGCTGATTATCTATCCCCTTATTCCATTGCTTTCAGACAAGTTAGTATTAATTATAACCCTTGTGGGGGTCAATGTATTTCAGTCTATCATAAACCTTCACCTTGTGTTGGCAAGAATGAGTTCGACTAGTGCGGAAACGTGGTCATTGAGGCAGGAGGATAGACATAGATTAGAGGCTTTTGAAATGTGGGTGTGTAGAAGAATGGAGAAGGTGAAATGGACACAGAAGAAAACAAATGAGGAAGTACTTGGTATGGTGGGCGAAGAGAGGGAGCAATCCTATGGAGGCAGGAAAAGTGGATGAAGGGGGTGTTGACGGGCAGTGGGATGTTGAAGACTTTAATAGAGGGGAGAATGTTAGGCAAACGAGGGAAGGAACAGGATGGGGATGTTGGACGGGATGAAAGGAGGAAGAAAGTACTCAGAGATGAAGAGGAACCTGACATAGAGCAGGATGATGGATTTCGTGTTTTGTTAGGAGTAATAAAATGTTTGTTTGGTAGTTGTGTCCATCCAAAAACCTACCTTAACCGGTAGATTACCTAATAATGATAATAATATATTTTATGTAAACATATACACACAAACACGAAAACCCGATATATGACGAACAAATATTCATTCACATGGAAATAAAAATAGGAAAACGGATAGCAACCACATACAAAGGACGAATAAAAGAGAGATGGCTCACCACTTGAGCTATCGAAAAAATGTCATTTACACTGAAATCTACGTGAGCCTTATGCATTGCCTCGAATTTTGGCCAATAGATGGGGCTACGGAGCTGTTACAAGCACCTAAGGAGAATTAGACGACATCACAGGAGGAAAGGACTGTACGACAGCAATCATTCAACGTCATGTCCTCTTCTGTGTCAAGTCCTGGGCAAGGAAATATTTTTACATTTGTGATCGACTCTATTCCGCTTTCCTCACCTCTAATGTGTTCGTCCCTCATATGTGTTCCTATCCTTTTTCCTTATATATTTCCACTTGGTAGAGTTACAGCCACACGAGCAGTATAATATTTGGATAGTACAATGGGAAACAAAGGAAATAGTAACACTTAAAAGGACAATCACATTGTAGATTCTTTAAGCTATCGGCCATCTTCAAGGCCGATAACTTGAAGTTGGAAGAAGAAAAAGGCCGAATGTTAAACGTTCAAATATTATAAATACATATATATTTATAACATATATATATATATATAATAAAGAAAGTAATTAACCCGAAGGTCGATTTGGTAGGTAATGATATCGTAGTTTACCTAGTACGTTGAAGCAGGAGGATAGGCGTAGATTGGATGCTTTTGAAATGCGGGTGTGGAGAAGAATAGAGAAGGTGAAATGGACAGAGGAGAAAACAAATGAGGAAGTACTTGGTATGGTGGGCGAAGAGAGGGAGCAATCCTATGGAGGCAGGAAAAGTGGATGAAGGGGGTGTTGACGGGCAGTGGGATGTTGAAGACTTTAATAGAGGGGAGAATGTTAGGCAAACGAGGGAAGGAACAGGATGGGGATGTTGGACGGGATGAAGGGAGGAAGAAAGTACTCAGAGATGAAGAGGAACCTGACATAGAGCAGGATGATGGATTTCGTGTTTTGTTAGGAGTAATAAAATGTTTGTTTGGTAGTTGTGTCCATCCAAAAACCTACCTTAACCGGTAGATTACCTTAAAAAATATACATATATATATATATATACATATATATACATAATGTTTAATATTCAACGCGCGTAAAAAAATTATCCACCCATGATGGAGAAAAAATTCAAAGCAGCCGTGTTCATAGCATTTTCTCCAGATTACATAACGCTGTTCTCGAGGAATAATATCCTTTTTCCAGATTATAGATTGAAGATTGCGAATGTCCCTCTTCTTCGCGCGCCAAAAAAATTCTAGTTCGCTCACTGGTCAAGCGAAAAAAATTCCCACAATTGAGAAGGATGGGGGCGTGCTAGCCGCGGAACCTCACCCTTTCCAACGTGCCTGTGCCCACTCAGGCCTTCCCTCCACCTCCACGCAAGGAATTTCAGTAATATACATTACCGAAAATAAATTGCCAACGCATATCGGCGAATGATATATATATGACGGTCGGCCAGTTGTCAGATCACACTTCTCCAGTTTCTCACAACAGCGTCCACAACTCAAGAAAATGCAGATCGCCCAGGTATGTTTCAAGGAATCACCTTTAGTTACATATTAAGGACTAAAGTATGCTATTCTACCAATATTTTATACTTTCGATGCATTTGCACTAAAATTATCTGCATTTTTTTGTTAAGCGATAAGTCTCTCAAATCTCCGTTTTTATAACCATACATGTTTCAAATGTTCTTCCCCAGCATTATTGCTTATTGAAACAATCATAATTCATAAATATATTTCAAATTTATTTATTTATTTAGTATTAGTCCGAAAACAGCACATTTTGGCCTTTACATAGAACTATTAACAACAATAACAGTGGTCACATTTACAAACACCCAAGCCCTAGATGGAGGGCAACTCACCCAGGCGGGAATCGAAACCGCGACCCTTGGAATGGCAGACGAGGACGTTACCCCGCCGCCACCGGGGTTGGCAAATGATAACTTAATGTCATAGTATTTGACATACATTCAGCTAAGCCTTCCATAGCCACCTGAAGGGCGAAAGCCTGTATAAGATTGAAGCTATGACGATATTCCATTGCTTTCACTCATGTGATTGCAAACTCTAAACGGTTCATGTATAATTTTACCCCGCACATCAGTTTTATGCTTTTCAGACTATTAACGTGAAAGTATTAACTTTTGTGGAAATATCAAAACAACCATCGAATTGTATAATTGTACATCTTCTCTACTTCAATTTGATGCTTTGATCCCAGTCAGAAGTGTAACAATACAACAAAGAACATGCTGACGTTCTCATGATTCATTCATTACGCAAATTGTAAGAAACGACTTTCAAGATCTTCTCTCAGCAAAAAAATGATTGGATGATTTCTCGCTGTTTAACAAGTTGCATTAATGTAAAGGCAGATTATGTGTTGCACCTTAAAATTTGAAAATATTTTTTATATTATCACATAGTAAAGAGAAAAAATTGCCGAAACTATAACATTTTTACGATATTTGTCAGTATATTTGCTTGTTGGTTCTCCGTTGTCACAATTTTAAGCAGCATTATCTTCCCAAAGGGAACATTACCTCCTAAAAATTCGACACGCTATAATATGTACTCGAATTTTCATTGGATAATGCCACGTTTATCCATATATATGTGTTAATATTTCCGAAAAGTAGATACATATACCATGATAACAAGCAAGATTCCTAAAAATATCGTTTCTCTTCCTTTCTTGTTGCCCAATAAAGGTATTCCTATTCTCCAATACCCATTTATCACAGCATGTCCAAGTCTACACACTTAGATTGTAACTTCTCAGCGTTTCCATTATAATTAAATCTATTCCTCAACTCTATGCACTGAGTATTTTCGGTCATTGTCTCAGGGCAAGTTTTATTGCGCTCCTTAAACACTGAATTTCTTCCATACTACACACCATTTCTCCGTTTACAAATATTCTGATCCCAGAAACGTACATTTCATGTTAAATTAAATACTATAAACGTATAATAATATATTAAGTTGCTACAAAGTTCATTTATGTGGCATGCAATTTTGAGGAACGTCATTAAATAACCTTCGAAGTTTGTCTACCAATCGGAATTCAAAAGGTTTAATCTTATTTTTCGGCTAGCAATCCATCAGGATATCGGAAATTCAGCATGAATTTTATCCTCTGTCATCTCCCTTAATTACCACTCATAGGTAAACATCATACTTCCCATTATGTGTTACACAAACTCCAGTATGGGCTATGTCCCACTTTGACTAATAAAATTTGGTGAATTTGTTGTATAAAGGCGAAACGAATAATTAATCTTAGAGCATAAATATTTATATATTCATTTAAGGTTGCAGTCATTTTTGCCGTTTTTGCGAGTTCCATGGCAGTTCCAGGTCACCATGGAGGAGAAGGTCACCACGTCGATTATTACGTAAGTCGCACAACACTGCCCCTAACAATCTTCTCAGCGCCAACTAAAGTACAAACTGATGAAAAAGGTATGAAGTCCAAATTCCTCACCACCCTTCTAAATTCAGAAGAAAACTCTTCTCTAAATACCCTGGACCTTAAAGATTATCGTAATGTTACCGTTCAAATAAAAGAAGCTTAGAATTGCAATAAAAATACACCTGCTTTAAATAAAGATAATTTTCGGCGATCAATAGAAATAGATAACGTGAAATTGATGGGCTTCTGTCGCCCGAAGCATTTCCAATCATGATGTTTCCAAACTTTCTCCAAGCTCAGAGTTCCTTTCGCTTTCGTGGTAATTAATAATATCGTCAAATTGGCATAGTAATAGAGCTCCAGAAATATGAAATTACTTGAACTAATTTAAAAGCAAAGTTTTTATAAAGATTGTCGCAAAAATAAGTAGACATATCTTTCAACTGTAAAAAAAAGCAATGTTCAAAATCATCCCGGAATATCAATTCTAAATGGTGTTAAATGTTCAATAAATATGCTGACCAAATGACCTCCATTTACATTTTAGGCCTACGAGTTTGTTTTTAAAATTAATTGTGAAATGATTGCTGTTCTTTTTTCTTAATCTCGTCTAAATTTTATATTTAAAATAAAAGCAGCAACCATGGTTTCAGAGCCCAACGATATTATGAGTGGTAACGCTTAGGTCTTTTCTATTTCAGGCTCACCCCAAGTACAATTTCGACTACGGAGTGAGCGACCACAAGACCGGAGACAATAAGAACCAGTGGGAAACCAGAGACGGTGACGTGGTCAAGGGATCTTATAGCCTACATGAAGCCGACGGCACCATCCGCGTTGTCGAGTACACTGCCGACAAGCACAACGGATTCAATGCCGTCGTCAAGCGACAAGGAAAGGCGGTGCACCCACAACACTACGCAGCTGCCCCACAACACGGAGGATATGGTGGTTTCGCTGGTGGTTATGGAGGACACCACGGAGGTGCCACATCCCATGCTAATGGAAACAACTATGCCTTTGCTCATCATGGAGGACACTATTAAATAGCAAATTTACATATGTTCTACTATTTCTTACTGTTTTTCCTTCTGTTAAAAACATCATTCCCCAATTTTGTCATGTACATTATAATTTTTATCTCAGTTGAAGTTCTTTATTTATGATTCAATAACTGTGAATAAAAATGATTATATAAAATTACGGAACTGATATCGATCATTCTTTTATTGGTAATTGATGGAAACAGATTTTCCATTTAACAAGTTTTCATTCATCATTAGAAATGATATCCTACAACTTAAAAGCGGAGAGATTTGTTAACATGAAAGCCCTGCATTTGATCTTGAATATTTTATTCCTTATGCCTTATGCTTCAACAGTTGATCAACGATTATAGAATCTAAAATACTAAATCAATTTAATGGTAAGTATGGTAAACGTTTAAATTTCCGATCTATTGATTTGTAGTAATACCTCAAAATCACCAATGGTTGATCTTTTTTTTTTGGCAATTAATTAATTGATTATTTTCAACTTCATACTCTGCATCAATTACAATTTACCTAAAAACCAATGTCTTACCATTATGGAATTCTTAACACAAGTTAGACCGTATTTTCCTCACTGAGAACGCATTTTATTCTCACAAATAGTCAAATAGACATCGTATTGAGGACTTTAAGGCCAATAAACCAACAGCTATCTATAAAATATATGAAGTTGGGATGGGAAAACAATAATGTGTCAAAGTTGTTTAACCTATGATTTTCTTACTAATTCATGTTGAGAAAAACTAATGTATCACAGATATGTACGGGTACTTTAAAATACAGAGATATTACATAGTTATTCGTAATTAATGCAGATAAGAGGGGATTTATATGAAAATCTATCAAATAATATGGATAGCAGTAGTTGGCTAATTTTTTTTGCTTTGGGGACCGCTATTTTCACCACTCGGATTACAAAAGAAAGTAACCTATAGAAGGGAGTAGAACGATACCCAGTAAAAGAAAATAAAACATATCACGTATCTTAAATTCTTCAAAGAGAGCAGTGAAGGCCGAATAATTTTGGATTCGTATATCTAGAAGATTTTAACATAATGCTTCAGATAAGTATGCAAATTTCTCTCATTGAAACATTAATGGACAATAACAAAATAAAATAGAAACTGGCGTCATGAATAGCTTCGGTCTAAATAGGTTGACGCATAATAAGCAAACGTGGAACAAGTAACAGGTTACTCATTACCTTCAGCTTTATCTATAATGTGTGTCTCCATATTAAGAAGGCCTCGAGCAACGTGATTCAGCAAAGATAAAATGGAATCGAACGGGCACACAGACAATATATATGTAATGGAAGATAAGTAATAAGAATTTCCTCAGGGTTCTAATGAGTGGTGAGAAGAGAATGAAATATTACATCACAATAATTGCAAAAAAAAATTAAGTAAGACTTTTAACGCAAAGTACAAAATGAATTAGCTTGCTTACTGGGAAACAATAACACCAGCGAAAAAAGAAGAAAGAGGGATCAGGCAAAGAAGATAACTAGGATTGCACGTCTTTCTATCAGACCCCTGAGGAGTTACTTATACCATTATTACCTTAAAAAAGTAATCCATAGCATTACTTATGGAGTTTACTTTTCTACGGCAGCAGGAACTAACCAAAGTTAGCAGCGAAGAAATAATAATTAACTAGGGTGATTTGGTGGTGCTTCCGAATGAAGCAAATGAACTGGATTCACACAGTGGCAAATTGAGAAGTACTCCGAACAGTTGGAGAGAAAAGAAACCTATGGAAAATATTCATCCTGGAAATGAAAATTTTGGATAAGGGGCGTAAGCGGAAATGATGATTGAAATAAAAATGTTGGAGAAGGATTAGAGATCAAGTCAAAGGAAAAATAAGGATAAGAAGACGTGAAATTTCCATTGAATTTCCAAATACTCGTATGGAGTTGCGATATATGGAGGAGATTTAAAAGTCAAAAGTATACTTTATTCAGTTCTTTTCGATTTCCGGCCAACCAACTGTGACTCACGGCAATACTTCTAGAGGAACATGTGAAATAATATTTACCATAACTTAAATTTAATAAAATAGAGATGACTCGTCACTTGAGCTATCGAAAAAATGTCATTTACACTGAAATCTGCGTGAGCAGTACTGAATTGCCTCGAATTTTGGACAAGAGATGGAGTTAGGGAGCTGTTACAACCACGAAAGGAGATATAGACGACAACACAGGAGGAAAAGACAGTACGAGCGCAATCATACAACGTCATGTCCTCTTCTGCGTCAAGTCCTGGGCGTGGAAATATTTTTACAGTGTGCCGGTTATGCCTTTCGTGGAAGATATCTGGTACCCAAAAATGCAATCAGCTTGAGTAGAGCTACTGCCCAATTTGACTTGCCGGAAAATCGAACACGGGCCCTCTTCTCAATACTCCAACGCGATACCCCTGGGACTACCGCGACCCTTATACGTATATACGTATATATATATATATATATATATATATATATATATATATATATATATATATACATATTATATATATATTATATATACATATTATATATATACATATATATATATATATTATATATATATATATATATATATATATATATATACACACACACATCATAAAGAAAAGGATAGAGAGTAGGGCAAATGATTACTTAGGGGATGATCAGTTTGGGTTTAGGAAGGGGAGAGGTACGCGTGATGCTATTGCAGTACTGAGATTATTAATCGAGAGGAATAAAGAACACAATCAGGAGGTATTTGCCTGTTTCGTAGATTTCGAAAAAGCGTTTGATAGAGTGAATTGGGAAAAACTAATGAGTATTTTGCAGAATATAGGAATAGATTGGAGGGAAAGGAGGCTAATCCGCAACCTGTACATGTCTCAGACTGCTCAGGTGCGAGTGGGGAACTGAGAGTCCGGTTGGGCAGTGTTAGAAAGAGGTGTAAGGCAGGGTTGCCCATTATCACCGTTGCTGTTCAATCTGTATGCAGAGGAAATGATTAAAGAGGCATGGGGAGAACTGGAGGTAGGAATGAAGGTGGGCGGGGAATTCGTAAAATCAGTTAGGTTTGCTGATGACCAAGCTTTAGTTTGTCAGTCAGCCAAGGGGTTGCAAGGATTGCTGAGTGAATTGGAAATTCAGTGCGACAGGTATGGGATGAGAATCAATATTAATAAAACAAAGGTTATGCGATTTTTCTAGAAAAAAAAAGCCCAAGCTTAACATTAGAATAGGAGGGCAAAAACTAGAGCAGGTAGAACAATTTACTTATCTCGGTAGTGTTTTGGACCAACACGGTCAAAGTAGTATTGCACTCATAACCACGTGCTCTTTTTTCGGCCCTTATCAGGACCAGATATAAAACACTGTCTACGCTGATACTGTATTCGGGAATCCGAAACTTAGGTAGCTGACGGCTCCCACTTAAGATAGGCCTCAACGAAGTGAGCGCCGGGTGGGGGAGGCTAACTGAGTCCCTCCTTCTTACCACCGGGTGGTGTCATCTTCGTGCCCCCATAAGGCTGCACTTGCCTGCCAACTGGAAAGAGGGCTTGCACCTCCTAGCACTTCCAGGGCCACAGGTGAGTTCCATTCATTAGGGATTTTGTTGGTAGGATAGAGAGATCCTTGACTCAGATCAACTGTGCCCTGTCCGCTTGCCGGAGAGGATCGGTTGGGGGGTCACCTCGGGGTCTCTTAGGTTTATAAAACGCGTTCCCTTTCCCCTTAATTCCATCGAATGGAAGACAAGGCTATGACGAGATGATTAGGTCACCCGCGGACGCCAGACAATCGGGGTACGACAAAAATGCGGGAATAGGAACACTACCCCCGCAAATAACTTCCATTCTGTTTCCTTCTGATAACAGACCAACTACACAAACGAGTGCCACCACTAGCTCAGAAATGACTACTGAAATGGATGCTCAAATTGACCCTTCATTATCCCAAGGCGTAAATAGACATTGGGGTGAAATCATTCTGATGGAAAATGACGGTGGCATGCTCTTTGAAACTGTCGAGCAAACTGAGAAAAAAAGAAGGAGGAATGACTCATCCCGGAATCAAGAAAAATTTCAAATAGATACAAGGAATAAATATTCACCCCTTCTGCAAGTAGGCGAAGAAGGAAAAAGTGACGCGAGGCCAGAAACAAATACAGCTAAACCCGGAGTTTCTCCCAGAAGCAAGTGGCCCCCTTCGATAATCATATATAAAATATTGCATATGACTGAATTTATCAGGAAGACAAGACAACTGAGAAGGGACAAATCGTTTACTATCAAAAAAACAAACGATGGGACACGGTTACAACTGAAGAATAAAGCTGATTACGACGACGTGATTAGCTTTCTCGACAAAAGCAATGCACAATACGTCACTAGGTCTGCCAAAGGGGAAGAAATTATACGTTATGTCGTCCATGGGCTAGACTTCGGTAGAGACAATGAGTTCATCAAAGAAGAACTCAACATCCAAAACGTCCCCTGCGTTGGTGTGAGACCAATTAGTGAAAGGTGCCAAGATATATATGTGGCAACGGTCAAAATAAGGGAGGACCTTGACTGTAAAAGCATCGAAAAAATTAAATACGTATGTAGTCACCCGATCACCATAACCCCGTTTAAATACAGGACCCCTCAACGATGCTACCGTTGCAACAGATACGGACACGGCTCAAGGTTGTGCAAAGCAGAACCGCGATGCTACCGATGTGCAGGAGAACACGAGGGACACGATTATTCTGGGAGGAGATTTTAACGCAAAGCATATTGAATGGAACTGTCCACATGTAAACAAAATGGACAGATTCTACAGAAATGGATTGCGGAAAGCATGACTAAAGTGTTCGCCCCAATTGAACCAACAAGAGTAAGTGGAAAAAACGTAATTGACTTCACAATTACGAAAAACCTCCGGAGAACAGCAAAAGCAGTAACATTAAATTGCCTAACTAGTGACCACCTCCCTGTTCTCGTCACTATAGGAACCAAACCAATAAGCACCCCAGATGCACCAACCAGAATGTGCTACGGGCTAGCAGATTGGAGTTCGTTCAGGAAGACAATAACGGAAGACCTAAAACAGGGCAATGTACTGAACACACCTGAAACAAAAAAAGACTTAGACGAGATGGCTGCAAATCTCATTGCAACTATACGGAAAGGAATGGACATGGCAATACTAATCAAAAAGAAGAGACCAGCGGAAACACTAAAGTTGGACGAGGCCACCAAAAAAATAATCAAGGAAAGGAATTATTTCAGAAGGAAATATTTTCAAATAGGTAGAACCACTTATAAAGAAATAGTAAAGACTCTAAACGAGCAAATTAAGACATCAATTCTACAACATAGAGAGGAAAAGTGGCGAAATCAGTTGGAAGCAATTAATTTAAAAGACGGATCAATTTGGAAAATAGCAAGATAGATAGATAGATATATAGTGGTCTTTATTTGGGCGAAATTGAGACCAAATGGTCCCTTCTTCTATGGCAAGCAAGGGGACTAAAGAAAACCCCCCGAACTGACCCTAATATCAAGACCGGGGACAAAATAATCTATGATAAAGTAGACAAAGCAAGGCACATGGCTGACATCGTGGCGAAATCATTCCAGCCAAACAAGGCCAACTCAAAAATCCCGACCTTAATCAATAGTGCAGAAACGGGGCTCCTGACAGACCTACCAGAAATAACAACAGAAGATGTTGCTGACATAGTAAGCAAACTGAAAAATAGAAAAGCGCCAGGCGATGACAAAATAACGAACGAGGCTCTAAAACAAATCCCAAAGGCTGCAGGTGACTACATGTGCAAAATTGCCAACGCGTCATTCGCATTAGGTCATTTCCCTGGCATTTGGAAATATTCCACAATAAAGTGCATCCCAAAAAAGGGAGGGAAAAATATTCCAGAAAAAGATTTTAGGCCGTTATCTTTAATCTCAAGTCTAGGGAAACTGTTTGAAAGACTTATCACGCCCTACTTACTAATATATGCTAACAAAAACAAAATACTGCCACCAGAACAATTTGGATTCCGAAAAGACCATTCAACGACCCAACAAATTAATAGAGTAATTACATCAGTGACGCCGTTAATAAAAAAGAATGGATAATAGGAATATTTCTAGATCTTAACAAAGCATTTGAAAAAGTGTGGCATGATGGTCTACTGCTAAAATTGGAAACCTGGAACTTCCCTAAATGGATACAAAAATGGACCAAATCCTATTTGGACAACAGGACGTTCAAAGTTAAATGGGAAACGGCAATTAGTGACGAAAGAGTGGCGAGAGCAGGCGTACCACAAGGGTCTGTTCTTGGTCCACTCCTATTTAATTTATTCACGGCGGATTTCCCCAGTGAGGAAGACAATTGGCAAATATTGAACGCCCTATATGCGGATGACGCGGCAATAATTGCCAATGGGAAAAACCTGAAAAATACCCAAGAGAGGACGCAAGACATACTTGACCAAATCATTAGGTGGTACTCAAAATGGAGACTAAGCGTTAATCCAATAAAACGAAGGCCATGATATTCACAAGACCGCACACAAAAACACCGAACATCAAGTGCGTACGAATTCTAGAACAGGCAATAGAATGGAGTACCGAAGCCACGCATCTCGGAGTCACAATCGACAATAGATTGAACTTCAAGAAACACATTAGTACAATAAGTGGCAAGGCTTACGCGAGCTTGACAGGACTAGCCCCTATCCTAAAAAATAATGCGACACCTCCGGAAATTAAAAACTACATTTATAATACAGTAATTCGTCCAGTGCTGACCTATTCAGCTCCAGCCTGGATAGGACTGATATGTAAGGGTAGATTTAAAAAACTAGAAATAACAGAAAGAAACATAGTTAGGGCAATGCATCGCATCAAATCAAGGGTGAAAAATAAGGATATATATGAACAAATTGCACTAGAGGATGACCTGAAAGAAACCATCAAAAAAATTTGCCACAAATATTATGAGGACCTAAAGGAAAATGAAAGTACGGCATTGGCCTACACCAAAATTGATAAGGGTACTGAATTTGACAAATAAAAAAGACCCAATGGTATTTTAAAATTTTAAAATGACAAATACCAAAACTCTGGTCAGATTGCAAAATCAAGTAGTAAAACTGAAATTATAAATAAGAAACTGGCATTTAAAAAAAGATATAGAGCGAAAGCCAACTAAATGCATACTCTGAAATAAAGCTGCAATAGCGGCAAGTCACACGGTCGACTAATCAGCATGGACTATTTTCGAGTAAAATATTGGAGTGATTATCCACCCTTAATGGAAAAAAATTTCACGCATGTGTATTCAAAGGATTTTCTCCAGATTGCATAACGCTATTCTTGAGGGATCACTTTTTCCAGTTAAGAGATTAAACTTGCGAAGTTCCCTCTCTTTCACGCACCCATTCGGCTAAATGAGGTGACGATCCAGAAACGAAGAATAAAATGCACAAAGTGATATTGGATGATAATTGACTGAAATTACGCGAGCTAAGAGATGTAGTCGGCATCTCAAAATGTGTCCTACATCTCATATTTACTGAAAATTTAAACTTGGGAAAGCTGCGTGCAAGATGGGAGCCCCGTTTGCTGACAGTGCAGCAAAATCAGTAACTTCAAGATGTATCAATTGAGTGTTTAGCGAAGTATAACAATGGATGAAAAATGGGTCCATTTCTTCACACCCGAGACAAAGAACCAATAAAACATCAACAAACATGTAGAACCACCTCCAAAGAAGGCGAAGACCGTTTCATCTACATGCAATGTCATGGCGTTTTTTGTGATGCGCGTGGATAATTTTCATTGACTATTTTGTAATGGAAAAAACTTTAACCGGCGAATATTATCCGAACTTATTACGTTTAAGGAAAGACAACAAGCAAAAGCGGCCGCATTTGGCTAAGAAGAGAATGCTATTTCATGAATACTGTTCACCAGCTCACACTAAAATTATTGCAATGGCCAACATTCATGAATGAAAGATTGAATCGCTATCTGATGCAACTTATTCGCCAGATTTAGCCCCCTCGGAATATTTTCTGTCGGAAACTTGAAAAAATGGCACGTTGTCAAACATTTTAAAGCATTCATTCCAGTCGAGCATTCATTGATGTCGGCAATTAATAGCTATTTTGAGGAGCAAGACAGTTCTGAATATAAAAAGAGTTTCGAAGTTTTGAACATCACTGGGAGCAAAGTGTACAGAGCTGAAAATAGATTCTATTAAAAAAATACGTACAATTTTTTCCAAAAGATTTTTGCTTTGTTGAGTCGGGTCCTTCGGGGATTACCGTCGTAGAGTTAACCGAGTACTGAGGCCGACGGCGTGTACAATTCACACATCAGGGTAAGGGAGCAAGTTCCTTTCATCGTGATGTTTTTGCTTCCCAGGAAGTTCTAGTACCCGCAAAATCACATAGCTAGAGTGGATCCGCAGCCAAAAGTAGCTTACCTAGGAATCAAACCCGGGCCTTCAGGTCAATAGCTCTAACTCCTGATTACCGCGATCCATATATCTATTAATATATATACATATATATATATATATATATACATATATATATACATATATATATACACATATATATATATACATATATATATACATATATATATACATATATATATATACATATATATATATACATATATATATATACATATATATACATACATATATATATACATATATATATATATATACATATATATATATACATACATATATACATATATATATATATATACACACATAAATGTACATATATATGTACACATATATAGATTCATATATACACATAATGTTTATATTAAGCAATGACTTTAATCGCGTAAATTAATTATCCACCCATGTTAAAGAAATAATTCAAAGCAGCCGTGTTCATAGCATTTTCTCCAGATTACATAACGCTGTTCTCGAGGAATAATATCCTTTTTCCAGATTATAGATTGAAGATTGCGAATGTCCCTCTTCTTCGCGCGCCAAAAAAATTCTAGTTCGCTCACTGGTCAAGCGAAAAAAATTCCCACAATTGAGAAGGATGGGGGCGTGCTAGCCGCGGAACCTCACCCTTTCCAACGTGCCTGTGCCCACTCAGGCATACCCTCCACCTGAACGCAAGGAATTTCAGTAACACACACTACCGAAAATAAATTGCCAACACATATCAACGAATGATATATATATGACGGTCGGCCAGTAGTCAGAACACACTTCTCTAGTTTCTCATAACAGCGTCCACAACTCAAGAAAATGCAGATCGCCCAGGTATGTATCAAAGAATCACCTTTAGGTACATATTAAGGACTAAAGTATGTTATTCTACTAATATTTAATACTTTGGATAAGTTTGCACTAAAATTATCTGCATTTTTTTGCTAAGTGATAAGTCTCTCAAATCTCCGTTTTATACATGTTTCAAATGTTTTTCCCTCGCATTATTGCTCATTGAAGCAATCATAATTCATAAATACATTTCAAATAATAGCAAAATGTCATAGTATTTTACATGCATTCAGCAAACCTTCTTTAGCCACCTGAAGGTCGAAAACCTAATGGTAAGATTCAAGCTATGACGATGTTCCAATACATTCCTTTCACTCATGTGATCGCAAACTCTGAACGGTTACTATGTACTTAAACACAGCATCAGTTTTATACTTTACAGACCATTGACGTGAAAGTAGTAACTTTTGTAAAACTATAAAAACAACCATCGAAGTGCATAATTGTACAGCTTCTCTACTTTAATTCGATCCTTTGATCCCAGTCAGAAGTGAAAGGATACGACAAAGATCATTTTCACGTTCTCATGATTCATTCATTTCGCAAATTGTAAAAAACGACTTTCAAGATATTCTCTCAGCACAAAAATGATTGGATGATTTCTCGCTGTTTAACAAGTTGCATTAATGTAAAGGCTGATTATGTGTTGCACCTTAAAATTAGAAAATATTTTTTATATTATCACATAGTAAAGAGAAAAAATCGCCAAAAATATAACATTCTTACGATATTTGTCAGTATATTTGCTTGTTGGTTCTCCGTTGTCACAATTTTAAGCACCATAATCTTCCAAAAGTGAACCTTACCTGCTAAAAAAATTCGATACGTCATAATATTACGTCCAAGTCTTCACACTTTGACTATAACTTCTCAGCGTTTCCATTATAATTAAATCTATTCCTTAACTCTATGCACTGTTTATTGTCGGTCATTTTCTCAGGGCAAGTTTTATTGCGCTCCTTAAACACTGAATTTCTTCCATACTACACACCATTTCTCCGTTTACAAATATTCTGATCCCAGAAACGTACATTTCATGTTAAATTAAATACTATAAACGTATAATAATATTTTAAGTTGCTACAAAGTTCATTTATGTGGCATGCAAATTTAAGGAACGTCATTAAATAACCTTCGAAGTTTGTCTACCGATCGGAATTCAAAAGGTTTAATCTTATTTTTCGGCTAGCAATCCATCAGGATATAGGAAATTCAGCATGAATACCTATCCTCTGTCATCTCCCTTAATTACCACGCATAAGTAAACGTCATACTTCCCATTATGTGTTACACAAACTCAAGCATGGGCTATGTCCCACTTTGACGAATAATATTTGGAGAATTTGTTGCATAAAGGCGCAAGGATAATTAATCTTAGAGCATAAATATGTATATATTCATTTAAGGTAGCAGTCATTTTTGCCGTTTTTGCGAGTTCCATGGCCGTTCCAGGTCACCATGGAGGAGAGGGTCACCACGTCGATTATTACGTAAGTCGTACAACACTGCCCCTAAAAATTATCTCAGCGCCAACTAAAGTACAAACTGATGAAAAAGGTATGAAGTCCAAATTCCTCACCACCCTTCTAAACTCAGAAGAAAACTTTTCTCTAAATACCCTGGACCTTAAAGATTATCGTAATGTTACCGTTCAAATTAAAGAAGAATAGAATTGCAATAAAAATACATCTGCTTCAAATAAAGATAATTTTCGGCGATCAATAGAAAACGATAACGTGAAATCAATGAACATTTAAGTCGGCCAACGCATTTCCGATCATAATGTTTCCAGACTTCCTCCATAAATTTTTATAAAGATTGTCGCAAATATTAATAGACATATCTTTCATCTGTAAAAAAGTAGTAATTTTTAAATTCATCCCGGAATATCAATTCTAAATGATATTTATTATTCAATAATGATGCTGACAAAATAACCTTTATGTAAATTTTAGACCCAGCAGTTTGTTTCTTAATTCATTGTGAAATGATTGCTAAGTTCTTCTTTCATAACCTCGTCTAAAGTCTTCATTTAAAATAAAATCAGCAAACATGAATTCAGAGGCCAACGTTATTATGTGTATTAACGATTAGGTCTTTTCTATTTCAGGCTCACCCCAAGTACAATTTCGACTACGGAGTGAGCGACCACAAGACCGGAGACAATAAGAACCAGTGGGAAACCAGAGACGGTGACGTGGTCAAGGGATCTTATAGCATTCATGAAGCCGACGGCACCATCCGCGTTGTCGAGTACACTGCCGACAAGCACAACGGCTTCAATGCCGTCGTCAAGCGACAAGGAAAGGCGGTGCACCCACAGCATTACGCAGCTGCCCCACACCACGGAGGATATGGTGGTTTCGCTGGTGGTTATGGAGGACACCACGGAGGTGCCACATCCCATGCTAATGGAAACAACTATGCCTTTGCTCATCATGGAGGACACTATTAAATAGCAAATTTTCCAATGTTTTACTAATTCTTACTGTTTTTCCTTCTGTTAAAAACATCATTCACCTATGTTTTCATGTACATTATTATTTTTATCTCAGTTGAAGATCATTATTCATGGTTCAATAACTGCGAATAAAAGTGATTAAATGAAATTACGGAATTGTTAGCGATAATTTATTTATTGGTAATTGATGGAAACGGATTTTCCATTTATCAAGTTTTCACTCATTATTAGAAATCCTATCCTACAACAGAAAAGCGGAGCCTCAAAGCCCTGCATTTGGTCTTGAATATGTCTTATGTTTTATGTTCCTGCAGTTGGTCTCCGTCTAAATGGTCTAAAATGAATGAGTATTCATGGTAATTATGGTAACCGCTTATATTTGCGATGAATTGATTGTTGGTGCTAAATCACTACTGGTTGGAATCTTTTTTGGCAACTTATTAATTGATTGCATTCAACATTACATTTTTCAAAAATGATAATGGTATATACGTAATCTCCAGTGCCTAAGATTATAAGATTTTTTAATTCAATTTTCCAATCTAGGATTTTTGCTAGGAGGAATTTATTCTTGTAGAAAATATTTAATACAGCTGTCTGTTGCGTTTTTTCCATATCCATGATTTTCAATGATTCACTCCCTTTAACGACATTTTTCTGAATGATGCGTTTATGAACATTTTTGCTTCAATAAAGATCCTCTACTGTATATTTTTTTATGTATCTCGGAGGTAAAAATCTCTTGAACATAGACTTACAGCGAGGGAAGCCTTTAGAATATAAATAAATCTTGATTTACATATGATAATCTATTAAAATTTCAAGATACATATAAAAATCTGGCGTTCGAAATACGTTATAAATAATGTGAAGTACAGAAAAAACATATTTTAGTTCGTGTGACTAAGCTAAGGCCTTAAGTTCTGAATAGTTGATGCTGGTCCGACTTGGGGTTGAAAGAAAAGGAAATGCCCTTAAAGAATGGGGTAGAATCTCAGTCGTGTTGCAAGTAGGAAAATCATCTCAATGATATAAATTATGTAAACGAAATGAGACTGTGGTAAGTCTTTTGGAAGTTTACCAGCAATTAAAAAAAGTTGTAAAAAACACTCTTTCAGATCCTAGCGAAGTATAAATTTAATTATAATGTAACGAAGACAATAAATTCAATAAATATGAGAAGATACAAAATTAAGTACGCCCATATAATACACGTACAGACGCTTAGAAATTGCATAGGACTACCAAAGCTGTCGGGGGCAGATTTTGGTATTGACTACATTTTTTCTATAGATTTAACCCTCCTAAATTCTATAATCTAAAGAAAAAAATGAAGGTTTAGTATCTTTTTCTATAGCTTGTACTATCATAAATTTTATAAACTAAAAAAATGAAGACTTTCTTACTTTAAAACAATTGGAGTAAAACGAAAAAGACGGGTTTTGATAAGACTAATGGGATAAAATTGAAAAAATGAATTAATATTGCAAATGATTTCATTGAAGAGGATTGGAATGTGAAAGCAGCAAAACCATATGCCAAACGAAAGCTGCTAAAAGGAAGCCAAAGAGTAAATACGGATTAGTGGACCCAAGAGAATATAAAAAAGGATATTTACTCAAGGAATTAGTTTCACGACGTTATTAAAAATTGCTGCAAAATTCTAGATATTTCAAAAGTGGAAAAATTAGAGACTTCCACGAATATTGGATGAAAACCCGAGGCAAAGTAAGGCAAGTAAAATTAGCAAACGGCAAGTTCAATTCGCCCACAGAACCATATTATACAACTTAAAGAAAAAAAACTTATGGTCGTAGTCAAAACCTTTCAGTGGTTTCGCAAACAGAATGTAGTAAAACTATATGGGACACCAAAGAAAAAATAACAATTTAAATTAAAGAGTAATCTATTTGGGAAAGGCCAGAAGTACCCGGCCAAACCTAGAGATGGCGATAGCTGTTTCAAAAATATCACTTTGTTAGCAATTATGGAATCAATAAAGAATATTTTTCAAGTTTTAAGACGCTATGATGTTTAATATTTGTTTGGCAGCCATCAATACTGAACGTTTTCTGTGAATTCGTGAAAATGGAAAAAACTGGTCATCGTTATGTGATACAATAATTTTACTTGAAAGGTCTTAGCCCGACGAATATAAAAGCAAAACTGTATTCCACTCTGAGGGAGTTTTCCCCTCCGTTTACAACAGTAAAAGTTTGGGTAGCAGAGCTTATACGAGGCCGTATTAGCTGTCAAGAAGAGCATCCCATTGGTCGACCAAATGACGTGACCACTCCAGAGACGGCGAAGAAAATTCACATATTGATATTGTATGATCGTAAACTGAAAATACTCAATCAAGCAGACAAAGTAGGCATCTCAAAAAGTGCGGTACATCGCATAGTAACTGAAAATTTGAACATGAGAAAGTTGTGTGCAAGATAGGTGCCGTGTTTGCTCGCACTCGAGCAAAACAAGTGTCGTAAAGATATTTCAATTGAGTGTTAACAAATTTTCACAACAGAAAAGCAGATTTTTGCGCCGTTACATAACCATTGATGAAAGATGGGTCCCGAGACGAAAGAGCAATCATAACAATGGATTCAAAAGGGAGAATCGCCTCGAAAAACGGCGAAGATCGTTTAACCTACCGGAAAGGTCATGGCGTCAGTTTTCTGGGATGCGCGTGGGATAATTTCCATTTACTATCATAAATAAGGAAAGAATATCGATGACGAGTATTATGCGAATTTATTACAACGTTTGACCGAAGAAATAAAGCAAAAGCGGCCGCATTTTGCTAAGAAGAATGTATTGTTTCATCTAGGTAATGCACCAGCTCACAAATCCGTTATTGCAATGACCAAAATTGATGAATTAAAGTTTTACTTCTACCTCATGCACTCTATTTGCCAATTTTGCCCCATCGGATTATATTCTGATCGCAAATTTGAAAAAATGGCGGCAGTTAATGGCTATTTTGAGGAGCAAGACAGTTCTCATTATAAAAACGGTATCGAACTTATTGAACATCGCTGGGAAAAGTGCATAGAGCTGAAAGGAGATCATATTGAAACATAAATACTTATTATTCCAAAATAGTTGTGTTTTCTTTGTTGGTTCGGGTAATTCTGGGATTACCCTCGCAGTTAATATATTTAAATTGAAGAAATAAGTTCAAATCAAATAAATAGAGACTTGACGCAATGTTATTTTACAACTTGAGAAGAGCATTCTGATGGTGAGCAAAGGCACTGCATTCTCACCAAATGTCCATTAGACGTTGCATTGAAGAATTCTTGGACATATAAATCACCAGATATCTATGAAATACCCACAGATTTTATAAAAGATGATATATAGCAAAAACAATATTTTATCAAAGTTCTATAATCTATAGTTCGTGTTATGCCTGCCTGTTCGTGTTATAGTTCGTGTTATGCCTGTCGAGAAAAACTAATGTATCACAGGTATGTGTACGTGCCTTAGAGTAAAGAGAAAGTACATCAATATTCATCACCAATCCAGAGAACAGGATATTAACGTGAACATCTATCGAAGAATAGTGATAACACTATTTGGCTAATGTTCTTTGATTTGGGACCCGTTTTTTCAGGACTCAGATTATAAAATATTGTAATCCATAGAAGAGTGTAAAATAATACGGAGGAAAAGAGTACGGAAGAGATTCTATATCTTAAATTCTTTAAAGAGCAGTAAAAAACCGAATTATTTTTCATTCTTGAATCTAGAGAAGATTTTAACAGAATGCTTCAGATTAGTATGAAAATCACTTTCAATGAAACGTGGATGAGTAATAACAAAAATCGAAATTGTCGTCATTCATAGCATCACTGTAATTAGGAAGATGCGTTATAAGCAAAAAAGGAACAAGTAAGAGGGTACTCATTACCATCATCTTTGACTATATTGTGTTCAGCCATATTCTGAAGGCCTCGAGCAACGCAATTCAACAAAGATAAAATGGAAATTAACAGGTGCAGAAACAATATATGTAATGGAAGATAAGTAAAAATAATTCTCCATGGTTCTAACTAGTTGTGAGTAGAAAAT
This sequence comes from Hetaerina americana, assembly GCF_022747635.1. Taxonomy (NCBI): domain Eukaryota; kingdom Metazoa; phylum Arthropoda; class Insecta; order Odonata; family Calopterygidae; genus Hetaerina; species Hetaerina americana. Next base: position 38,781,092 of record NW_027286181.1, read on the forward strand.
TAAAAAATACAATTCAATAATTACAAAAATATAACTTAAGTAAGATTTTTAACTTAAAGGACGAAATGCTTACTGTGAAACTAGAACACCAGCGATGAAGGAAGAATGAGGTATTAGGCAAAGCAGATTACAAAGATTGTAATTGTCTTTCTATCTGACTCCGGAAGGGTTCCTTGTACTATTATAACCTTGAAGAAGCAATTCATAAAACTTACTAATGGAGTGTACTTTTCTACGGCTGCAGGAACTAGCCAATAATAGCAGCGGAGAATTAATAGGTAACTATGGTTATTTGGTGCTGTCGCCGAATGTAGGAAATGAAATGATTGGAGATAGTGACGAATTGAAATTTTCTTCAACGAATGAAAGAGTAAAGCGACCAGTGAAGAAAACTTTCATCACGGATTTGGAAATTTTTGACAAGGGGCGTAACAGGAAATGATAATTGAAATAAACAGAGAAGGATTACAGGTGAAGGCCGAGGAAGAATAATGAGAAGCAGACGTGATATTCCCATGGAATGTCCAAAAATGGAGTCATGATACATGGAAGAGAATTACTTGTAACAGGTTTACTTGGAGAGTAGCTAAAAACCTACTATCGGGTGGATAATCCAGAATGACGCCATTGAATGCTGCCCGTCAACAAATATCAACCATTTTAGCAATATTACGTATACATACATGTAGTCCAATTAACGTTTTTTCTTTAAGCATTTCATTTTTATTGTAAAGTTTATGTATAAACATGCAATTTATTACAAAGGACACACATATTCATGTGTCAATATCTTATCAATCTTAAACTGAATTTGCATCAAAAATCTAACATATTTGATGCAAATAATTTGAAACTAATTTCATGCCATGTTATCTTCTTTCTGTAGAGTCATTCTGCAGAGATTTTCGTCAAGAGATTTTATCTCACTCCCTTCAAAGGATTCCTTTAAAATTGGAAATGTTGTTATTTAGATATGAAGGACAAACATTCGTAAGCAGATAATGAAAGATAGCAAATTTAAGAGAAACAATTATAAAAACAGAGTAATAGTAACTAAAATCACAACTCCTACTATGATTGTTTACTCATACTGCTCTACTTGTCGACTTGGTAGTATCAGAACTAGTGACCTAACATTATTAGATTTCAGACCTTTAGCTAAAGTTTGACCAACATTTAGTATCGTAAACGGTGTTGGCATTGATTATTCATCTAGTTCTGTGAAAAAAATCCCTTTCATTTGGTAAATGTAAATTTTTAAAAATCCAGATAATTCCTCTATATTTTAACCTTTTCAATATTATAGAGCTACATTTTGTAGAATTTCATGTATTTCCCAGCTGCAGTGATACATACTCGTATTTCCTGGTAAAATATAGCCAAGACAAATTAGTACACGCAAATTAGTTTCACTTTTTACCTTAGAAAGAAAGAAAATTAAGCGTGAATCCTTCTTACGGTTAACCTACGTGAAAGCAGAAAATGTTAAATAATTTGTCAGAAACATTTTCATGCAATATATGAAGCTATGAGCTATTTATGGAGTAATTCAAATTTCTTTAATTATTATAATATAATATTTAATTATATATAAGTACTCATCTTAAACTGAAACGGAATTAATAAATTATATACACCGCATGTGTTATATCAATCTTATATCAAGTTAACCTTGTTTACACTCCCACTACGTATTTTATTAATATGCGTTAAATGCAAATGCCTGCCTGAAAAAGTGCTGATTTCACGGTTACAGGCTGACGGTAATAGATTTCGTAATTTCAACAATTCCGCTTCGTTTCACCATCGAATGCTTCTAATTAAAATTTTTTCGTCGTATCCGGTTAGTTAACTCTTCACTTTCCTGATTTCGGTTGTTCAGTCATTTAAAAATCTCCTTACTTTCAATGTTTCCAAATGACTCTGAAATACCGCCTCTGATATAAATAGAGTGGGAATTTCCATAGAGGGCATCAGTCTCAAACTAGCCATCGCAGAATACATTCACAAGTTTGAAGATATCAAAATGATTTCTCAGGTTTGTTATATATATATATATATATATATATATATATATATATAAATTTATATCTGTATAATACTTCTCAGAATGTTCCCCGATATTTCGAGTCTAATTCTTTGGAACTGCCTAAATGATATTTAAAGTGGATTATCATTAGTGTAGTATTTAATCTGAATATTCATTTATAAGTGTATTATATACCATAGCGAAATTACTTGAACGTTCGCGGTTAATTCTACTCATGAAATCCTATATTTTGCAGAAGTGAACATTTTATTTCAAGAAAAGAAGTGACAATTCACTTACTAACTTTTAAGGCTAATGATACTTTTAAAACATTTTTACACTGAAATTGAACTTCCTATTTACACCGAAGTTGCGCATTTCTCAGTCCATTAAGACGGTATTTCTGTCGAGAAAATCACAAAGTATGTCCGCCCTCCATTTTTTGCAGGTAATTGCTTGCCTCGCAGTTCTTTCCGCTTCAGCTTTGGCATTCCCTGGACTCCCTTACGCTGGAATACATTCGGGAGGACACCATGAGGTTGACTATTATGTAAGTAGAAACTATTTGGAATGACGCTGTGAATATGCATGACAGCTAAGTTGACGTTCACATGTAATATTCTTAACTTTTTTTCTCATTTACAAGTTCTGTAAATATTTCATTTCATCTTAAAAAATTAATTGATTAGAGTGAAATTTCTTACATAATGCATTGTCTGAAGATCATAAAGTCACTTTAACCGAAGTAGTCCTCCGGTTAATGTCTAAAAAAGCACTCAGCAAAAAATTCATGATTTCATAAGTCATTTAATAAACTATATAAAATAAAACTATACTAAAAATACAATTTTCGGATACTGGGAAAGCATACCCCTCTACCTTAATGGGCGAATTTACCCCGCCGTATAGGGCTTTGCATTGGGTGAAATATACCAACGCCTACATAATCGACTCTCGGTTTGATGGCCGTACGTGTTCTTCTTACAATAAAATTAAGAAGCGAAAAGCAAGATTAAGTTCATTTGGAACACGATTATCACAGGAATCATCACAATAGCAAAGTTTCTTCATGTTTGATGTATAATAGCTTCCGAGTCAAATTGTAGTCTGCTATTCTAAAATGAGTTTTGAAATTAGATTCAGGGAATTTGATTAACATTGGTGGTGGAAACACCTGGGAATTTCATTACGAGAACTCTAAAAGCCTTCGTTGGATTTGGTAAATAAAGATAAATCAAGAAGACGACAATAAAGATGGTAGTAAATATATTAAATCGTCTTTGTACTTCTACAGGCCTACCCGAAGTATCAGTACAATTACGGAGTCGCCGACGGGCACACCGGTGACGTCAAGAACCAATGGGAGACGCGCGACGGGGACGTGGTCAAGGGATCCTACAGCCTGAACGAAGCAGACGGCACCATCCGACAGGTGGACTACGTCGCCGATGACCACAACGGATTCAACGCCGTCGTCAAGAAAGTCGGCCACGCCGTCCACCCTCAAATCATCCACCACCACGGGGGAGCGGCAGCTCATCACGGCGCCTTCGCCCACTCTGTGGGTCACTTCGGAGGCGTGTCTCACGTCAGCGGCGCAAGCCTCGCCATTGCCCATCACTGATAATAATTTGTGTTATGAAAATAAAGGAAATCGCTAAAACGATTAATAACCATTTTCATTATATACCTAACGAATTATCACATCATATACGATACATTTTTACATTAAATTCAATAATAATTTTTTTAATGTCGATAATTAATTCTACTACTAATCTTTTATCTGAGGTTTTTTAATCCATATCAACGCCTTACCCAACTCCTTGATTATAGTGAAATATGCTGAACATAGCTAAATAGTTGAACACATAAGGTGATTACTTTCATAGTGGGTAATTTTCTATCATTATATTATCTATTTCATGAATACCAGAACATTTGGATCGTTTCTAGATTGTTTTACTTAACATATATCTCAACATGTTTCTCGTATTGTGTAAGCATCCAAAGAATAGGTTCTTCGCTCAAAAGGTGATAGAACAGCTTACATATATTGAGCAGCGATACATACTAGTACATTTAATCTGGTATTCTCTCAAAAACCACCTATTTCTGATTAATTGCACTAACTACCTTGGTTTTTTGGTGGAAGGGAACCTGTTGGGTTTCCTTTACACAGTTATTGGAGACGATAGATGGCTGAGGCGTTTATTAGGGATGTCAATGAAGGCTCTTTAAAACTTAGATATTGAGCGTAATGAAGTACAGCATGGAAACATGGTCATTGAAACAGTATGATAGGCGTTAATTGTAGGCTTGTGAAATAGTGGTGTATAGAAGGTGAAGTGGACAGAATAACTTTAGAATGTTGACTAAGGAAAGACATCAGCAAAACTGAACGCCATTTAATAAGCCCTTGATTGAATTTCCCCTTCCGACTGTTGAATTCCTCTATAACCATTTCTTCAAGTCCGTAAAAGATTATAAGAAAGAGCACTTGCTTCTCGCAGAGCTCTCCCCACTCCCATCATCTAAAAAAACGAAATGGAGCGGTAGAGCAACAAATAATAAGTGCTTAAAAGTGTGCGTGAAGAGATAAGCGAGTACAGAGAAGTTGGCTGAACCCATTCTGAGGCGCAATAGGTCATCAAAGACTTTTATTGAAGGAAACATAGAATTCACGGAGTAATGAGGAAGATCAATGATTAACTATGAGAATCAGGTAAGGGAAAATGCCAGTACTACTACAAGAAACTATGATGCAATGAAGATACTGGCAGGAAATTAGCAAATAGTTATAGAGCTGCCTCTAACTAAGCAGCGATGATAATATGTCTCTAGCCCTAGTTACTCAAATCAGTGTATTATTCTCCCGATAGGACGCCCTTATTCTTCAATTTCCTACTCTATTTCATTTCTCCAGCGGTTTATGGCATTTATCTAATTTTCACAAGCGAGGTCAGACCTGACCCTATATGACTTTATCCTGGCAAAACCCGGCTCAAAGAAAAAAGAATTTCCACCACTACAGAGATTGAGAAAACGTCGACGGAGGCACTTATGAGTATTTCAGAAGAAGAGTTCCGGGACGGTTTTAAAAAGTGTAAAAACCGTTGGGACAAGTGCACGATGTCTGTCCAATAAATACGCGAACTGAGACCATAAAAAAAATTATCTTGTAAAATTTAGTCTACATCGATTTTGTCTCTTCAAAGTACTCTCCATTAGTTGCCATGCACTTATTCCGTTTTCTTTTCCACTGTTAAAAGCACGCTTGAAAGTCCTCGGTAGTTAACCTTTGTATTTTTCTCGCCGTTTCTTAATTAGTTCTGTCCACATCTTCCCAGTGATTTCCCCTCATCACATTTTTTGCATTTTGGGAATAGGAAAAAGTCGCAGGGGGCGAGATCTGGAAAATAAGGAGGGGGGTGATTGAATATTTGCCAGAAACTGGCGAACAACCAATGCTGAATGTGCAGGTGTATTGTCATAGTTAGGATAAATCCACCGCCCTGAGTCAAATTTGGTCGCAAACGACGTACGCAATCTCTCAAACGCTTGAGAAATGTAAGGTAAAACTCAGCATTTACTGTTTGTCCTTCAGGAAGAAATTCATGATGAACAACACCTCCGACGTCAAAGAAAACCTGAAGTATGACTTTGACTTTCGATCGGCTTATACTTGATTTTTTTGTTTGATTTGATCAACTTGAAAACTGATGTTTTCTTCAGAAAATTATCACCGTAAACAACTGTCGACGTTTCAGTAATTTCTTGACAACTTTTACCGCACTTGACCAAAAACTTGATGTTGATTCGTTGCTCCGTGATATCGTCAATTTCCATTTTCGACAACCAGTAAAAAAAAGGTTAACATAAACTAAAATAACTGGCACCATACGCACAGCTCGACGATCTGCCAAGCACAGACGGCTCATTGGGTCCCAGGCAACTAGCGCCGTTAATGGCCAGCTATAGTCCGCTTCATGGCCGCCAGGTTGCACCAGTTTGCGTATTTATTGGATAGACCTCGTATACATTGGGGAGGAGACTTCTTTGAAAGGGAACCCAACCAATAATTGGAGGTGAAGTTTAAGTTGAATAAATTATTTCGGGAAATTATTGAACAGGCTTTGTATGATGTCCTAACCGCTTACTCTATGGCCCTTGTAACTTAATAAATTTCGATTTTTCCGATTTTCTCCAAATTAACCAACCTCTGATTAATTTCCAGTGGTGGAGTGTTCGACCTCATTATGAGGTTCGCAGATTCGAGACCATAGCTCGGAGCATATTTTTTGGCTATTTTGTCGGAAAATATTTACCAGCGGTTGACAAGTTTTACGCGCAACACAAAATGACCTCACTACTGTGAGGAAGCAGCTCTCAATAGAAGGTTTTGATGGCGCAGATGAAGGAGATCGGTCCGGCTTCAACAGCCACAACTTCGGGCGAGAGAAAACTTCAAGGAATCGGCCGAAGTACTGCGATGCGGAAGGCATCGGGAAGCCATCGCATTAGTCTCGCGAGAAGATTCACCCCTGTACTCCACCTATTTATGACATGATGGTATCCTTCCCGGTAAAACACATAGCAATAAATACAAGGAAGTAAGCCAATTGGCATCAGATAGGGTAGGGTGGAGGGCTGCCGTCAACCAATTTTAGAATTGAACGACCAATGATGATAATGAATTCATTTCCAACGGAAATATCAATAATCACCTAATTCTTCACATAATACTTTCCCCATAATAATTTATTTCAATTAATGACATCAAATTCAATTTCCTCCATCTCCTTGCGCGGGGTAGGTATCTAGTACAGAAATCTATGTAAATACATGTCTAGGGAATACAGGTAACTCGGTTACATTTAACAAGGGTGGTAATCATAGGTGACGGTATCGTAGCCAGGAATCCTTGATAACGGTATCAGAATCGACGTCTTGGGATTCAGGGTCAAAAAATTGGCATCTATTACTACAAGCGAGTTATTAATGAGCACATTTTAAATGATAACTGATCTAAAACGTAAGATAGGCTACAGGAAATTAAAACAAGAACACTAGGTAATAATCTCTAGATTCTATTATTACGAATATGAGCAAAATTCCTGGGTACAGCTATTCCTGAGCTTCTGGCAACTCGGGAAGAATGGATTTTTTACAAACTTTCTAGCAGGATTATATTTGGTATTAAGAATTGCATGCAGGATTAATGGCTTATCACGGTACTCAGGCAACGATGCCGGTATTATCTACTTTACTAAATAAAGATCCGAATTCGCATCCAATCTCGGACAACATGATTTATGACGCTGTTCCCGTATATTTTACCTATCACATTAATATAATAAAATTCATACATCCCTATACTCTATATCGTGTCTACGTGCAGAAACATCCGCAGTAAGTTAAAACCATATCACAACCAAATAGTGATGACAATTAAAACCTTTTTTTCTTTTAAATTCAATCGGATTATAACAAGTGGCACTCCCACTAGGAAAAAGACGACGAGTGACATGATTTTTTTATTACAAAGCATTGTATTTTATAATATTACAACATAGGACTACAGGAGTAGAACAGAAATTTCTTTAGCATACAATATTTTTGTCAATTTATTGCTGCACGTATGGGTATTTATTTTTGTTGCTCGAGTTTTCAAATTTTTATATGTATAATATGTTTTCCCACCATAATGACTTTTGGCTAATGGGGAAGGCGGTAAAGGCCGCACTCACATAAAAACGCATTTAATCGCAGCTCGTCTAAAGGTTACTCTTGGTACAAGCCTTACACACAACTCTTACAAATGCCGAGAAGTTTAGAAGTTGGCTCCAAACTTTCCATCCGGTGTTTGAAAAAGCAACCGCAAGTATTTTTGTTCGATGGACTCGAATGTGTATTACCGGTCGAGTGACCTTTAGTTGCAAGGTTGCATCATCAGTTAGACGTGAAAGCAAACTGTAAACAGTGAATTTCAGCGGAAATCCTCGTCTTGCACAGATTTAAGTGTGATATACGACCTCACGGTGAAGGCACCATTACCAAAGGCTCTCCATAGATCACAATGCGGAAGTCATCATTTTGATGGATGACAATAAGCGAATGAGGTGTCCACCTATTATTTCAGGAAACACCCGAAGAATGGAAAATAGTCTGCATTCTTGCCTTAGCTCTGGAACCTATTGTGAAGAATACCAATAAATCTGTGGGAATCTTACGCTCTCAATAAATGCAGTCGTGAAACATTCAGTTCAATTAGAAGGTGTAGTGGTGTTAACGCTGGACAAATTTAGATAACTTTACTGTTCATCACGATTGCCTATGCTTATAAATTCCATTTGTAACTAATCACAGTAAACTTTCAGGACTTTTTGTGCTAATTTTGGTAAAGAATTACAGTTTCCGCGAAGATGATGAGCAATAAAGACAAATGCTAGGTATTTTTTCTTGTATTTTGTCTATGAAAATACTCAGGTGTATTGCAAAGTCATTTCATCTTCAAAACATTTGATTGCTAACGTGACGAAATTTATAGGAATTTTCAGGTTTCGTAGGTGTAATAATCATATTTTTGTGCACTTAAACGCCTATAAGTGCACCAATAATATTTTATTCGATGGAACTCTGGGAGTATTTTTACCCCTCCACACGCCCGTGTGACGGCTTGCGGGGCATTGTGTAGATATGTGGAAGTCCAGCTACCATATATGCACATGCATGCGTACATATATTTATAGTGGCCGGGGTTACATTTAATAGTAAGCATATCACTTACGTTGCAATATATTACTAGAAATGGTGGTGTGTGTGGTGTGAACTGGTTAAAAGTTCAATTGTATATCTGAATTATTTTATTTAGTGGCGCGTCATGCTAGGTGCGTGACATTGAATGTTCTTGTACTGTACATGCCTGGTGTGATACACCCCCTGCCACACACCTTACCGGTGGCTTGCAAGGTATTATGTAGATCTAGCATTGATTTTTTTGTAGGCTATTGCAGTAGGTTTCCTAGGGCTCACAGAGGTGTGGCGGCTAGTGCAGTAGAGAGCCTGGGTTGGAATCTCGGCGCTAGCATAGTTAATCACCGCGTCCCGATGTTCAATTGGGGTAATACGTGGAGACCATTTCAAGTAGACCTTCCGTCAGTTCAACCTCGAACTATGGACCCTATGGTGCATTTTGTTAAGAGTTGGTTAATGCCAACGCTGGGTTTCTCTCCAACCCCGTTTCCTGAGCATTCTACCTCTACCAAATGATCCAACTATCCCTAATAGCACTTATGAATTTGCCATCTCCCGCAATGTTTAATACAAGCAGCATTAATGGTCTCATCAAACTCAGTGACTCCTTATAAATAAAATTGTAATAAAATCTTTTAAATTTCCAAAAAGATCACATAACAATGTTCACTAACTCTAATATTTTATTCATTTTATTTTTTGAAACTAAGTTAAAGTTTTTCTCGTGTTGTTTTCCCCACTATAGTATATCGAGTCATTTGATGAGATGGGATTTGATCATAGATGCGTATGGCTAAAAGTTATAAAAAAATTACAAACTTCAATTTTGTAGGCATATTATTATAATATATCTCCACATATTCAGTGAATTAAAAAAATACAGCTGATATATGTAAATATTTCTTATTGCAAGTTTGGTGATACTTCTGGAAGCATTCAATTCATAACAGTTGTCCAAGCGAATCATCGACTGAGTTTGCGCAATATTTTTTTTTACTTTTGACTCGAAATTCATTCAATTACCTGACTTAAGTTTGAGGAAATAGTACAAGTTATCTTTCGAATAAATCGGCATTAAGGTATTACGTGACTGCCCTTTGCCAGCGGTAAGCATTCCATCAAGTGTCATTTTCCGATCAGTGATCACAACGCTCGAACACCGGAAGAGTTTTCGTTCGTCTATTCCGTAAATTCTCCTCTCCAGGGCATTTGTGAAAAGAAGGCAAGAGTTGAGGTCCCGATAACCTAGATTCGGGAACACGGCAAGGCGGTGATTTTGCGCTCACGATGCATGGCTAATTTCAGGAGTTATGGAGGCGAAATACGTAACACGTAAATCATTTCAACCACTGCTGAAAGGGAAAGGGCGGTCGTCTCCCTTGAGAAGCATCTCCATTTTTTCAATTCACCCACTGTGAAGTTTTTGGGTTCACAATTAGCATAGGCGTGCGTTCAGTTTCCGTTGTGGGGCAAACGGGACTTCCAAAAGCGCTTGAAAAATGATCACTCTCTTCCTTATCCACTCTGTTAACTAACTCCGTGTAATTTATTTCGGTGTGCATACATTTATTTCCGGTCTCACCCCTACTCTAATTAATTGGTTTAAAAGGGAAAATGAAATTTCAATCTCCCGGGCTCTAATTGGAAAAATATCTCCTTATTTTGATACCGTGCTACGTAATATGCAGGACGTGCATGTGCACTTCTCTCCCGCATTGAGATTTGCAGCCCTATCACTTTCTGTTTCCAAACTATATTTTCAGACAGGCGACGGTTTATCATGATGCCCTAATACTTTGTAATAAATCTTAATTTTTTATACTATAGACGCTACAGGACTGATTGGACACGAAAATACAATTATGAGACACCGATCCACGCCCACCGCCCACTTGGAAATATATTTATTAATTTTCATTTATATATGGACTCAGTCGGGCGAGATTGAGATTTATATTCCCTTCTTCCACCTAACCCTCAGGCATTATATTGAAGACAATTATACATACACCCAAGACCCAGGTGGAGGAAAATTCACCTATTCGGGAATCGAACCCGCGACCTCTGTTCTGCAACAGGAAGGGAGAGACATGGGAATACCCTATTGAGGGTGAGGAGAGACACTTTGCAAAATATGCAGTAGCAAAAATAAAATATACAATAAATTAGATCACAAGGGAATGATATTTGTGAATCAGTTAGGACAGTAAGCATATTATACAAAAATACATACGTGTAATGCGGGTACTGGTTACAATAGCCTTTTTTTACTAGTGCATGAGAGTATTTCATTTTAGGTACCAGTAAAAAAAATCAATTATAACTGACAATGGTAAATTGGATGTATTCTCCAAAGTATGGTTTTAGAGATAGTCCCATTACTCTACGCATCAAAGAGTACGTATCGTAGGTACCAATGTCACTAGCAAGCTATTTTATTAAATTTGAAATTTTATTTGCAGTCTCATTTAAACAACCCATATCGCATTTATACATTTACAATTAACAAGAACAGCTTTAAATGTATTCTACAACATAGTGACTCCTTGGGTCATATCAGTAATAGCTTCATCGCATCAGTAACAAAATTGTAAGATTCTTTAGTACTTTTCAAAGATTTATGTATTAGGATAACTTAGACTACCATATTTTACACACGCACACCCCTTCACATGCCTTTGCGGTAGATTTCAGAGTGATATGTATGCGTAGATACTAAGTTAAGAATACTAGTATTAATCATGAATAAATTACTTTTAGCATGTCCAACGACATTTGTCACCACACGTTTGATACTGCGTTACGTGCGAATAATGTCCATTGTGTGCTGAGTAATATGTCGTTTAAATTGATGATCCAATGGATTATGGTTATTAATAAACGTAAAAATCTAACACACGTTTATTTAATGAATTTTAGCCACGATGCATTTTAAATAGCTATAAATTTGACTATACACTCTTTTTTGGTCAAAAATGTATTTAAGGAGCGCCTTTAATGTATTACTCAGAAAATTCTCATAAAATCTAAAACGTCGATATTCCCTACGGAGTGCAAGATAAACCTGCTGTGAATGAACGTATTTTCGCATTGACTTACAATCTTTCGATTTTTTTTTGGTTCTATGCCTAAAATAACTCCAAATCGAAATTTTAGCATATGAAGTCAAAACCAACAAAAAAGTGATCTACTCTGTAAATATCAGCAAAATTATTTTCAATATATTTTAGAAATCCATGCCACCTTTAGCGACTTAGAAAATGGTAATTTCTTATTTATATCTCGACAATTCAAACGGTGAGGGATTTAATAGGGCATAATCAGGCACCCAAAAATGTATCCATTCGTTGCCTCCAATATTTCCATTAATATCATTAGTAGAATCCCTCTAAAATACAAATTACTCATAAATTATTTTTTTGTCAAATTTGTAATATTCATGGGGTCAATCAAGGAATATTAAAAAAACTATTTATTTTTTGTTTATTTTAGCAAGAAGAATGTATCCCATTATTATGAGTCGATTCCAATGAGAATGTATACCGACTGTCCGCTGGTATTCCTATAGGAAATAATTAGGTTACAGAAATTTTTTATTAACTCTATGCTAAACGAAATAGTCGCATTACCATCGGCATTTCAATCAGAATATTAATTAACTACTGCCCTCCCGTATTCCCTTCCGAATGCAAACTCCCTTACCACTCGATAGTGTTTCCGAGTATAATCCGTCTTTAGTAAACCTACGTTTTTTTCCCTTTGCCTTGGAAATAGCCCTTCAATTTTTATAGCATCTTTAGTATGTCTCACGGAATGCCCAAATCATCTCGTCAAGTACATTTAAAGAGAGAAAATTTTGAAAAACAAACTATTCGAAAATATAAGTTAACCCCGTCCCGCATACTTTTATGTGGCATTTACTAGAAACCAATAAAATTGAATTATACATTCCCGGAAGATGCGTTGGTGTAGGAACTTAAAGATGGTGTAAAGATCTTAAATTATTAATGCATGCACATACGGGTGAATTCAGATTTTAGAACATATATTTACCGTAGTACGTTCAAACCTGGTCTTCCCTAATAAAAAATACATCTAATTTTCCCATGTTGCCCATATGCACTCCTAATAGCCTGAATCTACCATAAAATAACTGATTTAGTTGTTTCCTCATTAAGATTGGCGAATAATGTAACGGTGAGGACCAAAAAATTTAATTAGAAGACTCCAAATGAGGATCTCATACCGCTATTGAGCAAGAAAAATGAGAATGTGAAACTTCCTTGTCTCCCCCACTTACTTACACAGTTCCTTCCTTGCAAGACGACACTCTTACGTAATAATAATTTGTATAGTCAGTCTTTTAGGATCCTAGTGAATCATTAGAGTGTCAAAAATTGTCCAATCAGTCCTAGTCTCACGTCCACCCTTTGTCACAATTGCTTCCTCGTCCCAAATGCCAACGCATGTATAAAAACGGATCGTAAGATGAGTAGCACATCAGTCCCTCAGGATCCTCTTTCGTGAGCAGTGTTTCAAGAACAAAAGTAGAGAAATGCAGCTCTTACAGGTAACTCAGATAGCAATATCTGAAATAATTTCCGAACACGATTGGGTTAAAATTATTCTAAATTACAAAATTAATGCAACAATTTCAGAGCGTAAAAATCATTCGCCTTGACTGGGACTCGAACCCAGATCCCTCAATATCCGGTCGAGTGCTTTAGCCACTTCGAGTTCCAGTCCCAGTCAAGGTGAATGATTTTTACGCTCTGAAATTGTTGCATTGAAATGCACATTAGCGGATGACTCCGTTAAAAGTTACTGTTGCGGCATCTCCCGCAGTTTCTTTGGAATTTACAAAATTAATCTTCCGGAAGTTCTTATGCCGCAGACAATCATATACAGGTTTAATATGGTACACTGTTTTATGTTTTCTACCTTATCTATTCATAATATCTCGTAGTATGAAGAGCATAAAAAATAGATGAACATGTTTTATTTATTCATCATATATCGCACCATAAAAAGGTTTAAGAGTTCTCATCATTTCAAATATATCTGTAAATAGCATAAATGATTTGAACGACTGATGTTTTGTATAACATGGGAATGGAACCTGGGAAACAACTTTGGAATACTCTCGGTTCAATTTCAAAGCTGAAATGTCACACGTTGCGGCAGATGAACATTGGCCAGTATGGATCCCTTCACATTAAACGATTTCTACTGTGATTGCTTATGTCTAGACACTGATTCAGTAGTAATTTCGCTTAGGTACCTTAAACTCTTCAAACACCCTTGAAACTTAATTGACTTGGACTATAATTTTATGGCTTATTTTTTCAAACTTTGCAGATTGCTTTCGCCATCGTGGCTGTGTCTTCCGCGACGTTGGCTTCCCCTGGAAGCAATTATTGGGGACTCACAGGTCATGGATACGGCGGCCAATACGTAAGAATTCATCAACAATGGGTGATAACACTTTTAGTCCCGTATTACCAGCTTAAAAATATCCCTCTCTCGATCGGTCGAATATCAAAATCTCTGAAAATGTCAATTCGTCCGATCATTATTTTCTAAAAAATGTATTTATGGCAGTAATTCATTCACTAAATGCTCGGGCAATATTTAAATTCAAGTCTTTGAGGCAAACCCCTCCTCATAGCTAAACTAAAAGTTTTCGTTATCGCTGCAAATAGAGTTGCCAATAGCCTTTCAAACGGAATAAGGTGTTTCTATTCCAATGTTATCCCCTGCCCTCGGTTAATTCCCCTTGTATAACTAAAGGCTTAATATTTTCGCATGTTACTAACCAGTGTTTTT